>NC_090444.1:1680088340-1680398614 GCF_031143425.1 Pleurodeles waltl | reverse complement strand
CCAGATTTACCATTACTGATAGACCTGGGAATGTGTCAAAATGCTATGCCTCCCCAGGTGAGACATAACAAGGAGAATTATTTTATATGTTTTCCTTGTTTTTTCCTCTTTCTATGGGTGCTGCATTTTGCAGCACCCATAGAAGGAGGAAAATGCCTCATGAGGTTATGTTTGTGGAGGAAGGTGTCCCTTCATGCACAAAAATATTCCTATCTTCAATGTAGGCATCCTTGCACCATGGTGCAAGGTTACTCCCATTGGCTCTAGGCAGCACATTGTATGCCAGAGCAGGGAAAGGACAGGAATAATATGTATAATGTTACATATGGTACATTTCTGCCCTTTGCCTATCACCCAGCTCAGTTTGGTGGCTTTCTGCGCTGCATGATTTTTTTTATAAATGTGCTCCCAAGTCCATTATGTTAAGGATTCTTCTCGTTGAATAGGAAGTGCAATTAGAGTTCAAAATTCTTGGAAGCATGACATGAGCAATATACGTAAATCCAAATCCATGATCTAAAACTAGCCAGAATACATCTCTCTGTTCAGAAAGTCTTTGATAACTCCAGGTTTAGTGTTTTGAATTCCAAACTCTGGCAACAAGGGTCACAGCTGCTATATGAGACACCTACACTCCATGAATCTAAAATGACCACAAAAGCTGCAAATCTTATGAGAATTCTGTGGTACCCTAGAACTTGAAGTCAATCTTGAATCCATCTGTGAGTTTTGCATACTGCACATGAGTTGCAAAGGCAAACCGAGCACCAAGCAGTGCCCAAACTCTGTATGTACTGCTGATCTCCTTCTGCTGAGAAAGACCTGCGTACTTAGGAATATCAAAGGAGCATGACTCCTTGCCTCTTGAGTATATATAGGTGAGTACTGTCTGTGAATTGTGACCCAAAATGACACCAAACTTAGCATGCAAGTAGAACTTTACTCAGGAAAGCAAAATTGCCTTGTTTAGTACAATTCTCTTGAGGACTTTTGGAATTAGTGTTACTAAAATGTATTGGTTCAGCTTGAAGAGAGTTATGGATCTCTGGCCAGTCAGTCCACAGAGAGTCCTCATTGCTGAACTTGCAGTAAGTCTTTAGGGCTAAGCTTACAAAATATAATCCCTCATTAGATGGGGGATCTTTTTGCTCCATTGTCCATTTTTGCTGCACTGTCCCACAGCTACATTTCTAATTGGTGGACTGCAACAGAAACCTTTTTGTTTTAACTGTCATTAACTGTCATTACAGGACGAAGGGCTTGGTTCCTGTGTCCTGTAAACTGAAAGGAGCCAAAAGGGGACAGAGAGACCATCCTCTTACCCTCTGGGTTATAGGGTTCAAACAAATAAAACATATATAATTTTGCTGTTGTTTTGCAAACCCTGGGCCAAGGTTATGAATCTCTGAGCCAGATTAAATGTTTCACAAACACTTCCACTAGGTGTCTGGATCCCAAACAAGAACCCTTGTACTCTTGTTGATTTCCTCTCTTAGGTTCACATGCAGGGTGTGAGAAAACAGGGCTGATTGCAGAGGCCCCCTGACATTGTGCCCCCCATTTTTCACTTTTTGCTGGTGTTTTCCTTACTCTGATGGTGCCCTGGGTACAGCTAACCAGTCCCAGGGCCTGTTCTCTTTATAAAATGAGTATGCAAATTAGGCTAATTATAATTGGTTAAGTCAACCTACCTATAAGTCCCTAGTATATGCTAGTGCATGTGGGCTAGGGAGCCCAGCATAGGTAGTGCACCCATAGGTGCACTGCTGAGGTGCCCAGGGTCATTTTAAAGGCAGGTCTGCCTTGCAGGCGGCTTTTAAATTAAAGTTTCATCAAATTCGACTTTGGGATTAAAAGTAGGTAAAAAGTCTTAAACGACCTTATTTTTGCATATAAAGGCACCCCTAAAGTGTGCGCTGTGTGCCCCTAGGGCTGGGTGCCATGTAACTTTAAGCAGGGACCTTATAAAAATAGTTTTATAAGCCCTGGTGAGCTAAACCACCCAAATTCGTTTTTCCCTCATTGTAGTGAATGGCCTCCATAGGCTTGAATGGGAAGACTTTATTCTAATTTATAAAGTCCCCTTAAGTGACAGATACCTTAAGTGTGGTATCAAATTAATTGTTATAATACATCACACAAATGACAATTGTTGGATTTAATATAACTTGTTCAGGTAAAGAGTTTTAAACTTTACCTGAAAAGTTGCCAACTTCAGCCTGCAGTGTTTTGCTGCTTTGTTCTCATTGGTCAACCTCTGGCAGCCTAGCCAGGCTGCCTTGGTGAGTGCTGAAGTGGCCTGGATCAATACAAAGGGATGTGCCTGGGGGATTAGATCTTTCCTCAGCAAATGGGAAAGCAGGAAGGGGGAGGGCTGTCGAACTGTTCTTCAAAGGCAAGGAAGGACATTTAGAGTAACCCAGCACCTTCCTCACATCCTGCAAACCCAGACAATTAGGTGCAGCTCTGATTAGATTAGGAGAGGGAAGGAGAAGTGTGTGTTTAAGCTTTTTAGCCACACCAGTGGGTGGGCTCAGCCAGATGTAACCTCCAAAAATCACTTTCAGCCATGACGGATGTTTGAGGAATGTTGCTCCCTGGGATTGATTTTTGCCACACTTCCCAGGAAGTGGTCATCACAGAGGAAAGGACCCTGAACCTGATTAGAGAACCAGGACCCCCCTGTTTTTCTCTCAGGAGCAAGGATAAACATGGCAGAGCTGCACTCACACCTCAGATCCCTATAAGGAAGAACATCAGGACTGCCCTGCTGGACCCCTGACCTGCACCTGGACACTGCACTCTGAACGACTGCACCAGCTGCACACTTGGGTTTCACCACAAGAAGGACTTTGCCTGGCTTCAACTGGTTCAAGGAGGGGCATGTATGGCTGTCTGCTATTGTGGTGAGTGCAGGAAGAGGAGCAGTAACAGTGCGTGACGGTGCAGTGCATGAGGGTGTGCATGTAGAGAGGACAGACAGGGAGGCAGAAGAGGCGGGCACACTGTGGGAAGTGGACGTTGTTGTGTTTGCAGGTGTATGTTGGCTGTGTGAATGCTTGTGGTGGGAGGTGTGGTGCTTGTGTTTTGAAAAGTGTTTTTTGTGTGTTAAAGTGCTTGACTGCATGTCTGAATGTGTGCCTTAGATGGGTAAAGGGAGTGGGGTGCTGGAAGGGGTAGAGGAGGTTGGAGGGGGGATGGAATGGCCAGGGAAACTGGCTGCCATCCAAGAGGAGGCCAGAGCCTGAAAAGATCTCTGTAGGGCAGACACAGTACCGTGAATGCCATCCAAACCTCTGATGCTAGCCCAGGGATGGAATTGAGGATGGTTGTATGCCCTACAGAGATGGTTCTCAGGAGTTCAATAGCCTCCTCTGTGAGGGCAGCAGGGCTGACTGTGGCAGGGGAGGAGGTGCCTGGGGTGAAGGGGATGCCCACCTTTCTGGGTGGGTGGGCACGGCCAACTCGGTGTGGAGCAGAAGGGAGGGCACTGATGGTACGGGGGTGGCAGAAGATGTTACGGTCGTGATTTGTCCACTAGTGTCTGCCACCACCAGAGGACCCCCATCGGAGGAGGTTTCAGAGTCACTACCACCGGTGGTACTAGCCTCCCCTGTGGAAGTCCCTTCGCCCTCCCGCCCACTGGTCACCTGGGCGTCCGTTGTCTCTGCCTCCAAGGATCCGTGGGCTGCTGTCTCCCCACTAGCCGGTGCCTCAGCTCCCTCGCCTGATGTTGATGCTGTACCAGACACACAAAAGAGAACAGGGATGGGGAAACAAAACAGGAGAGACACTAGTAAGTAGCTGAATGCTGATACACAATGGCCAGACATACACCTACCCAGCAGACACACCCAACAGGCTGCACCGTGCACTAGGCCCATGACCATGGCCCTGACTACTGAGGAGTATAGTGACCTACACCCATATCCTATCATTGCATTGAAGCTGAGGTAGGTGAAACCTGACAGGGACACCCCTACACCCTTTTGGGGAGCAGACAGTAACTGGACACCAGTCAAAACCCTGCTCTAAGCCCCTGCTCTGGCACCCCTTTCACTTTGGGAGGACTTCCCCAGCTGGGCCTCACTGATCTTCCGCGCCCAGCGCCTCAGGTCCTCCCACCTCTTCCGACAATCGGTGCTCTGCTGGTTGTAGACCACCAGGGTCCATACCTCCTTGGCGATGGCATGCCAATGTGTCCTCTTCTGGTGGGCGCTGACCTACTAGGGAGACACAGAAATGAAACACAGAGGTCAGGCACCTGCACGATGGCAACAGCTGGCAGATTGTCAGACATAGGACAGACAGTACTCCCAGATAGGCTGGACAGTGGCACGCAGCATTCCATGCACCAAGGCCCATGCTGGCTCACAGGGACACACATCTGAGCAATCCACTCCATCCATTACACACACACTGCCCCCAAACCCGGACTCACCTGTACCTCTGGCCGGCCGTAGAGTCTGCCGTACAGGGGCAGGACCCCTTCCACCAGTTTCTCCAGTTCTTCCTGGGTGAAGGCCGGGGCCCTTTCCCCTGCACCACGTGGAACATCCATAGCCAGAGGCAGGCCACAGCAGTACACAGAGTGGAGTACTTGTCAGCACAGGATCAGGGAGTCAAGTGATCAAACGATGACAAACGCACGTACGTTCCGCGGCGGTCTGCACCATCACCGCTGGCGGCGATCATGATATGCCAGGATTTCCCATTGGCATCCTTGTTATCCAATGAGGGTGCGAACAGTGGTCAACACCGCCGTACGCTGTGACGTCAACCGTTAGTGGTCTTAGGTCACTTCCACAACGAAGGGGCAGAACTACATTGGGCAGACATTTTGCCATCACCTACGCATCTTGAAATTCAATTTACTTACAATGCTGGTCCGACTAGCCATACGAATCACCTATGTCTCTATCCATAGAGTATATAAGCACACATGATTGACTCCGTTCCCTCTTAGTGATGTCAATGTACATCTGTCAGGTTGCAGTGATTGCACAGACACTACTATGAAGAATGCAGTGAATGTGTTTTGAAAATATGCCAGTGTATGTGTGCACATGACTCCTTGTTCTTAACCCTCACAGGTACCGACCCTTGTGGCGAGGAAGGGCACCATCAGTGTACAGACCACTTGTGGATATGGGGACCATGGTGGAGAGTCAGATCATTATCACTTACAGACTCACATGTGCAACTATTCAGGACCTATGTGCATTACTGGATCCTGCACTTACTCCCGGAAATCGTAATCAGCATGCCATTCGAACTGAGGTGCAGGTGCCCTCCGCACTCCGTTTCCTGGCAACAGGCTCTTTTCAAGTGACAGTGGGCATGGGTGCTGGTTTCTCGCAGCCAATGTTCAGCCTGGTACTGACCAGATTTCTGAATGCATTTGTACAACATCTGCAATCCTATGTGCGATTCCCCCAAAGTGCTGACCTCCCTGCCATCAAGTCTGACTTCTATGCCTTTGCAAACATTCCTCATGTTATTGGTGCCATCGATGGAACCCACATTCCCATCATCCCCCCAAGAGTGAGTGAACAGGTGTACAGAAACAGGAAGAACTTTCACTCCATGAACATCCAATTGGTATGTACTGCAGACCAGTACATATCCCATGTGAATGCCATGTTTCCGGGTTCGGTCCATGATTCATTTGTTTTGAGGAACAGTAGTGTGCCACAAAAGATGGAACAACTACAAGAGGACAGAGGGTGGATCCTAGTGAGTGTGCCTGTCACTAACGGACACATTGCAGAAAACCAGCCTGTCTGACTGAGGACATTCCAATGACGACTCTGTATTGACCATTTCTCAAGGTGATTCTGGCCATCCAAACTTGCGATGGCTCCTGATCCCAGGACGGATGCAGAGAGGAAATACAATGAGGCCCATGGATGTACTAGGAGGGTGATAGAGCATACTATAGGTCTCCTGAAGGCTAGATTCCCGTGCCTAAATATCTCTGGGTGGTTCCCTGGCCTATGGGCCTGATAAGGTGTGTAGAATAGTGGTGGTCTGTTGCATGCTGCATAACGTGGCAGTGAGACATTCAATCCCCCTTTTGGAGGTGGAGGGTGCTATAGGTCCTGATCAGTTACCTCAGAGAGGTGAGGAGAGTGATGGTGAGGATGAGGGAGGTGAAGATGTAAATTCCAGAAACCCAATGATACAACTCTACTTCCAATAACTGTGTGGGACTTCAGTCTGTCTATGTGGTTAGTGAATGATACTGTGAGCGTGCCATGTCATCTAAGTGGAATTGGACATGATATGCAAGACATGGACCTCTTCAGCATTGTACAGACAGCCAATAAATGCTTTGCCTTCTTGACTATTTTGGAATACACTTTACCACCACCATGCACAATTTGCAAATAAAGTTGATCCCTGCCTGTTGCATCCTTACTCCACCCTATTCAACAATGAAGACAGGACACAGTGTTACAGGTGAGATAAGTTGTTTATTGGTGGAATAATGTGGAATGTGCAGCTTCTTGGGGTGGCATGGTTGGGCCTTGTGATTCCTGGGAGGGTATTTCCTGTGCAGTTTCTGCTGCTTGGATCATCTGTTGCAGGTTGTCCAGGGCTGTTGTTGGGGCCTCTTGTCTGATGTGGGTGTGTGAGGGTTTGTTTACCAACTGCAGCAGTGGCCATTGTGTTCTTTCCACTGTTTCATGGCCTGTTGGTGTTGTTCCAGCTGCTTCCTCTGACTTTGATCCAGGGTGGTTAGAATCTGTGCCAACCTGTCTTGGGTATGTTGGTAGGTACCCAATACCTCTGCAATGACGTCCTGGGCTGCTGCATCTATCCGGTGCCCAGCCCCCTGACCCACTGGGGCACTTGACCTTGCCCCCTGTGCCTGTGTCCCCTGCACAGGTCTTGACGTGCCACTAGTACTGGGGCCCTCATCTTCCTGCATGTTGGGGGTGGGAGACTGTGACCTCTGTTGCTGTGTCACACCTGTTTGTGCACTAGGTCCACTTGTGTGGGTATGCCTCCCCTGGCTTGCTGTGCTTGACTGGGTTTGAGGGGTGACAGTGTTTTCCTGGGTGGGGCTGCTGCTTGGTGAGCATACAGGGCTGTGTGAGGGGCCTGCCTGCTCATCAGTGTCCAGGTATATTTCACCAGTGTCCTGTGATGTGCCTCTGTCTCCCTGGGGTGCTGCGGCACTCCTTGTCCCCTCCATTAGGGTTGCATTGGTGGCGGTGCTTGTTGGGGGACATAGAAATGTATGTTACATATGCATGAGGGTTTGAGGTGTACAGAACTGTGCTATTTTGTGCTGGTGTGCCTTTCACTGGCCTTCCAGGGTGCCTTTGTGAGTTGGGCATTGCATTTAGTGTCCGTGGTGGGGTTACATTATGGTGGTGTTTATTATTCCATTGTGGGTATGTGCAGGGGTGAGTGGCTGTGCACAGTGGGAGTGATGTGGGCCTGGTAGTGAGTTGTGGGCGATGCAGGGTGGTGGATGTGGTGGGTAATGGCTGGATGGGGTGTGGGTCTAGGTGGGTGTGGGTATGGTGGGGTTGTGCATGCATTGCAGGTATGGTGTATATGGGGTAGATGTAGATGACTTACCCGAGATCCATTCCTCCTGGGAGTCCAGTGAGTCCCTCTGGGTGTAGGATGGCGAGTACCTTCTCCTCCCAGTCTGTGTAGTCGGGTGGTGTGGGTGGAGGTCCTCCCCCAGTCTTCTGTATGGCGATGTGGTGCCTGGATGCCATGGCCTGGACCTTCCCCCACAGGTCGTTCCATCTCTTGTGGATGTCATCCCTGGTGCGTGGATGGTGTCCCACTGCATTCACCCGGTTGACAATGGTCTGCCACAGCTCCATTTTCCGGGTGATGGGTGTGTGCTGCACCTCGGACCCGAATATTTTTGGCTCCACTTTTAGGATCTCGTCCACCATGGTCCTTAGCTCCCTTTCGGTGAAGCATGGATTTTTTGGGGGGGACATGGTGAGGGTGGTGGATGGCGTCTGGACTGGGTACGGGGTTTGGGTGCTCATGTGTGGTTCGGGATGCGTGTCCTGTCTGCTGGCGTTCTCTGTCTGGCTCTGGTGCTCTCCGTCTTCTGGTTGTGGTTTCCTTGCAAGGGATTGTGGGGTGTGTATGGGGGTGTTTTATGGTGTTCTGGATGTGTGTCAGGTGTGTGGGTGCTAAGCCTAGCCAATGTGTGCACTGGTTGCTGTTGGGCCCACTTGCCGCCCGTGGTGGTCGCAGCCACCAATCGTCGTCCAGCCTCCACTGTCCGCTGAGGTGATTTGTGCATCATTATTTGGAAGGCTGGTTGTGGGTGTGCTTGGCGGTGGGGTGGCCCGGGATTCCCGCCGACAGAGTCCTGGCGGGGAGTGGTGGTGTGGGAATTTTTGGCGGGGTTGGGTTTTTTGTTCATTATATGGTGGGTTTCCATTCGCCGCTGCCGGCGGGATTCTGTTCGCCACGGCTGTCGGCGGTCTTTACCACCATGTTCATAATGACCGCCTAATTCTTTAAAAATTCATATCTCCGGTTCCCCTTATCCGATTTTATTTGTTTTGGTGTCATTTTAAAGATAAAATTATAATCTATTTTCAAAATGTGGTGTTGGATTTTTATTGTGTTTTACTTATTTACTGTTTTGTGATTTTTAAATGCTTTACACATTTGTCTTTTAAGTTAAGACTTGTCGCTCGTTGCCAAGCTACCAAGGATTGAGCTGGGTTTAATTTATTGAGACCTAACTTGCCCTAAGTGGAGGTTAGTGGCCTATTGCTAAGTGTAGGTACTTACCTGCCCTTACCAATAACCCATTTCCAACACAGGGTCATATGTGAGAGAACCGGTTGCCCATGGAAGGTTGTGCACACACCTTGCAGCTAACTGTTGGTGCTGTTGTCTATGACCTCAAAAGACACCTGAAGGCCATGTGCAGTGGATTACCCACAGCAGGATGGCCACAGGGCCATGACTCTGATAAGGCTTTATAGGTAGGATCTGGTAGAGGTTTACAGACAAACCCAGCTGTGCACAGCTTAAAGTCACTCTCAGCACATAAGTGAATACTTTAATGGAATAGGATTTAATGTACCACCAAAACCCAGAAATGTACTGAAAATACTACAGCTAAAGTGAAGGCATCGTTAGAACTCCTAATAACAACATCTAACCTTTAAAACGAACTTAAAACGTATAGCTAAACTATAGTTACAGTTAATATTTAATCCTGAAAATCCAATGACATTCACCAGTTAAGGTTAACTAAGTAGAAGTCAGAGAGAACTTTATTCGGTCAAGGTAATGACCATAAAATCATAGTAAAAAATACAATCTTCAAAATCAATATAAAAATACAAAAATTACAAAACAAATACAAATAATCTCTCACAATTTAAAAAGAAGATGTAGTAAACAAATTAGCTCCTAAAATAAGAAAATACAACACATTTTCCAAAAATAAAAGTATACAATTGCTAAAAGCCATAAAAACAGCCTTGTAACATCACAATTTGATAGGTCAAGCAGCGTAGTTTATCCCTATTTTTATTGCATGTCTAATAAATCTAAGTACAGGAAAACAAATCTCTGGGATGGCTAAAGATTGCAAAAACCTCAATCCCTCAATGTGAAATGTAAAATGCTTGTGCAACAAGAGTGGACGTAAAAACTGAACTATTACTGAGAAACAACATTTTCAAAATAACATAAAGTGCTTGGTTGATTGTACAGGCACATCATCACATAAGCAGCAAGAAAAGAAAGCCACCCTAGAGCCTGTTAAAGGGAAAGCTACTAGATGGAGAACCAAATTCAGTCTAAACCTTGTCTAATAAAATCTATACTGAGGATTAGTTATCCATGTTAAATAAGAATTCAGACCTGAGGCATCAAAAATGTGCATATAGCTGTGGCTAGAGGCCATATTGAGGGACCTTACAATTCACACTTCCTCCCTATGAGAGGAAAAGAACAGTTTTACCCAATTCTTCGGTTGAAGGTGTATTGCATCAAAGAGGGTGCTGAGACATAAGCTGTAAAAGCTTTTCTTGACATAAGCCAGCAATGGAATGGCAAGCATATTATCCAAATTTAAACAATCCACCAGGACATCCAGCAAGAACCTGGCCTTTGGGTACTCCAAATGTTTAGCCATAATAAAAGGGTGGCAATAACCATCAACTCCTCCTAAAAATCTAAACCCAGTTCTAGATGTGAAATACAACTAGGTAAGGATTGGGCTATCACTAAAAGTCAGCAGAGGAATTTGTTTTCTACAACCTGCAACTTCTTCAGGGTCGGCACAACCCCACACTGAAGTATCGTAGACACAGAGCAAAAAACACTTACTCTTATAAAGTTGAATTGTCTCTTATTGGTTTACGGCCAGTCCTTTTGGCGAATCTAAATATCATACTGCACGCTAACCGCATTCTTCATGCTCTCTGGTTAATTAACCTCTCCCAGGATCCACTAACTTCAGACAAGATATCTAGGTAATTAAAGGAAGGTACTCTCGCTGTAGGGGTCCCCCCAACATTAAATTAGTTGGACTTAATATTTTTAGACCCACAAGTTATCACAAACAATTTCTGTAGGTTAACCATAGGTTTTAAATTAATCATAAAGTCATTAAAACCATTTAAAAAGTTCTGCAGCCCATAAGCTGTTAATGCTAAGAGGACAGCATTGTCTGCATAAAGAAGGACCAGGACTGCATGTGAACCCATTCTGTGGACAAAAAACAGGTATGCAAATGATATACAATAAAAATAGAAGTGGGGCAAAAATACATTGCTGCCTCTCTCCTCTAATGACCTTTATATGTTTTGTACAGTCCATAGACTGTGGCCCTCATTCTGAGTGTGGCTGCCTCAAGACCGCCACACTTGAAGTAGCAGTTGGACCACCGCCAAAGCGGCAGTCCGTACTCCACAATACAACCGTGGCAAAAGTTCCACAGTCCGACCGCCAGCACCACCACTTTTAGGCCAGCCGATGGCCTGGCGGTGCCAGAGGGAGTTCTTAATCCACCAGGGTAGTGCTGCAAGCAGCGCTGCCCTTGGGATTACGAGTCCCGGGTCCGCCATCTTTTGCATGGCGGTTCCACTGCCATGCAAAGCTGGCAGAGACAGGGTGCCGGGTGCCCCATGGAAGCCCCAGCACTGCCCATGCACTTCGCATGGGTAGTGCAGGGGCCCCCCATGGACAGCCCCTTTGCGTTTTTTACTGCCTGATGTACAGACACTGAAAAGAGCAACGGGTGCTGTCCAGCAAAAAATATGTAATAAGGCCAGAGGGCGGAAGACGTGAGTGGCGGTCTTCTGACCCAAAGAGTTTGGGGGGCAGCCTCCTTCCCCTGATAAACTCATAATTAGGCTCTGTGTGTATCGCACTTTTGTTATTGTACCCCAGTGCATGCGCTTTACCAGGTCAACCAGGGCGTGATCCATGCCTGTCTGCTCGATTAACTCCCACTAAATCTTCTGGTCCACCAAGTTAAAGGCACAAATGAGATTCATAAATGCCATATGAAGGGCGCCTCTCCTAGCCTTGACATCTTTCCCCCCAATAAGGGTCATGTTAAGGGCCTGTTCCATGGTCGCTAGTTTTGGTCTGAAGCAGTACTGAAATGGAGAGAAAAAACATACAGACTCAGCCACTCCTCCAGTTTACTTAAAAAACCCATCCAAGAATTTTTGCTGAGGAGTCTACAATAGTAACGAAACCGGGCAGTAACATGTCAGCAAGTTCCGGTCCCCATTTTTATAAATTGGCACTATAATGGCTTCTCTCCATGGCGCTAATAAATTGCCCTTCCCAGCAGCCCTCAGAATGTTGTTTAATTGGGGGCCCAAAAGTCAACATAATGTTTAAATAAGTCTATTGGGACCGCATTGGAACCAGGAGCCTTGCCACTAGCAGCGGTCTGAATGGCTTTAGTGACAGAAACAAAATCTATCAAGCTCACTAACCATTCTTCATTTATAGCTAGAGGATGTGGGCTGCGGTTTTCTCCTAAAATATTCACCTCACAATCTGGATTAAAAATAAGCAAAAAATGATCAACCCAATCGTGCTCATAAATGTTACACTCAATACCATCGCTGACTTATCCGGAATAACAGGTTGGTTAACAATTTCACAAAACAGACTGTTGTCTTTCAGATGGGCTGCTTTTTCTAAATTATCCCATGCCTTAATTCTAATTGCCTGCCTCCTATTTTCGAGAGTTTGTGTATAGTTGATTCTGGTGCCTCATGTCCTCCATGTTATGGGCAATATTTGACCCTGCTGCTTGCAGGTAGGTCGCTCCCCGCTCCGCCTTCCACGCCACCTCCTTTCCCGTTCCCTCTTTGCTTTTCCCCGCCGCTGCGTCCCCTGCGGACCCTCCCGCCTCCCCCCTCCTTTTCTTACCGTTCTCCTCTTTGTCTTTGCCCACAGCTGCATCCCCTGCGGCCCCAGCCCTCTCATTAGACAGGCCCTCCCGCCTCCCAGCTGCCACTCCCACCCTCCCCTCCTCTTATGACAGCCGCAGCGCACTAGCAGGGAGCAACCTTTGACCCTGCTTGCAGGTAGGTCGCTCCCCTCTCAGCCTTCCGAGCCACCTCCTTTCCCGTTCTCTCTTTGCTTTTCCCCGCCGCTGCTTCCCCTGCGGCCCCTCCCACCTCCCCCCTCCTTTTCTCACCGTTCTCCTCTTTGTCTTTCCCCGCCGTTCTCCTCTTTGTCTTTCCCCGCCGCTGCGTCCCCTGCGGCCCCTCCTGCCTCCCCCCTCCTTTTCTCACCGTTCTCCTCTTTTTCTTTTCCCGGTGATGCGTCCCCTGCGGCCCCTCCCGCCTCCCCCCTCCTTTTCTCACCGTTTTCCTCTTTGTCTTTCCCCACCGCTGCGTCCCTTGTGGCCCCACCCCCCAGCCCTCTCATTGGACAGGCCCTCCCACCTCCCAGCTGCCGCTCCCACCCTCCCCTCCTTTTATTGCAGCCGTGGCGCGCTAGCAGGGAGCAACCTTTGACCCTGCTTGCAGGTAGGTCGCTCCCCGCTCCGTCTTCCGCGCCACCTCCTTTCCCGTTCCCTCTTTGCTTTTCCCCGCCGCTGCATCCCCTGCGGCCCCTCCCACCTCCCCCCTCCTTTTCTCACCGTTCTCCTCTTTGTCTTTCCCCACCGATGTGTCCCCTGAAGCCCCTCCCGCCTCCCACTCCTTTTCTCACCATTCTCCTCTTTGTCTTTCCCCGCCGCTGTGCCCCCTGCGCTCCCTCCCACCTTCCCCCTCCATTTTCTCACTGTTTTCGTCTTTGTCTTTCCCTGCCGCTGCGTCCCCTGCGGCCCCACCCCCAGCCCTCTCATTGGACAGGCCCTCCTGCCACCCAGCTGCCACTCCCACCCTCCCCTCCTCTTACGACAGCTGCGGCGCAGCCACGCAGCGGACGTGCGCAGCGGGCGCACCGCTGGCGCTCCAAAGGCGCACCAAAGGCAAGCCTGTCTGTGCCCATCCGCGCCTGGACCGTGCCCAGCGCCAGAACCCCTGATCCGCTCAGACACACCTACTCCCCCCTCACGCTCCACTCTCTCAACCCAGGCCCCCGTCCCACATGCACCACATCTAGCCCCACACACACTCATGGCCCCTTCACCTGCTACACCTGCCACGTCTCCTGCTCGTCATCCCTCACACCACACACCAACCATAGCGACCCCACCTTCAACAAACACAACACCCCCAACACAAGATTCCCCCACCCTGCCCCAGCAACCAACCCCGCAGCACACCAGCCCACAACCAGAACACACCCCGCAACAACACCCTCACGCACCACACCAACACCAGCCACCACAACCACCTGAACTGCCTGCTCCTCAACATCCGCTCCCTTCACAAACATGCCATAGAACTCTGGGACCTCATCACTTCACACTCACCTGACATTGCCTTCCTCACGGAAACCTGGACCAACCCCTCCTCAGAACCCGACATAGCCATAACCACCCCAAGGGATACAAACTCCAACACAAAGACCGCCTCAACAGGCCAGACGGGGGCATCACCATCCTACACAGAGACACCATCAAAGTCACCACCAGCTCCCAAGACAGTATCGGCAACACTGAACACATGCACTTCCTCATCCACATCAACAACAACTCCACGCTCAGAGGTACACTAATCTACAGACCACCCGGACCACGCCCTGCCTTCTGCGACACCATCGCCGACAGCATCAGCCCGTACACCCTCACCTCCACAGACTACATCATTCTCGGTGATTTCAACTTTCACTTAGAAAACCCACATGACCACAACACCACCTCCCTCATAGACAACCTCAACAACCTCGGACTCAAACAACTGGTCACCGCACCCACCCACTCAGCAGGACACACGCTGGATGCAATTTTCACCTCAAGCCAACACATAGCCTACACCCACACCACCGAACTTCTCTGGACTTACCACCGCTGCATCCATTTCTCCTTCACCAAACCCCCCACACACTACCATCAACACACAATACACCCTACCGCATGTGGGGAAAGATCCCTACAGAACGACTAAACTCCCAACTGGCCCACAACCCCCCCCCACACCAACGGCCCCAACGCAGGAGCACACAACCTCTCCAAATGGATCACTACCTGCGCAGACACATTAGCACTCCTCAGAAAACACATCACCACCCGCAACATCAAGAACGCCCCATGGTTCACCCTTGAACTCCAAGACTCCAAGAGCAAATGCCGCCAAGCTGAGAAAATATGGAGACTAGAACCCTCCTCAACCAACTTCTCCACCCTCAAAACCACCATTGGTACCCATCACCAACTCATACACACCGCCAAAAGAGATCACTACAAGACACGCCTTTACAACAACTCCCAAAACAGCAAAGAACTCTTTACCATCATCAATGAACTTGCCAATCCCAAAGCCAGCAACATAGACCCCCCCACACACAGCCCTTTCCAACCACTTCCTCCACAAAATCCTGGACATCCACAACAGCTTCATATCACACATACCCACCACACATACCCCTCACTCACCCAACTCAACCCCCACCCAAGACCCCCCCACCACACTATCCACATGGACCCCTACCACACACGAAGAAACTGAAAAAACCATGAACTCCATCAACTCCGGTTCTCCCTCCGACCCCTGTCCACACCGCATCTACAACAAAGCTAGCCCTACCATCGCCCCCATACTCTACAACATAATCAACTCCTTTTTCAACTCCGCCACCTACCCAGACCCCTGGAAGCACGCGGAAATCACCGCTCTCCTAAAAAAAACAAGCCGACCCGGAGATCCTCTCCAACTACCGCCCCATCCCCCTCCTCCCTTTCCCCGCCAAGGTTGCAGAGAAATTAGTCAACACCCGTCTATCCCACTTCCTCAAAGCAACCAACACCCTTGACCCCTCACAATCTGGGTTCCGCAAGAACCACAGCACAGAAACCGCCCTCATCGCATGCACTGACGACATCAGGACCAAAGTCGACAAAGGCAAGACCGTTGCACTCATCCTCCTAGACGTCTCCGCAGCTTTTGACACCGTCTGCCACCACACACTCCGCACACGCCTCCACAACATAGGAATCCGCCACAAAGCCTTAGACTGGTTCACCTCATTCCTTACCGACCGAACCCAGAGACTCCGCCTTCCACCCTTCCACTCCAACACTACCAAGATCACCTGCGGAGTCCCCCAAGGGTCCTCCCTCAGCCCCACACTCTTCAACATCTACATGATCCCCCTAGCCAACATTCTCCAAGCACACGTAATCACTATCCTCTCCTATGCAGTTGACACCCAACTCCTTCCTCTCCCTCACCCGCAACCCCCACCACCGCCAAAACCAACCTACACGCCGCTCTCCTAGACCCCGCCAACTGGATGACCACTAACCACCTCAAGCTCAACTCAAACAAAACCGAAATCATCATCTTTGGCCCCAACAAAACCACATGGGACGACTCCTGGTGACCCACCGCCCTAGGTCCCGCACCCACCCCCGCAACCCATGCACGAAACCTCGGCATCATCCTTAACCCCTCCCTCTCCATGACACAGCAAACCAATGCTCTAACCTCCTCCTGCTTCCACACACTCCGCACTCTAAAAAAATCCTTCAAATGGATCCCCCCAGAAACCAGAAAGACAGTCACCCATGCACTCATCAGCAGCAGACTTGACTACCGCAACGCCCTCTACGCCGGCACCACACTCAACCTCAAACACAAACTCCAAAGAATCCAGAACACAGCCGCGCGCCTCACCCTTGGCCTCCCCCGCCACAAACGAATCTCACCACACCTCAAATCCCTTCACTGCCTCCCCATAGACAAGAGAATCACAGTCAAGATCCTCATCCACACACACAAATCCCTCCACAACACCGGCCCAACCTACCTCAATGAAAGGGTAAACTTCCACACTCCCACATGCAACCTCCGATCAGCCGACCTCGCCCTAGCCACAGTCCCCCGCATCCAGCACACCACCACAGGAGGCAGGTCTTTCTCCTACCTCGCCCCCAAAACCTGGAACTCCCTACCCACCGACCTTCGCGAAACCAAAGACCTACTGGTCTTCAGAAAGAACCTCAAGACTTGGCTGTTCGACCAGTGACCCCAAAGCCTTGAGACCCTCATGGGTGAGTAGCGCGCTCTACAAATTTCTTTGATTGATTGATTGATTGATTATGTGGTGTCTGGTTAGCAGGCTTTTTTTAACGTTTAGGAATAGCTGGACATTCTGGGCCTAACCATGACTTAGGAGGACATTCCCTCAATGGTTTATTTGTAGATAAGCTACATGCCACAAATCTACTAATATTCCTAAAACTCTGAAGGAGATAGTCTGGGGCTCCCTCCAAAGAAAATCAGCAAAAAATATAATTTGTAGATAAAAAAACATATTCGGGTCAATATTAGTCCATCTCAGTCGGACCCATTTATTTGCAGAATAGCTGACCAGCAGCACCATTAGGTCTTAGGGCTCTGAACGTAAATTAATGGCGAAACATAAATGGAAAGGGTTGTGATCGTTTATTGGGAGAGGCCTCACTTCAAAGCATGCAAGATTGCGTGCCAGATAGTTTGTCAAAAGCATGAAATCGTACTCCCCTTACCCCTTCCTGTAAATGTAGGCAGATTTACATTACTCTGTCTATGTAAATCTTATGAAAATTATGTGACAGGATTATCCCCATAAGCCGAGTGGGTGAAGTGACTAATAGGAGCCCCTTGCACATCGGTAGACCCACAAACGTGCTCCCCACTATAAATGCATTTCATAATATTAAATTCACCTGCCCATATGATTGAGACATTAGTATTTCTTAGTCTACTGACCACCACCTTGAGTATTCTTCCTAATTCCTCAACAATCTCTACTGGCTGTGCAGAAAAGAAATTGAAATAAAAATGTGTCATGTCTACCACATTGGTTAATTGTAGATGTAAATTCTGATAACATGAGGTGGACGCTGCTAACCTAACCTTCAAGTTTCCACTACCACAAGATGGAAAAATAACTAGAACCCCCTTGCTTCTCCCCGCCATTGATGGTGTTGTGGTTGAATAAAAAGATAAAAAAATAATCAAAAAAATGGGATCAACAGCCCATGTTTCCTGGCAGCATATAATGTTAAACTGTTGGAAATAAGTCACCAAATCTTCATTGTTAAGCTTCTCCCTTATCCGTGCAATGTTCCAGGATAGAAGGCAAAAACCCAGCCCATACTCCGCATTAATGGTGATAGTATTGGTATTACATGGTGGCTGGGAGGATGAGGGAAGGTAGAAGGAACCTCTGATCTATTAATTGGGCCAATGAAGGTGGGTATCCCCTAATTATATCAGGGTTATTACTTTTGAAACTCAAGCATGACAAGAAAAAAACACATGCTGGGCCTTTAAAATGTAAAACAGTACTGCTCCCCTCAATTGATTTCTCTGTAGGACCAAACCAGTTTACTCTATGAGCCATAATGAGACTGTCAATAACTTCAGGGTGCCATTCCACATTTCTCCTACACCAGTACACAGTCTTGTTTAAAAGACTTTGACAGCTCTCATATGTATACTCTGCCAGAGGAGGAACACCCACAAGGAGTAAAGTTTATGGGGTACTGTCTGGAGATGAATGAAAACTCTCTAAAGGCCCCTTGTGTTGAACAGTATGTTGTGCAGGAGGTGTCGACCTTGCTCTCTTGGATAAGTTCTTATCCCCTATAACTTGGTTGCATTGACGCTCCCGCGCTGCACTCGAGGGACCCATGGCTCTACTTACCAATAACGGTTGCTGAGTAGGGGGAAAGAGTCCCCTAGTACTAGATTCACTAGTATGAGCTTGAACTTGAATCGGCTCAGCCACACAAATAAATGGAAGGTCTATGCACACTCTTCATTAGATGAAGGAAGGACACAGTGTTGATTTGTACCACTGGCCTGGGCAGAACTAGAAATTGGAGCTTTTTGATAGTGTTCCTCTATAAGTCCCAGCCGAGTCATGATAGGTTGCAGAGCATCATAAATTAAACTGCCAATATGGGAAAAGAGCCCCTCTGGAAAACTCAGGACTCTACTTTCGCTTGAAAGAATAATTTCCTCCTGCCTTGGATTTGCACACATTTTTGAAGTGTGAGTCGCTGCTTTTTATTTTTTGTACCACCCTCCGTTCTTTTTCTTTTTGCTTGCTTGGGTTTTGGAGTCACCTCCTAGCCTGTCTGCTGGGTGAGCGTTGGTAACAACTAACAGGCTTTTTAAAAGAGTCGTCATAAGAGACTATTGGAGGGGAAGAAGCTAAAAATTGTGCCCCACAAACTCCCGCTTCTTGAACCACAACTATTTCAGGGGGCGACAATAGGGATGATGAAGAGAAGGAGAGTATCCTCTTTGCCAATTCAATGTCGCTGCTTACTACACCCACCGCTCGCTACAAAAAGCCATCCAAGGTAGTACTAGGGTGATATGGCGCTGTAATTGTCTTACGATTCCCCATGGCTATAACTCAACTCTCAATAAAAATCAATATTAATTACACAGTACCTTATGAAACTTTTGATAAAAGTTACCACTCCACAAAACATCATTGTAAACTCGCCAGTCCTCCAAAAAAACAAATGGGATGGCACAGCCACATCCAGCCACGGACCCAGGTGCCTCCTGCAGTCGTCCCATGCTGCAGGCTGTGGTGCCTGGCTTTATGCACCATCTGACGCTGAGGTGATGGTAAGAGGTGTGGTGGGAAATGTAGTTCAAGGTGTCCACCTGGTTGTTGGTATGTGCTTAATCCATGACTTGCAAAACAATGATTCTTATGACCTCACAATAATTAAACCAACTTCGAAAAGTACAATGTCATTAAAGAACAATACATAATCAAACCACTAAACATGCCAATATTTATAATCATCTCAGTGATAAAGCTAATGCTATTCTAATACATACTTTTACCTACAAGATCATTTATGTCATTTGTCATTGCATCTGTTACTTCAAGCGTGAATGAATTGGCATTGCATTTGGTGATAGTTTTATAGCTTTAGAAATAGAGTGGAAGGCTATTAACAAGAAGTTTAAACCACTAGGGCACCTAATTCTCATTCTTAGCAGCATTCAAGACTCATTAACATCCCTGAAACAAGTCATGCATAATGAGTTGGCTAAGCTAAATCCCAGCTGGATAGTCAATGAGCGAAGAGCCTGACTGACCACACATACCTGAACTCCTGTGCAAGCGGTTAGGTGTCCCAGACATTGGACAGCTGTCCCAGACATTGTACAGGGGCACCCTTTTCAAAAAAACATTTCAAAAGAAAACGTTAACAGTGGACATATGTAGAGAAACCAAGAACAAAGAGAAGAAGAATTGCTGTTGCACCCGCCTGGTAGGGACTGCAGTAACCGGTAGAGACAAGCCACAAAAACCCTTGAGGGGCTTTGTAAATTTCCATAATGATTGATGGTGACCTCATATTATTTTCTAGAAGAACTCACACTAAGGCCCTCATTACAACCCTGGCGGTCGGTGGTAAAGCGGCGGTAACACCGGCAACAGGCTGGTGGTAAAAAAAAAATTAATTATGACCACGGCGGAAACCGCCAACACATACAGACACTTTAACACTCAGACCGCCACAGTGGTAGCAACAAACACCGC
The DNA here is from genome assembly GCF_031143425.1 of Pleurodeles waltl. Lineage (NCBI taxonomy): Eukaryota > Metazoa > Chordata > Amphibia > Caudata > Salamandridae > Pleurodeles > Pleurodeles waltl. Next base: position 1,680,378,457 of record NC_090444.1, on the reverse strand, counting down.
GGCGGTAATCGCCAAAAGTCCAGCGGAAGACAAGGTTCTGCCCACTGTATTGCAAGAGGCCGATCCGCCACCTTTTCCAGGGCGGTACCAATGCCATCAAAAGCACTGCGGAAACAGTGTTCTGAAGGGAAACTACTCACATCTAGACACTCAAGGAAGAACCAGGACGCCATGGAGCCCAAGTTGCATGTCTTCCCCATGCTGGTGTATCATATACCAGGAGTACCAACGACGACCACGTTGAGTATTGCACCTAGCACACAGGGGAGGGTGGAGGAAAAAGAGAGTGACACACACACACTCAACACACAACAATCACTCCCACCCCCAACACCATACAAACAAATGCATGCAACAACATTACATATACATCACGTAACCCTCTGAAATAACACAAGGACAAAAGGAATGGATTAAAATGAGTGTTATATTAGAAATAGTTAGAAATACGTTAATAATTCAAAAACAATATTTACAAAACATACAATATTTACAAAAGGCGGGACAATGTCCACTCAAAATGTCCGTGGCCCACTGGGCCAAAACACATAGGTCAAGCTCACACTTGACTCCTGCCTCAATATGGAGGGGCATCAGGTCAAAAACACACAGGCACCTCAGGGGGACTGGGGAAGTGGGGGGGCACCTCAGCTGGAAGATGGTACAACGCCACTGGTCCTGGAGGGGGCTCCTTGCCCACTGCTTGGTCCCGGGGAGTGCAAAGCCATAGTCTCTCAAGTAGGTGGTTTCCCCACTGATTGGTCCTGGGGAGTGCAAAGCCACAGTCTCTCAAGTGGGTGGTCTCTCAAGCAGGTGGTTTGCCCACTGCTTGGTCCTTGGGAGTGCAAAGCCACTCTCTCTCAAGTGGGTGGGTTGCCCACTGCATGGTCCTGGGGAGTGCAAAGCCACAGTCTCTCAAGTGGGTGGGTTGCCCACTTTATGGTCCTGGGAGTGCAACGCCATAGTCTCTCAAGTGGATGGTTTGCTCACTGGTTCTGGAGGGGGCCTTGTGCCCAGTGTGCTTCATCCTGGCAAGGAGGGGCTGAGTGGATGCCTTCTTCCACTGGTTCTGGAGGGGGCTTTGTGCCCAGTGTTCTTCATCCTGCCAAGGATAGGGTGAGTGGATGCCTTCTTCCACAGGTTCTGGAGGGGGATTTGTGCCCAGTGTTCTTCATCCTGCAAGGATAGGGTGAGTGGATGCCTTCTTCCACTGGTTCTGAAGGGGGCTTTGTGCCCAGTGATGCAGCACATGGGGTGTGCAAGGTCACAGTCATTCACCTGGGTGTCAGATCCACTCGATTTTCTGTGGGCAGGATGCATGACACACCATGGATGCAGGACTACCGTCCATGCGCCGGTGGGGATGGCTGTACAGTGGTTGCAGTGCCGGTGCAGGTGTCGGCGCTGCCAGTGGAGGGGGGAGGCTCCAGCCCTTCCCCTGCAGCCTCGGACGGCTGCCAACTGGGGCTTCTGCTGCTGGTGGCGGTGCTGCTTGTGGCGGTGCTTGTGATGGGGAATGTGGCGGTGCTGGTCGCGGTGCAGCTGGCGGTGGTGGCCGCGGTACAGCTGGCGGTGCTGCCAGTGGAGGGGGGAGGCTCCAGCCCTTCCCCTGCAGCCTCGGATGGCTGAACACTGGGGCTGCTGCTGCTGGTGGGGGTGCTGCTTGCGACGGTGCTTGCAGCGCTGCTGGCTGCGGTGCAAGTGGAGGTGCTGGCCGCGGTGCAGGTGGCGGTGCGGTCAGTGGAGGAGGGAGGCTCCAACCCTTCCCCTGCAGCCTCGGATGGCTGAAGTGCCCTGGCTGGTGTTCTGTGCCCCTTCCTGCCCTTGGCAGATGGAGGTGCCTCCTTGCTTCTGCCAGCTGAAGTCTTTGCCTTGGCTTTGCTGGCTGGTTGTGCCTCCTTTTCTTTGCTGGATGTTCTCCACTTTTTGTCCTTTCCTGATGGCGGTACCTTCTTGGCCTTGGCAGGTGTTGGTGGCCCACTGGCTGGGCTGACAGGTGCCTCCTTAGAGCCTCTCAGAGCTGCAGAAACCACAGCGGATGTGGACTTGGTGGCTGAGGTGCTGGACTGGGTTCGGGCCACCCTAGCCCGAGGTGAAGGACGGGGGGAGGGGCAGGGAAGAGGTCAATGTTGGTGAGGAAAAGCTTCTTAGGGACACAGGGGTGCGAAGAGGGTGAAGGTTTGGGAGTGGAGGAAGAGGGAGTGGTTGTAGGAGGGGTCAGTCTGCTGTGCTTGGGTGCGGGTGCATGAGCGTGATGCTGTTGTGAAGTGGATGGCTGTTGGGAGGGTGTGTGCACAGACACAGTGGGAGAGGACACAGGGGACATGTGCATGGATGTGGGGGTGGTTACTGCCAGTGAGGGGCATGTAGTGATAGGCGTGCTGGTGATGAAGGAGGTGGATGAGGATGTAGTGCATGCAGGTGTGAGTGTAGATGCTACTGGGAGGGAGGTGGACGACGTGGAGCAGTGGGACACAGTGGAGGCAGTGGATGTTAGTGTCTCTGCTTCTGGATGGTGTTTGTGTGAGTGCCTGTGGGATGATCTGTGGGGCTTGTGTTTGCCTGAGCCACTTCTCTGTGTTGATTTGGGTGAATGCTGGTCTGAAGGTGTGCTTGGGATAGGTTGGGGTTGAGGGGATTGGGACTGGGTAGAGGAAGTTGGAGGGGGAGGCTGGAGACAGGGACAATGGCTGCCATCAGTGCTGAGGCCAGAGCCTGAAATGCTCTCTGTTGGGCCGCCACGCCAGAGTGAATGCCCTCCAGGTATCCTTTTTCTTGTTGCAAATGCCTCTCAACACCCTGGATGGCATTCAGAATGGTTGACTGCCCAACAGTGAGGGATCTCAGGAGGTCAATAGCCTCCTCACTGAGCACAGCAGGGCTGACTGGGGTAAGGCCTGAGGTGCCTGGGGCGAACGAGATGCCCACCCTCCTGGGTGAGCGGACACGGGAAACACGTTGAGCGGGCTGCTGGGAGGGCAGTGCTGGAAAGGGGGTGGCGGCTGTACCTATTGTTGTTGGGGTGGGCACAAAGGTGTCTGACACCGCCAGGGAGCTTCCATCAGAGGAGGAATCAATGTCTGTAGTGTCCCCTCCTGTCTCCGTCGTGGTGCTCCCCTCGCCCTCCGTCCCACTGGTGCCCTCACCGTTGGTAGATTCGGCCTCCAGGCCCATGTGGGATGCAGCTCCCTCCATTGCCGGTGCCTCTGCTCCTCTGCCAGATGATGCTAATGCACACAAGGACAGGGTGACAAAAAGGGGAGACAGAGGATACACTTTGTCAATACCAACAACAACACTACAGTTGGTATACACAACACACAGGGATCAGCCCTATGCACAAGGCCATGCACTACCAGTTACATAGCTAGTCACCAGCCCATGGGGTACATTGCCTAACGCCATCAGCTGCAAACCTGAAACCAAAAGGACCCTGCCTAGTAGTAGATGCCCACTAACACTATTGGGGTTGGAGTGCTTCAGAACCTGACCAACAAGGGACCTAACCCTGCCAGTTTGCCCTGGCCTAGGGGCACCCACAGCTCACATCCCCCACCCAGGTACAACCTTAATGCGCGCAAAGTCATGAATCTGAGTCTGTACTCACCCCCTTGTGGCTGCTGTGATGCCTTCAAGCACCCTTCCAACTCCGGATAGAGTTGGAAGGATGCAGAACATCAGGGGGGTCAGGGTATGAAGGGCATCCCTTCCTCGTTGGGAGGCCAGCCCCAGCTGGGCCTCCACCGTCTTCCTTGCCAAGCGGCGCAGGTCCTCCCACCGTTTGCGGCAGTGGGTGCAGGGTCCGCACCTCCTTGATGATGGCACGCCAAATACCCCTTTTCTGATGGGTGCTGACCTGAAGGGAAATATGCATAGAAAAAAGGGATCAGTTATACCATCCGGACTGTTATGCTCAAGTCCCACCATATCCCTCCCATCCCCTTGCACACAGACATGGACCACCAGACATGTGGCACTCTACCCAGGACCCGTCAGCCCCCTTCTACATGAGGCTTACACACACAGCACTCCATACATTCATGGCCCACGCATCATGCTCACAGTGTACTCACCTGTTTGTCTGGAGGACCATAGAGTCGAGTATCCTGGGGTAGGACCTCATCCACCAGTCTCTCCAACCTCTCCGAAGTGAAGGCGGGCCCTTTCCCCAGACACTCGATCTATTGTCGCTTCCAGACACAGGCCACAGCAGCTCTTGCAGTATAGGTCCTCTCCTGTTGAAGGTCAGGTAGCAAGTAATTGAACAGATAGAAAATGGCAATCACGTCCGCGGAGGTGCGTACTGTCACCGCCGGTGTACATCGCCATTGGGTGCTAGAACCCATAGGGCCCAATGATAACCAATGCGAAGTGACCGCCGACTGCAATGGCGCTCAACGCCAGTGGAATTATCTCATTTCCATTTGTCTCTCCTCACAGGTCAGGCAGCCGCCATTTCAGGGGGGCACAGGCCATGGCACCTAACTGTGTCACAGCAGACATTGGCACATCAACTGACTTTCGAATTCACATACTGTTTCTGTAAAGGAAGAAATGCATTTTTATGTTCACATATGTGTTAAAATTACCATCTGCTCACCGTTTTCCACCCTAGAGTTTAACCACTGAGGATGAATATGAGATGGAGACATCCCCCGTGTACAGACCCCTGGTGGACCTGGCGACTATGGAGGACAGGCACATTATCCTTACCTACAGACTTGATCGGGCACAACCTAAGAACTGTGTGCTCAATTGGAGCCAGACCTGATTTCAGCTATCGGCCAGCCCACAGGTATCTCCCCTCTAGTGCAGGTCCTGACAGTGCTCCATTTGCTGGCAAGTGGTTCCTTCCAAACAACAGTGGCCATGGCATCAGGGGTATCTCAGCCAATGTTCTGCAACGTGTTGACCAGAGTGTTGTCTGCCCTGCTGAAACACATGCGCAGCTACATCATATTCCCCCAGGTGGAGGATTTGACCACAGTCAATTCTGACTTTTATGCCCTGGGACATATCCCCAACATCATTGGTGCCATTGATGGTACACATGTAGCATTTGTCCCCCCCGGAGAAATAAACAAGTGTTCAGGAATAGAAAAAGCTATCACTCTCTGAATGTGCAGATGGTGTGTTTGGCTGACCAGTACATCTCCCATGCGAATGTCAAGTATCCTGGCTCTGTGCATGATGCCTTAATCTTGAAGAATAGTAGCATCCCATATGTGATGGCTCAACTCCAGAGGCACCGGGTGTGGCTACTAGGTGAGCCCAAGGTCCCCACCAAGTATATGTTGATGTATTGGTATGGGGTTGTCCCTAAGGGTGAGTGTGTGGCTTACAGGTATCCCTCAATATTTGCAGGTGACTCTGGTTACCCAAACCTCTCATGGCTACTGACCCCAGTGAGGAATCCCAAGACAAGGGCAGAGGAATGTTACAATGAGACACATGGGCGTACAAGGAGGATAATTGAAATAACCTTTGGCCTCCTGAAGTCCAGGTTCAGGTGCCTCCATCTGACTGGTGGATTCCTGTACCACTCACCCAAGAAGGTGTGCCAGATCATCATTGCATGTTGCATGTTGCACAACCTGGCCTTGAGATGCCAGGTGCCTTTTCTGCAGGAGGATGAGACTGGAGATGGTCTTGTGGCTGCGGTGGAGCCTGTGGACAGTGAGGATGAGGAGGCAGAGGATGAAGATTTGGACAACAGATGTTCTCTCATTCAGCAGTACTTCCAGTGACACACAGGTAAGACACTGTAACTTCACTTTACATTGCAGTTTTGTGTTGGACATGGCAGCCTGAGTTCCCTATGTCTATGTCCACTTACTGTACCCTTTGACATCTCTATTTTCAGATCTCTGTGCCCCACTCTGGCTCCTGGTGTGTTTACTGCTGCCCACTACAGGTCATACCAATGTATGTAGAACTGTACATATAAATTGAAATGTTTACAGCTTGTTAAACTAATACATATTTCAATCAATTGACAGACTCCATACTTGTATTTGTTTCAAGGGTGTTTATTTAAGTGCTAAGAGTTGGAGGGGGATGTGCAATAGGCTGGGTTGTTAGTGGAGGAATGTCCAGATAGAGTCCAGTCTCTTTGTATCACAGATGCATTGTCCCTGGGGGCATTGGAAGGGGAGTGATGGCAGTTAAAGGTGGACAGGGTGACATAGTGGGACACAAGGGTGACATTCAGGAGAGTCCTATTTCCTGGTGGGAGTGTAGGCAATGTTCTCCGGCTACTGCCTGGATCGCAGGGACCGTTTGTGGGGTGGTTCTCCTTCTGCAGGGGGTGGGGTGCTGGTGGCCTGTTGTTCCTGTGGCGGGGCCTCCTGTCCACTAGCACCAGCGGAGGTGGAGGGCTGATCTTCGGTGGGGCTAGTGTCAGGGGCCCGTTGTTGTGCCACTGCCTCCCTCATGGTGTCGGCCATGTCAGCCAGCACCCCTGCAATTGTGACCAGGATGGTGTGGATGTGTTTGAGGTCCTCCCTGGTCCCCAGGTACTGTCCCTCCTGCAGCCGCTGGGGCTCCAGCAACTTGGCCAGTATCTGACCCAAGGTCTCCTGGAAATGGTGGTATGCTCCCAGGATCCCTGCAAGTGCCTCGTGGAGAGTGGGTTCCCTGTACCTGTCATCTCCCTGTCGCACAGCAGTCCTCCCAGCTTCCCTGTTGTCCTGTGCCTCTGTGCCCTGAACCGTGTGCCCACTGCCACTGACCCGAGGTCCCTGATTGTCTTGGGTTTGTGGGATTGCCTGGGGTTCCTGCAGTGGTGGACACACTGCTGATTGATGTGTCCTGGGGATAGTGGTATGGGCCTGCTGGGTGTGTGCTGTGCTGGTGTTTCCTGAGGGGGAGGCTCTGTGCTGGTATGGGACTGTGGAAGGGTAACCAACTGTCCAGAGGTCCCTGATGGGCCAGGTTTGTCATCGTGATCCAGGAGTGCAGAGCTGCTGTAATCACTGTGGGCCTCTTGTGGGGGGAGACTGGATTTTGGTGGCACCTCCTCTCCGGTGACGTTGAGTGGGGGTCCTGTGGGGATGTAAATGAAGTGTTATTGGTTCTGCATGTGCCATCTTGTGCAAGGGTGTGTTTCCCTGTATGGTTGTGATTGCCATGTCAGCTTTGCCTTGTGTGAATGGTGATTTTGTGGGCTGAATTTTTCACTCTAATGGACATGCTTTATTGATGGGTGTCCATGCAGGTCTGTGATGGGTGTCCATGCATTGGTGTTGCAGGCAGGGCTTGGTATTGGGATGGGTGGGTTGTGATAGTGGGGTATATGTGAGGTGGTGGATTGATGGGGCGAGGGTAGGGGTAGGAGTCTGTGATGGCATGCAGGTAGGAGGGGATAAAGTAAGAAAGATTTGACTTCCCAGAGTCCAGTCCTCCTGCTACTCCTGCCAGGCCCTCAGGATGCATTATTGCCAAGACTTGCTCCTCCCATGTTGTTAGTTGTGGGGGAGGAGGTGGGGGTCTTTACAGCTACCTGGTGTCTTGAAACCACCGAACACACCTTCCCCCGTAAGTCGTTCCACCGTTTACTGATGTTATTCCTTGCTCTGGGGTACAGTTCAAATGACGTTGACCCTGCCCATGACTCTCCACCATAGCTCCATCTTCCTAGCAATGGACGTCTGCTGCACCTGTGATCCGAATTGCTGTGGTTCTACCCGGATGATTTCCTCCACCATGACCCTTAGCTCCTCCTCTGAAAACCTGGGGTGTCTTTGGGGTGCCATGGATGTCGTGTGAATGGTATGTGTGAGGATGCGTGGGGTGATGTGTTGGGGTGTGTGATGTGAGGTGCGTGGATAGTGTATGGGTGATGGTGTTCTGTGGCACAGATTCAGTGGGTGCTCCTGGCTTGTCTCTCTCTCTCTAGTAGCAATATTATTTTTCATTGAAAGGGTTGTGGGTAATGTGGGTGTGTGTTTTATAGTGGTCTGAGTTTGTGGGTGTGGTGTGTGTATGTGTGTCAGGTGGGTGTAGTTTGAATTGTCCAATGTGGTGTCGTTTTGTTAGTGTGTGTGTATTGTGAGCGGGGTGGTGTGTACTGCCAATGGTTTACCATGGTTGAAAGACCGCTGCAGTGATTTTTGGGTTCTGATACTGTGGGCGTATTTCTGTTGGCGTAACGTGTGAGTTTTGGTACCGCTAGGTTATCACTGTCCTTTGGGCTGGCGGACCTGTGTGGGTGTCTGTATAGTGGCGGATTTCTCTGTGTGGGTCATGATACCTGTAACGGTATACTGCCGCGGTCATGGTATGTTGTCGGCCGGCATTTACCGCCAATGTTGTAATGAGGGCCTAAGTCTCCTGGGACATGAAAAATGTGACTCAGGCGAGATGTCCAGTTATTTCAAACATTCCAGGAGGTATGGCTTTCACCCAGAAGCACTGGAGGTGCATAAAACTTTTTTTTTTTTTAAACCCCCTTTTTTTTTGTCCTCTATTTTTTGTTTCAACACAGCACCTCCCCTGAGTTAGTCTTTGACAGCTTTTCCTGGCTCCTCGTCCAGAAGAGATGCCAGTTTGAAATATTAAAACACACCTACAAGGCCCTTCACAACCTGGGGCCAGTATACATCAACCACCGCCTGACCTTCCATCAACCCGCCAGATACCTGCACTCCACCTCCTTGGCCCTTGCCCACACCCCCTACATTTGCAAAAACCACAGCAGAGGTCGTTTCTTTTCCTACCCTGCCACCAAAGCCTAGAACAACCTGCCAATCCACCTGCAAACATCACCCTCTCTGGATGAAATCTGAAGGGTACTCAAGACCTGGCTATCCTATTGAGACCAGCATAACCCTAGTGCCCGGATACCCTCAGGAGTGAAGTGCAGTGCACTATAAATGACTGAGTGATTAATTAATTGCCTGACGACTGTGAGAATCAATGGCTTATTGGGATACCCGATTCCACCTTTTGTGGTACATAATACTTGGCCCCGAGTACACAGGCAGTGAAAGAGCCCAGCAGTTATAGTTTGGGCACAGTGCCTACTGACTGCCCTCTCTACCCTCTGTCACGGATTTCTTATAATGATATTTGTGATTGTCAATGGTTAGAGCGGCAGACCCTGAAGCAGACATCTGGCTCAAGACCAGGGTTCAAGTCCTGCTTCGGCAGGTCTTGGGCTCAATTCCCCTTGACCAGATAATTCTCGCCTCGGTGCCTAATCTAGTTCATGGGTCCCACTCTGCAACTCTGGGCAATAGCTTGCTTAATCTCCACAACGGCCCCAACAGCGCTTGGATGCCTGGCTTCACCCTGGGGGTGCTCAGGAGTGGGCGCCTCACAGGGAAAAGCCAGGAGGGGTTCCATAGCGGTATGAGTACAGCGCCTTGAGACCCTAACGGGTGAGTAGTGCGCTATACAAGTGCTAATTTACATTTTACATTGTTTCAGATGGGGCCCATAACTGCTATATTTTATGGCCTGTACAAAGCGATCCCCAAAGTTATCATATGCTTGTGAACTGTGAACACCGTAACATCATTTGATACGGTACTCACAGATTAAGCATGCCATTTTTCATCGATTTATTTTCATATAATCTAGCAGCACTGGACCAATTACAAAACTGGATACAAAAATGCAGCTACAGTGCATCACAAACATCATCTCAGTAAAACAATTGTGCAATCGGAACCATTTTGATCACATCCAACTAAATAAAGTTTTCCTCCTACATACATTGATTTTTTTTAAGCCAGAAACATTTGTTACAGAATGCGACACCAGGTGTCAGGTGTGCAGATGTAAAGTGGTCAAAATTGTAGTTTCTTTTCATTGTGTGACTTAAATTGATTTGCTGTGAAGTCTTCCGGAGTACTGAGTACAGCAGGATGCATAAGCCAGCTTCCTGACTTTTTGAACTAACATGCTGTTTGACAAAGAAGAGGTTGCTAGGAAGGGATTTATTGCTAGCTTAAACCCAGCTGGAAGGAAAAAAATAAGAATGTTTAATGTAGGAAATAATTCTATTTATTCCTTCCTTTCATTCCATTAACCCACTTACTGTATAAATAGCTGTTATTTTACAAAGAACTCAGAATTAATATGCTTCTCTAAAGCCTAATATTCGTTTGATTATTCCTATGGTTGATGCATTTGAATGATGTTAGGAGAGAAGCGTAATAACATTTAGCTAGTCGGAAAAATAGAATTTCCAATGGGCTGTGCTAATTTTAAAACCTTTCATGTTTAAATTACCACTTGTGAAGTTTATATGAGCGTGTACATGTATAGCAGACACTAAAAAAGGTACTGGGTTCTGAACTGAGAGAGCGTCAAAGGTGAAATGGCTGAAAGGGTGCCTCAAAATGCCAACGTATTTTCGGCAAGTATGGGTGCCCAGAAGCCAGCAGCCGGCATTGTGGGATGTCCGGTGCCAAACACTAGGGGGCATGTTTATACTCTGTTTGCACCGAATTTGAGTCAAATTTTTTTTTGCAAATTTGGTGCAAACCTAACACCATATTTATACTTTGGCGCCCAACCCCGCGAACGTCAAAATTCAGCAGTGTGCGTCATTTTCTGGATGCGGGAAACCGCCTTACATTAATGACATGCAAGGTAGGCGTTCCCGTCCCAAAAATGACTTTAAAGCATGTGCGCCTTATCTATACTTCTGAGTCATTTTGAAGCACAGGAGGAGGTGGGCCTAAAAAAATGGCACTCAGCCTGATTTGCGACATTTTTTAACGCCTGGGTGAGGGTAGGCGTTAAGGGACCTGTGGGCTCATTTCCGTGGTCTCTGACCATTGAAGCAGTCCACAGGTGCCCTTTCCATGCCCCCAGGGACATTCCCTGCCACCCTCGCCCACCCCTGGAGGGCACCCATGGATGGGGGACCCATACCAGGTAAGTACAGGTAAATAGAGGTAAGCATTTCTTTTTTTTTAAGCGGCATAGGGGTGCCTAATTTGGGCCCCCCTACATGCCACTGTGCCCAATGACCATGCCCAGGGGACAGAAGCCTGGGCATGGCCATTGGGCAGGGGGGCATGACTACTGTCTTTCCTAAGACAGGAGTCATTTCAATGGGGGTTGTGCATCAAAAAATGACACAAGTCCGGTAAGAGCCATGATTTTTTACTCAAACAAGATTTGCACCATTTTTTTATGCACAACCCCCAGTCTTCCCTATGCCTGTGCTGCCCGGTTATAGTAATTTTTTTTTACTCTAACCAGCCCGCAGCGCCGGCTAATGTCAATCCATAAATAAGGCACCCGCCTGGCGTGTTGGAATGCCGTTAGCTGGCTGTACATTTTTTTACGCAAACCAGCGCCGGCGCTGGTTTGCCTCAAAAAGTATAAATATAGGCCTAAGGCTGAAAAGCCACATTTCTTCCTTATGCTTCTCTCATCCGCCATCAGACACTCCCAGCCCCTCTTTTCTCACTCGTGCTTGTTCTTTGTTACACTTGATTTCTTTCTTTGTCATGGTTTTCTGTCTTTTTTTCCTATATTTTGGATGCTCCCCAAAATGAATGCTGGTGGGCCCTTTCTGCAACTACCGTCTGTTCTGCTGTCTCTCTTATCTCATATCCGAGCTTACAGAACCTCTCTGGAATGCACTTCTGAGTTTAAAGAAGACATTTATTGTTATTAATTCCCCACCCACAAGTTCCTGAGAGACTAAATTAGTAGATTGGAAGCACACATTCAAAAGTAGTTGCAGCAATGAAAGCAAAATATATCAAAGTACTTCTCAGTTGCAATGTACACAGCAAATATAGGTGAAGACATTTATAGCATAACTGCACAGCAAAGCATAAAAGTCCAAATTCATCACCGTATGGGCAAGTAGGGCCTATATTCAGCTTCATCTTTCTGGGGTCTGCAAGTTGATGACTCTGGTCAACTGCGAGAAAGAGATTCTCTACCCAAACGGGAGACGGGCAACTGACGTCTAGTTCCAGTCTGAAGTCAAGCAGATTCAAATCTAACTCACTGTAGCCCAGAGTCATCCTTAAAAGCAAACTCAGTGTGAGAGCCAAAGAACCTTGGAGAGCGGCCAATTCTCCTGAGCTCTTCGTTCTCAGACTGGATTGCGAGGAAAACACAAAATCTACATGCTCTTATCAGCTAAGGTCTGGTGTGAAGAAAACAGCTTGGTCCATCTTGTGGAAAAACACAGCTTGGAAAAACACAGACATCTGTAATGTCTCAACTGCAATGTCTAGCTCCACGTTAAAGCCAATAGGCAGCTAACCTAAATATCAAATGTAATGTCTAATGTCATGTCAAAGCCAATAGGCAGCTAAACTAAATATCAAATGTAATGGCTAATGCTGTGTCAAAGCCAATAGGCAGCTAACCTAAATATCAAATGTAATGTCTAATGTCATGTCAAAGCCAATAGGCAGCTAAGCTGAATACAGAATGTAATGGCTAGTGCCATGTCAAAGACAATAGGCAGCTAACCTGAACAAAACATATAGGTGGTCATTCCAACCTTGGCGGTAAGAGCTGCTTACCCCTGTCAGAAGACCGCCAACATACCGCCGCGGCCGCAGTAAACCGCCACGGTCATTCTGACCCACAACAGGGAAACCACCAAAATACAGACATCCACAAAAGTCCGCCACACCAAAGGGCAGCGAGAAACTGGCGATGACCAAACCTCCACCGTCACGCCAACAGAAATACGCCCACACTATCACGACACACGAATCCACGCGGCGGTCTTTCAACCGCGGTATTCCATTGGCGGTACACACCACTGCGCTCAATATACACACACACTTACAAAACACAGCCACATTGGACAATTACAAATACACACACCTGATACACATACACACACCACTCCCACACACCCAACACAATATAAAACACACACCCACATCACCCACAAATCCCCACTGCTACAGAATCGGGACCACGCACTGAGAAAAAGAGAACTGAGCACCCAGACGCGCATTTTACTTTCACCCAGCAATATTTCCACGCACTTCACACAACACACCAATACACATCACCACACAATCCACCCCACACATCATCCACACCACCCCATGGCACCGCAAAGACACCCCAGGTTCTCCGAGGCTGAACTCAGGGTCATGGTGGAGGAAATTATACGGGTAGAGCCACAGCTCTTTGGGACACAGGTGCAGCATACCACCATTGCCAGGAAGATGGAGCTATGGAGCAGAATAGTCGATAGGGTCAACGCTGTGGGACAGCACCCAAGAAATAGGGACGACATCAGGAAGCGGTGGAACGACCTACTGGGGAAGGTGCGTTCAATGGTATCCAGGCACAAAATCACCGTGCAGCGGACTGGCGGCGGACCCCCACCTCCTCCCCCAGAATTTACAACATGGGAGGAGCAAGTCTTGGCGATCCTGCATCCTGAGGGCCTCGCAGGAGTAGGAGAAGGAATGGACTCTGGTAAGTCAAATCATCACTACTTCATCCCCCCACCCCACCAGCATACCAACTCATACCCCCACCCTCACCCCCATCACATCCTGCTCCTTGCAAATGTCTCACCATCACAGCCCACCCATCCCAACACCAATCCCTGCATGCGACCACAAAGCATGGACACCCATCACCAAAGCATGCCCACTGCACATACCCATCCCCCACCAAATCACCGTCACAAAAGCCCCCACACAGGAATGCCAGCACTGGGGTACAAGGGCACCCACCGATTACACGCTATGGCACACACAAATGCAATAACCATACTTTTATACCCCTGCAGGACCCGAACGCCACGTCACCGCGCAGGAGAGTCCACAAATGTCCACTCCACCCCCAGAAGAGGCCCACAGTGAGGACAGCACCTCTGTCGACCTGGATCTAGATGACCAGCCCGGCCCATCGGGGACCTCGTGACAGTCGGTTCCCCTCACACAGCCACAGCCCATAGCAGACCTTCCCCCCTCTGGGAACACCAGCACAGCACCCACCCAGCGGGCCCATCCCTCTGTCCCCAGGACACGTCAATCAGCGGTGTGTCCACCACTACAGGGCACCCAGGTTAACCCACCACCCCTACAACAACAGGGACCTGGGGGCAGTAGTAGTGGGCACACGGTCCAGGGGACAGAGACCCAGGGAAACAGGGGAACTGGGAGAGCTGCTGTGCGACAGGGGGGGGGGACAGGCCCAGGGAACCCACTCTCCACGAGGCCCTCTCCTCCATCATGGGAGCCCACCACCACTCCCAGGAGACGATGACGACGGTCCTGGCCAGGTTTCAGGAGATCCAGCTTCTGCAGGAGGAACAGTATTTGGGGTTCAGGGAGGAACTACGAAACATCAGTTCCGCCCTGGCCACCATTGTAGGGGCTCTGAATCAGGTAGTCACCACATTGCGGGACACTGTGGCAGGACAAAGGGCCCCTGACACTAGCCTGGACCAAGAACTGCCTACCACCTCTGCCGGCGCTAGTGGACAGGAAGCCCCGCCACAGGACCAACAGGCCACCAGCACCCCACCCCCTGCAGAAGGAGAACCACCCCGCAAGCGGGCCCTGAGATTCAGGAAGAAGACAGAGTAAGATGCCAAGACCCCCGCCAGGAAAGGATACCTCCGTGATTGTCATCCCACTGTCCCACATTGACACCCTGTCCATTCTTATACTGCCCATGCTCCACTTTCTACAGGCATTTGGACAATGCACCTGTGATACTAATAGTCTGGACTCTGCCATGGACAATCCTCCACCATCACCCCTCACCGATTTGCAATCACCCATCAATATAGAGCACTGAAATAAACACAGTTATTGCACAAAACAATCAGGAGTCTGGCTGTGATTTTGTACTAATGTATTAGACATTACCGTCCCAAAATGCATATTTACATTGTGATGCCAACATACCACTGTCACACAGCTGTAGTCCATGGGGAAACAAAGCAGATGTCACGCAGTATGGCCCACATCTCTGAAATTGGAAGGGAAAGTCACAACTCAGTTACCATACACTGGGGGAAAAGGTCAGACAGTAGAGAGGTAGTAGGGGTTAAGTATCTGTAATATGCCGGGTTGGAATCTTACCTGTGGTCATTGAAAATACTGCTGTATTACTGTGTTCCTGTTGTCTATGTCGTCCTCTTCGGCTTCCTCGTCTTCACTCTCCACAGGTTCCACAGCTGCTGCAACACCACCATCTGGACCATCCTCTTGCAGAAAAGGCACCTGGCGTCGCAAAGCCAGGTTGTGAAGCATACAGCAGGCCACGATGATCTGGCACACCTTCTTTGGTGAGTACATTACGGATCCACCTGTCATATTGAGGAACCTGAACCTGGCCTTCAGGATGCCGAAGGTCCGCTCGATCACCCTCCTAGCTCGCCCATGGGCCTCATTGTACCGTTCCTCTGCCCTGGTCCAGGGATTCCTCACTGGGGTCAGTAGCCATGACAGGTTGGGGTAACCAGAGTCACCTAATAGCCACACCCGGTGCCTCTGGAGTTGACCCATCACGTAAGGGATGCTGCTATTCCGCATGATGTACGCGTCATGCACTGAGCCAGGGAACTTGGCATTAACATGGGAGATGTACTGGTCAGCCAAACACACAATCTGTACATTCATCGAATGATAACTCTTTCTGTTTTTGTACACTTGTTCACTCCTGTGGGGGGGTACTAAAGCCACATGGGTCCCATCAATGGCACCTATGATGTTGGGGATATGTCCAAGGGCATAGAAATCACCTTTCACTGTAGACACATCCCCCACCTCAGGGAAAACAATGTAGCTCCGCATGTGTTTCAGAAGGGCAGACAACACTCTGGACAACACCTTGGAAAACATAGGCTGAGACATCCCTGATGATATGGCCACTGTTGTTTGAAATGACCCACTTGCAAAGAAATGGAGTACTGACAGCACCTGCACTAGAGGTGGGATCCCTGTGGGTTGGCGGATGGGTGACCTTAGGTCTGGCTCCAGCTGGGCACACAGTTCATGAATAGTGGCTCGGTCAAGCCTGTATGTCAGTATGACATGTCTTTCCTCCATTGTCGACAGGTCTACCAGCGGTCTGTACACAGGAAGATTCCTCCATCTCCTCGCATGTCCCAGCGGATGGTGCCTATGAAGGACAACAGCGAGCACAGAGTAAATCAACCCACAGGTACGTAACCACAGCTTGCACATAACACGATTCCCAATGCATTGAATGGTTTGTATGAGTGTTGATGCAAGGCCTAGGTATGTGTGACGCAGTTAAAAGTAAGCCATATGGGCCCTTGAAATGGCGGCTGCCTGACCTGTGAA
The DNA here is from genome assembly GCF_031143425.1 of Pleurodeles waltl. Taxonomy (NCBI): domain Eukaryota; kingdom Metazoa; phylum Chordata; class Amphibia; order Caudata; family Salamandridae; genus Pleurodeles; species Pleurodeles waltl. The sequence goes on along the minus strand of NC_090444.1, from coordinate 1,680,362,183 downwards.
GTGTGACAATGGGATGTGAGGTAAATGCTCTGGCGTGGCACACCGTGGCGGTAGGCGGTCGAAGACCGCGGCGCAAAACAGCATTGGTTAACATTGAACCCTATGGGTCTCAGGAGCCAATGACGATGTGCGCCGGCGGTCTCGGTACGCACTGCCGTGGTACGCACTGCCGCGGGCGTGACCGCCATTTTCTATCTGCTTAATCACTCAATACCTGATCTTCGACAGGAGAGGACCTACACTGCAAGTGCTGCTGTGACCTCGGCCTGGAAGAGACAATGGCTCATGCGACTGGGGAAAGGGCCCCTGCCTTCACTGCTGAGGAATTGGAGAAACTCGTGGATGGGGTCCTCCCCCAGTATGCGCTACTCTACGGTCCTCCAGACCAACAGGTAAGTACACTGGGACCATGCTTTGGGGGCAATGGCTGTGTTGAGTCGAGTCGAGTGGATGAAAGATGGTGGGGAGGGGAGCGAATGAGGCATGCATCAAACGACGGATGACAGGATGTGCCACATGGCAAGGGTAGGGATGGGGGGCCACTGACATTGAGGGTGCAGAAGGTGATGACTCTTTTTCTCCCCCTGTACATTTCACATAGGTCAGCACCCACCAGAAGATCGACATTTGGCATGCCATCGCCAAGGACGTCCGGGCCCTGGAGGTCCACCACAGACGGGGCACCCACTGCCGGAAGAGATGGGAGGACATCCGACGCTGGAGCAGGAAGACGGCGGAGGCTCAGCTGGGGATGGCCTCCCAACGTGGGAGGGGTGCCAGTCGGACTTTGACCCCCCTGATGTCCCGGATCCTGGCGGTGGCCTACCCCGATTTGGATGGGCGCGTGAGGACATCACAGCAGACACAAGGGGGTGAGTACACTCTCATTCTGGTGACTTTGCGCGCAGTGGAAGGGTCTGGGTGGGGGAGGAGGGCTGGGGGTATCCCTAGGCCAGGGCGATTTCTGTAGGCTAGGCCCCTCCGTAAGGCATGGCCCTGTGCCCCCACCCCCCACCTCTGTAGGGTGCCAAGTACAGCTATTCATGGCCCTGTGTCATCTATGTGTGCAGATGTTGTCCATAGGCTTGTAGGCCATGTCACACGGATTGAGTAGTGGACGCCAAGTGCGCGGCGTAGTGCAGGGGGCTTCTGTGTCTGTCCTGTCCGCCAACGGTGTCGCCAATGCATGCACTCAACATGTCTTTATTTTCTCCCCCCCCCTTTTTTGTGGTCTTCCTTTTCATGTGTGCATTAGCATCATCAGGCGGAGGAGAAGTGGCATTGGAGCACGAGGGAGCTGCATCCCACATGGCCCTGGAGGGCCATGCAACGGATTCAGAATACACCAGTGGGACGGAGGTTGAGGGGAGCTCCACAGCGGGGACTCGGGCAGACATAAGTGACACGGACTCGTCCTCTGAAGGGAGCTCCCTTGTGGTGGCGGCAACATCCGTGCCCCCTGCAACAACAGGTACAGCCGCCACCCAGCGCACCAGCACCGCCCTCCAAGCAGCCCCTCAGCGTTTGCCCCGTGCCCGCTCACCCAGGAAGGTGGGCATCTCCTTCGCCCCAGGCACCTCAGGCCCTTCCCCAGTCACCCCTGCTGCCCTCAGTGAGGAGATCATTGACCTCCTGAGGATGCTCACTGTTTGGCAGTCTACCATTTTGAATGCCATTCAGGGTGTCGAAAGAGAGGTGCACCAGAGTAATGCATACCTGGAGGGCATTCATTCTGGTCAGGCTGCCCTTCAGCGATCGTTCAACACTCTGGCCTCAGCACTGATGGCAGCAATTGTCCCTGTCTCTAGCCTCCCCCCTCCAACTTCCTCCACCCATACCTTATCACCTGTACCTCTGCCTATCCCAGACACACCATCAGACCAGCCTGCACACACCTCAACACCCAAGGGAAGCTCATCCAGACATAAGCACCACACATCACACAAGCATTCACACAAGCAACATCCACATACAGACATACCAACACCCACTGCCTCCACTGTGTCCCCCTCCTTCTCATCTCCCTCCTCCCTCCCTGTCACGTCTCCACTCACACCTGCATGCACAACATCTTCAGCCACTACGTCCATCACCAGCACACACACCAGAACCCCCCGCACACGTGCAGTCACCACCCCCACTACCATTTACACATCCCCTGTGTTCTCTCCCAGTGTGTCTGTCACCCCCTCTTCCAAGATACACAAACGCAGGCAGCCACCCACCCAACAGCCATCCACCGCACGACAGCCTCCAGCCCAAGCACCTGCACCCAAAGACACCAGACTTAAGACTCCTACAACCACAACCTCTTCCTCCACTCCCATACCCACTACACCTACCCGTCCCACTGGTCCTAAATTGCTATTCCTGTCCAAACTTAACCTCTTTCCTACAACACCCCCACCCCGTCCATCTCATAGGACTCCAGTCAGCACCTCAGCCACCACAAAACCGGGCCCAGTGATGACAGTCTGCCATGGACTGTGGAGTCCCCCACCCTCAAGGGCAGCCAGTTCAGTACGGAGCCAAGGCACGGGCAGCCCACGCCCGGAGAAACACCCGAAGATAGTCAGCGGCCGGCACGAGAGGGTGAAAACACCAGGCACTAAAATCCCTACCATGGCTCCGGCACGAAGTGTGGAGACTGGTGGCACACCGCCCAAGGTGGGGAAGGGCCACAGGCGAAGAGGGAAGGCTGAGAAGGGCAGCACGCCCGAGGAGAGCGGCATCAGCCCAGCTGGCCAGGAGGGCCCCGCCAGCCCCATCCCAGGTAGGCAGGAGGACACCAACAGGCCCGGTACTGCAGACCAGGTAGGCCCCGCCAGCCACCCGACAGATGGGCAGGAAGGCCCGCCAGCCACAGGACAGGTGGCAAATGACCTGCACACCATGGCCTGATCCGCTGAACTGGGCCCTTCATCTCAAGCACTGCTGCACTGGGCACCGGTGTCTCAAGCACCGCTGGACTGGGCACCGCCATATCAAGCACCGCTGAACTGGGCACCACAGTCTCAAGCACCGCTGAACTGGGCCCTTCGTCTCAAGCACCGCTCAACTGGGCACCGCCGTATCAAGCACCGCTCAACTGGGCACCGCCGTCTCAAGCACTGCTGCACTGGGCCCTTCATCTCAAGCACCGCTGCACTGGGCACCGCTGAACTGGGCCCTTCATCTCAAGCACCGCTGCACTGGGCACCGCCATCTCAAGCACCGCTGAACTGGGCACCGCCGTATCAATCACCGCTGAACTGGGCACCGCCGTCTCAAGCACTGCTGCACTGGGCCCTACATCTCAAGCACCGATGCACTGGGCACCGCCGTCTCAAGCACCGCTGAACTGGGCACCGCCGTCTCAAGCACCGCTGCACTGGGCCCTTCATCTCAAGCACCGCTGCACTGGGCTCTGCCGTCTCAAGCACCGCTGAACTGGGCCCTTCATCTCAAGCACCGCTGCACTGGGCACCGCCGTTTCAAGCACCGCTGAACTGGGCACCACCGTATCAAGCACCGCTGAACTGGGCACCGCCGTCTCAAGCACCGCTGCACTGGGCCCTACATCTCAAGCACCGCTGCACTGGGCACCGCCGTCTCAAGCACCGCTGAACTGGGCACTGCCGTCTCAAGCACCGCTGAACTGGGCACCGCCGTATCAAGCACTGCTGAACTGGGCACCGCCGTCTCAAGCACCGCTGAACTGGGCCCTTCATCTCAAGCACCGCTGCACTGGGCACCGCCGTCTCAAGCACCGCTGAACTGCGCCCTTCATCTCAAGCACCGCTGCACTGGGCACCGCCGTCTCAAGCACCGCTGAACTGGGCACCGCCGTATCAAGCACCGCTGAACTGGGAACTGTCGTCTCAAGCACCGCTGCAGTGGGCCCTACATCTCAAGCACCGCTGCACTGGGCACCGCCGTCTCAAGCACCGCTGCACTGGGCACCGGCGTCTCAAGCACCGCTGAACTGGGCACCGCCGTATCAAGCACCGCTGAACTGGGCACCGCCGTCTCAAGCACCGCTGAACTGGGCCCTTCATCTCAAGCACCGCTGAACTGGGCACCGCCGTCTCAAGCACCGCTGCACTGGGCCCTACATCTCAAGCACCGCTGCACTGGGCACCGCCGTCTCAAGCACCGCTGAACTGGGCACCGCCGTCTCAAGCACCGCTGGCCCATTAGCGGCAGGGGCAGGCCCGCATCTGTGTCGGGCAGGGCTGCACGAGCACTCTGGGCACCAATCCCCCTCCAGAACCAGTGGAGACATGCATCCACTTGAGAGACTGTGGCTTTGCACTCCCCAGGATGGCACAGTGGGCAACCCACCCACTGGAGAGACTTGAGAGACTGTGGCTTTGCACTCCCCAGGATGGCACAGTGGGCAACCCACCCACTGTTATCCACTTGAGAGACTGTGGCTTTGAACTCCCCAGGATGGCACAGTGGGCAACCCACCCACTGCAGAGACTTGAGAGACTGTGGCTTTGCACTCCCCGGAATGGCACAGTGGGCAACCCACCCACTGGAGAGACTTGAGAGACTGTGGCTTTGCACTCCCCAGGATGGCACAGTGGGCAACCCACCCACTGCAGAGACTTGAGAGACTGTGGCTTTGCACTCCCCAGGATTGAACAGTGGCCATGGAGGCCCCTCGTGGATCTGGCGTTGTGCACTCATCTGGCTGAGGTGCCCCCCCTTCCCTTCCCCCTGAGGTGCCTGTAGTTTTTCTATCTGATGCCCCTGCAGTGTTCTCTCCGTTGGAGTCAGGTATCCTGTGTGGGCTTTGCCCATGTGATTTGGGCCCAGTGGTCCACAGACAAAGCCTGCTACAATGCTCGGACTTGTACATATATGTATATAAGTGTTTTTGATGTGTAGATATATATATATATATAATTCTGCCAGTAATACAATATATTCCAATGTTTAGAATCATTTCCTTTTGTCTTTGCATTCTTCCAGGGGGTTTGGGGGGGTAACTGTGATGTATTACTGTGCATTGATGTGTGTGTTGTAGTGGGTGAGGGTGGGGGTGGGTGTGTCGCGTATGTGTGTCCCCGTAATATTTTCTCCTCCCCCCTCCCCTGTGTCGTAGGTGCAGTACTCACCGTTGTATTCTACGCCGGCGTTCGTGCTCCTGGTAGAGGAGCAGAAAGACAATCGCTGGGAGGATGTGGAGTTTGGGTTCCATGCTGTCCAGATTCCTCGTGGGGTGTATGGAGGTGAGCGTTTTCCGTTTGAAATGGCTGTTTCCGCCATGTTTTTATCGGCGGGGCTACCGCCCCGGAAAAGGTGGCGGATTGGTGTGTTGTGATAGGGTGGGTGGTACATTGACTCCCGCCTGTCTGTTGGCGGTGACCGCCGCACTGTTTTTTTGTGCCGCTGTGGCGGGCGGTGTGGTAATGTGGCGGTCTCTGTTGGCGGTTTCCGCCAGGGTCGGAATTCCATTTTTTTACCCAAAAGCCTGTTTGCGGTTTGGCCGCTGGTTTAACACCGACCGCCAAGGTTGGAATGACCCCCATAATGTGCTACTGGTGAACATTAAGCAACTAATATGCGCAGTGGCGAAACACAAAGTCATTGGTCAAACACAATTAATAGCATCACATTCCACCCTATGTATGACCAATTAATTTTTGTTTCATACCTTTCATTTCAAACTAAAACAAAAAACAAAAACATCAACACAAAAAAAAACATTATCAGCAAATCAGATTTGAAAGATCAAAGCAATCACTGTAAAGCAATGAAAGTGCATTAACATATTGATCTCATAACCTTTCACATCAGATACATCTACACAGAAAAGACTGAAACTTATATACTCTGATTGACATAATATTGTCTCTAAAATAGCAATTTGATGTAGCATGAGTTCTACTCATGTAAAGGTGCACGGTCCACCTGAAAGGTTTGCATGAATGTAAGTGAAAGTCAGAGTTCCACATGAAAAAACACAGACAGTTAACTGTTAAGGTTGCTTAGTTCCAGTGGAAGAATGTAATCAAACAAGTTGAACTTGAACTGAAGGCACCATTTGCGCAAAATGGATCCATGGTGCTTGTACTTTACTCAGTCAGGTTCAGGTTGGGGGTTCGGTCCCTTCCCCGACCCCACACGCACACACCCGAACGGAGACCACACACCACACTCATGGTCAGTGTAGAAACGTGGTAGGATCTGCAAAAGAAAAAAGTATGACTTTTCTTGCAAATAACAATTGTCATCTGAAATGTGCCCTTCCTCTTCCTTTCCTTGTTTTATAATCAGCAGGACATTTTTGGGGCCCTTTGCTATGATTTCTGCAGGTTCTGGAGGGTCACTTGGGGCTTCAACCCGCACCTCAGCACTGAGGTTTTTGTCTGCTGCACCACAGCTTTCCTTTCCTTGCACTGTCATAAGGGCTTGGGCAGACTCCTTCTTTACCAAACCTCTATTCACTGCACTTTTGACAAGTTGGGCCATTCTGTCCCCAATTTGTATGAATGAATCAGATTATTTTCTAGTTATCAGCATAATTTTGATTTCTCCTTGGTAATCTGCAGCAACCACTCCCCCTAAACCCTGATCAATTTGCCATATTTATCCTGGTAACTTTCCTCTCCCCAACTGCTCTGTGACTGTTTGTGGGACAGATTGCTCTTGTGCGTGCTGCACAGTTTTTATCAAATCTAGGGGAATGTGCATCTCTCTCATCTCTGCCCACCTGTAAGTGGCTTTTTCTCCCAGCTGTCCACATTTCTGGTGCACCCACTTAGCCATCCCCACTAAGTCAGAATTCTGGGTGGACACTTCAGACTCTGAATTTCTCTCTATAACATCTGCAAGGGAATTGAACCAGTTATGTACAAGCTATGTGGAAAACCAAACAGCTAAACCATTGGCAGTGAACCAAGAATCAGCGTAAAAATGACACATCTCAAGCAGCTCTTGCTTTAAAGTATGACACACATTGTACAACGCTGTTCCTTCTCCTGTGCTAGAAAACCACTTTTCAGTCAAGGAATCATTAGTCAAACAAACATGCTTTTTATCCTCATGGGACACGAATTCAAATGGTGCACTCAGTTTCACTGGTGACTCTTTTACCTGGGGTACTTCCTGCACCCTCTCCACATCCTGAAAAGGGGCTTGTGACACCTGTTCATGTAGGGCTGCAGTGACTCTAGCCCTGTCTTGCAGGGGCACTCTTTTCTTCCCCTGTTCCTGATTTACATGTAAATCAGTGTTTCCCTCTTGCACTGCGCAGAAACCTAAAGTCTGAATTATTTCATTTGCCAAATCACAAGCGCGCAGCTGCTTTTATTTTTTCCTAGTGACTTTATACCAAAGTGTTAGGATTTCACTCAGATGAGGGCTATACTGTTTCCAAAAATCAAACAAGCGAATGAAACTCGGTGTCTCTTGCTTAGTGCAAACAGTAAGAAACTCTAAAATCTTTCGTTTTACTTGTGCCAGTAACTGCACATTTTGCAGTCTGTAAATAACATTCTGAGCTGTGTTCTACGTGTTATCAGTTAAGGAATGCGCTTCAACTGCCAAAAACTGAAGGGTATTTTGTTTTATGCCCGGTACACACGGAAGCTCAGACTGGCTCACAGCTGTCTTAACCCCCTCATTACTGGAATGGGAAAAGCCAGATTCTTCCAAAACAGCAGTTTTATAGATTTCAGCATTATCTTGCATTAATGTGTTCTGTCTAATTTGCTCACGTAAATTCTTATTTTCATGTTCTAACTGCGTACATCTCCCCTGCATTTTTCTGTAAGCAGATAAAAGTATCCAAACCCTTCTGTCAAAAACAAAAGGAACATCATTGCTTTCAAAAGGCACATTTTCTAAATATGCTTTATCACAGCAAGAAAACATGTTTCTCACAGCACCATCAGGCAGTTTAACTTCACATGCATTTTCAAACATGGTCTGCTGTGCTTCTGTAATTCTCTAAACAACAAAAAAACAATTACACTTTTAAATTGTGCACTTTTAAATCTCCAATTTGACTCTCAAAACTGACGACTACGCCATAATGTTCTGCTTTCCCTCTTATCTCATATCCGAGCTTACAGAACTTCTCTGGAATGCACTTCTGAGTTTAAAGAAGACATTTATTGTTATTAATTCCCCACCCACAAGTTCCTGAGAGACGAAATTAGTAGATTGGAAGCCCACGTTCAAAAGTAGTTGCAGCAATGAAAGCAAAATATATCAAAGTACTTCTCAGTTGCAATGTACACAGCAAATATAGGTGATGACATTTATAGCATAACTGCACAGCAAAGCATAAAAGTCAAAATTCATCACTGTATGGGCAAGTAGGGCCTATATTCAGCTTCATCTTTCTGGGGTCTGCAAGTTGATGACTCCGGTCAACTGCGAGAAAGAGATTCTCTATCCAAACGGGAGACGGGCAACTGACGTCTAGTTCCAGTCTGAAGTCAAGCAGATTCAAATATAGCTCACTGTAGCCCAGAATCATCCTTAAAAGCAAACTTTGTGTGAGAGCCAAAGAACCTTGGAGAGCGGCCAATTCTCCTGAGCTCTTTGTTCTCAGACTGGATTGCGAGGTAAACACAACATCTACGTGCTCTTATCAGCTAAGGTCTGGTGTGAAGAAAACAGCTTGGTCCATCTTGTGGAAAAACACAGCTTGGAAAAACACAGACATCTGTAATGTCTCAAATGCAATGTCTAACTCCACGTTAAAGCCAATAGGCAGCTAACCTAAATATCAAATGTAATGTCTAATGTCATGTCAAAGCCAATAGGCAGCTAAACTGAATATCAAATGCAATGTCTAACTCCACGTTAAAGCCAATAGGCAGCTAACCTAAATATCAAATGTAATGTCTAATGTCATGTCAAAGCCAATAGGCAGCTAAGCTGAATACAGAATTTAATGGCTAATGCCATGTCAAAGCCAATAGGCAGCTAAACTAAACAAAACATATAGGGGGTCATTACGACCTCGGAGGTCTTTTGAAAAGACCGCCGAGGCCGCGGGAGACAGAATACCGCCATTGCCGGTGGTATTCCTGTCTCCCTATTATGACATTTCCGCTGGGCCAGCGGACGGTAACAGTGTTACTGTCCGCTGGCCCAGCGGAAATGTCACATCAACATTGCAGCCGGCTCGTAATAGAGCCGGCGGCAATGCTGATGTGCAGCGGGTGCAGTAGCACCCGATGCACATTTCACTGCCCGAAATTCGGGCAGTGAAATGCACGACGGGGCTATGCCTGGGGGCCCCTGCACTGCACATGCCAAGTGCATGGGCAGTGCAGGGGCCTCCAGGGGCACCCCAAGTCCCCTTACCTCCGGCCTTTCAATGGCGGTGTGTACCACCATGGACAGGCCGGCGGTCGGGGACTCATAATCCCCAGGGCAGCGTTTTTGCACCGCTGCCCTGGGGATTATGACCGCCAGGCAGAATCCTGGCTGGAAAATGGAGGTGCCGGCGGTATGGCCGTGGCAATTCCGCCACGGTCATAATTACTGGCGGAACACCGCCAGCCTGTTGGCGGTGTTACCGCCAACATACCGCCGGCCGCCAGGGTCGTAATGACCCCCATAATGTGCTACTGGTGAACATTAAGCAACTAATATGCGCAGTGGTGAAACACAAAGTCATTGGTCAAACACAATTAATAGCATCACACCGACTGAAATGAAGAACTGTAAATGAGGTTTAATTTGTCAGAATACAGTTATATCAACATTTAAACTAAAATTTAACAATCAGCATGCTTGAAAGACACTGTTTTACCCAATCACTTGATGTAGTAGAAATGTTATTGCTACTTTTGACGTCACATTGAGCGTCTTTGTGGGAGAATCTATGCATCTTGTAAATTGAAGTACTAATAGATTCATTGTAAAGTGGTGCACTGAAAGTCTACATTAATGCTTATTCACTGCAGGTTGTGGTATAGACCCAAAACGTCATGTCTAACCAACTAATTTACTGTAACATGAACACTCAGAAAGTCTATTGATGTTGAATTCATAAAAAATTATGTTATATGGGCATTATTTGCATATATGATTGTTCCATGTCAATTCACTTTAATAAGCCTAAGTGAGGCATGAAAGGCCCTGTTTTTTAAATGTGTAGAAAAATGTTAGGTCATTCTTGGTAACATGGCTTTCCTTTCAGATTTCGTCCCCATGAAATGCACACAGATGCCCTATAGTGATTCTGAAAAAATCACCTGGAGTACAGTACATTCAGGAACTGTGGAAATATTTGTCTACATTTGTTTCAACCCTTAGGGATGATAAAAGATGGATGCTTTCTACATGTTGGTAATGGGAATCTTCACAGATGTTGCAGTTGCATATCTCATGACAGACTGTGATTGGACAATATCACGTTTCAAGAATTTTCTCCACTCTTCTCTTCTGGCTGAATCCTCTAGAATTCTCAGAGGTACAGAATCCACTACCCTTACCCTTTATTACAACGCTTTGTTGAGACTTAGAAAAGCTTCACCTGACCCCTGAGGAAGATACTGACCGACCTTCTGAAATGCTGACCCTTTCTCTTTTACCTTCTTTTTGCCAACTTTGGTTAGTCACCTTTTGCTCCATATGTCATTTTTCTTAAATTCTCTTAATCCTTTTTCTTTTTACCTTATTGTCCCCAGGTGTCCAGCCCAGCACATTAGTATTTGACTTGCTAATTTCTATGGATTTCCCTTTCCCTACCTAGAAGGCTTAAATGTCTTTTGAATTGACTCAATGATTAAAAGATCCTAACAACACTTGTTTTCTGTCCATAGGATTATCCTTCTGGTGTTTCGTATTGTTTTTTTAAAATGTTTAGTCCTTTTCATGTTAGTTCAGTTTAATCTTTTCTGTTACCTTGCTCAATCGATGGTGATTCTATATCTTTATAACTTTGCTTCAGGAATTGTCTAAATGACTTTGAGTCTGAGTTTGTAATAAAACCCTTAACTTTATTTCAGACTGGAGGGTTCCTTGTATGACCCATGTGATCTGTTACTTTAAAATGTGATGTTTTGAATTTTTGATTGAACTATGTCTCCACCCCTTCATGCTGGTTGAAAATATTTATTGACCTCTTTGTGAAGCATAATCCTAAGACAAATGTGCTCTGACAAATACTTTGGCCCAAGTTATCATTCAAGAGAACAACCGTATCAGTCACTAGAAGTTCAGACGTGGGAGAAACGCAATGGTAGCACTTTATGGTCATGCTGAATATGGAAATATTGATTAGGAAGGTCTGCCATTTACAGTTTTTTATTGCTTTGATTTTTGGGCCTTTATTTACTGAAAAACAAGTCAGGTTTGTGTTCCTAATTTCAAAATTTGGTAACATCGGCTATAGATATGATACTTTACAACTGGAGAGAGTTAAAGCTTTTGAGTCATGGCTGGGCAGAGTAAGAGGACCCGTGAGGAAGACATCTGTTAATATCTTGAATCAAATAGGTCTCTTTAATGCAACTTAAGCTATAGGAGCACCTACATGTTGATGAAATGGTTTAAAGGTTATTTCTGCTCACTCGTTTCCAAGTCTAGGTGTGCATGTCACACTTGTCAGTTCTGCCTCACATGGGATGTCTTTATGGTGGCATAATGAGTTTCTTTGTTGAGGGAGTTTGGTGATCTTGTGCAATTGCCTAACTGATTAGGCATCCCACACCCTAGTATTCCATGATACACTACATATTAGTGCTCCACAGAGCATAAAGAGTTCTGGAACTTGAACTGTGCATGAGTTTGTCTGCAGCTGGCAACAGGTGAGCGGCGGGTTTTTTGTGCTATGAAGAACTAAATAATGTACAACAGAGTAGGTGAAGGGGAAGGGTTAAAATGCCAATTTGGTATGAGATTTTTTTTCTAAACAAGTAGGGGAGTCAGTGGCAGAGAGGTCTTTACCAAACTGATGAGGATACATGAAACAGACAGCCTAAGATTCAATTTTCATAGGCAAGCTCATCCACACATGTAGGTTGCTGCAGCAATTCGGTTAAGTATGAACATTTCTGGACTTTTCAGATATGCTTTTCCTCCCTAAGATACATCTTAGAGAGGAGAGTCTTGAAATCACTCAATACACTCGGAGACGGTCGCATAACATTCACAGTGAGAGAGTTACATTCCTCTAGAAAATTGGCAGAGAAGGAAATTGTATCCCCTTCCAGGTAAAAATCCTCCTTGCTGCACAGGTCTTGCAATTCTCTGTTTAAGGAAAGGTTGGCTGATGTTTACTAGGCGATGGCCAGTGCCACTGTTTATTCATGCCAATTGGAACACAATCAATCAATCAATCAATCACAATATTTATAGAGCGCACTACATACCCGTTAGGGTTTCAAGGCGCTGAGGGGGGGGCTGCTGCTACTGGTCAAAGAGCCAGGTCTTGAGTAGTCTCCTGAAGGTGAGAAGGTACTAGGTCTGTCGCAGGGCGGTCGGGAGGGCGTTCCAGGTCTTGGCGGCGAGATAGGAGAAGGATCTGCCGCCGGAGGTCTTGCGTTGGAAGTGGGGAATGATAGCGAGGGCGAGGTTGGCGGAGCGGAGTTGGCGGGAGGGGACGTAGAAGTTGAGTCTGTTGTTCAGGTAGGCTGGTCCGGCATTGTGGAGTGCCTTGTGAGCGTGGGTGAGGAGCTTGAAGGTGATCTTCTTGTCCACGGGGAGCCAGTGGAGGTCCTTCAGGTGGTGGGAGATGTGGCATCGGCGGGGTACGTCGAGGACCAGTCGGGCGGAGGCGTTTTGGATGCGTTGGAGGCATCGGATGTCTTTTGCTGGGATGCCTGTGTACAGTGCGTTGCCGTAGTCTAGTCTACTGCTGACGAGGGCCTGGGTCACAGTTTTTCTGGTTTCCGTCGGGATTCATTTGTAGATTCTATGGAGCATGCGGAGGGTGTTGTAGCAGGAGGAGGAAACTGCGTTGACCTGCTTGGACATGGTGAGGGCGGAGTCGAGGACGAAGCCCAGGTTGCGTGCGTGGTTGGTTGGTGTTAGCGGGGTCCCAGTGCAGTGGGCCACCAGGAGTCGTCCCAGGCCGAGGGGGTGCGTCCGAGGATGAGGACCTCCGTCTTGTCGGAGTTCAATTACAGGCGGCTTTTTCTCATCCATTCGGCGATGGACTTCATTCCCTCATGGAGGTTGGCTTTGGTGGTGTGTGGGTCTTTGGTGAGGGAGAGGATGAGCTGGGTGTCATCGGCGTAGGAGAGAATGTTGAGGTTGTGCTGACAGGCCAGTTGTGCGAGGGGGGCCAGGTAGACGTTGAATAGCGTCAGGCTCAGGGAGGAGCCTTGGGTACGCCGCAGATGATGTGGGTGGCTTCGGAGCAGAAGGGAGGGAGTCGGACTCTCTGGGTGCTGCCGGAGAGGAAGGAGGAGATCCAGTTGAGGGCTTTTTCTTGTATTCCGGCTTCGTGGAGGCGTGTTAGTAGGGTGTGGTGGCAAACCGCGTCGAAGGCTGCGGAGAGGTCCAGGAGGATGAGAGCTGATGTTTCGCCGTTGTCCATATGCTGTCTGATGTCATCTGTAGCGGCGAGGAGAGCAGTCTCGGTGCTGTGGTTGCGTCTGAAACCGAACTGGGAGGGGTCCAGGATGGAGTAGTCCTCGAGGTGGTGGGTGAGCTGAGCGTTGACGATCTTCTCGATGACCTTCGCCGGGAAGCCGTTGTCTTTCTAGAACCAATGTATTTTTGGGTAATTAGATGCTATGTACTTCACATCATTATGTCATCTTCAAGTTGAATCCTTCCAAGAAGAGGTGTGCAAAATTGACCTTTTGTCAAGTCATGCAATTGGTATAGGTTTTTAAAAACATAAATGTGAGCAAACATCTCTCCGAAAATGAATTTGTGGAGACAAAAAAAGGAATTGTCTTGTTATTGTTTATTTTAGTATCACATTAAAATGAGTGAAACATACCGATAGCTTTTTTCTCTAACTCTCTATGAAGGATTCAGTCCTGCTGTCTATGGGAGCCCCTTTCTAAAAGTTACTGTTCTCAAATGTTAATTAATAATTTGACTTCACTATTACATTAAGGGCCAGATGTATGAAAAGTTATTGCACTCGCAAATGGTGCGATTAGCAAAAATCGGCCTTTTGCGAGTGCAAAAACGTGGTCTGCGATGCACGAAAGGCATTCGCAGACCAAAAATAAGAAATCGCAATTTTTGAGATTTTTGCGTTGCGAGCTGGTTTTGTGAGTCGCAATTTGCGATTCAGTATTTCCAGTAGGAAATTGCGAGGCGCAAAATGCGATTTGCAAAATCCAAGTCACAAATAGATGCATCAAAAAATCGCAAATTGCGATTTTTCGCAGAATGGCATTTTGCACATGCAAAATACCACTAAGTGAAATCAGGTGGTAACCAGGTGCAAACTATATAAAGAGGCCCAGAATGCCTCAGACACTTTTCCACAATGGCTGCACTCTACGACATGGCGAGGAGGATGAGGATCTTGGCAGGTTTGAGGAGAGGGAGGAGGAGACAGGAGCGCATTTTCAGAGTGCGCATTACACTTTTTGGCCTGACAGAGGAGGAAATATATGAGAGGTATAGGTTGAACTCAGCCATGATACTTGACCTGATAGCTGAGCTGCAACCCATACTGCAGCGCAGAACACTAAGGACTCACAGCATACCCACCCATGTGCAGGTATTATGCTCCCTACACCTACTCGCCTCAGGGAGCTATCAAGGGGTCATAGCAGCAGCTGGAGGGGTATCACAGAGTACCCTCTCCATATTTTTTAATTCTTTCATCAACGCCATGCTGAGCAAACTACAACAGTACATCAGATTCCCCCACAGCCACAGGAAATACAGCAGACAAAAATAGAGTTTTACCAGATAGCACAGTTCCCCCACGTTGTAGGTGCCATAGATGGCACACATGTGGCAATCTGTCCACCATCAGCCACAGATTATGCGTACCGAAACCGTAAATACCAACATTCAATGAATATTCAGGTGATATGCAATGGCTCCTATATCATAACTGATCTCGTGGCCAGGTACCCAGGGAGCACACATGATTCGCACATCTTTCACCACAGCGGCATTCACACAAGACTGCTAGCTGGGGAGTTTGGTGAAGGATATCTACTAGGTATTGTCCCTCTGTACACTGGTGTATTTATGCAGTTGTGACGTCTGATGGCTCACTTACTCATTGTACCCTCTGTTCCTTCCAGGAGACAGTGCCTACGCGGGGCGCACCTACATGATGACGCCCTACCTCAATCCTACAACACCAGCAGAACAGAGATACAATGTAGCACACAGGGCAACCCGCAACGTGGTGGAGCGCACATTTGGACTGCTGAAGAGTCGCTTCCGGTGCCTCCGCAAAAGTGGAGGGGCACTACAGTACAGTCCAGAGACGACATGTAGAATAGTGGCTACTTGTGCAATCTTGCACAATATAGCTACAACCAGGGGCATGCCTATAGAAATCAGTGACACTGAATCAGATGAGGGTGACGATCCCATACCACCTCTACAGCCAGCAGACAGGACCAGTGCAGCAGAGGGAAGGCAAAGGCGTGCCGACATCAGACACAACCATTTCAGACGTGAGAATGAATGACACAAATCCACTGACAACTGTACCTGTAGTGATATAAATTTATTACCTTACGTCAGGTAATGTATGATTGAGAAATAAATGAAACATGTGATGTGACAAACGCAAATAAACTAATGACCAGAGTCATGCACTATTTCCTCATAGTGGCACCAGCAGTCTAATGGCGGCAAGAGTCACTTTTTTCTCCCACGCACACCACTCGGGTGCCCAGTTAAGTAACTGGCACTTCTATTGTCACCTTCAGTGGCAGTGCTGTGCCTGGCACTGCACCGGCTGGTGTCTGCTGCTGGTACGGCAACACTGCTGTGGCTTGAACTGTCCTCAGTGTCCCCCAGTGCTACCTCACTTGGAGTGGCAGATCTTTGTCCCATTAGGTGTTCTATAACATTCGTGATCTGAACAAGTCCCTGGACAACGTCCCTGCTGCTATGTGCAGCCTCCACTTGCGCCGCCACTGCGCGACGGGCGATCACTGCAGTGGAATTTGCCATCCTGTTAGAGGACCTGCAGTAGCTGCCAAACATTGTCTGGAATCTGTGCTCCTGTCTGCACCGGCTAACCCTCTCATGGCACAGCTCCTGGCAGAGGTCACGGACAGCACTTGTTAGGTCCCTGGTGTCCTCTGAAGCCTGCACATGTCTCTCACGCAGCTGTACAATATTGCCATTGAGTGCGTCCAGTTGGCGATGCAGGCCCATCATGTTGCGGTTGTGTATGCGCAGGTTTCTGTCTAAACTGAGGATCCGCCTATTTTGCAGATGCTTCTGCTGCAACATAGCAGCTTTAAGGCCCCCGAAAAAGGAGGGACCCTCATCTGCCTCATGATGTTGTGCCCGGGACTCCGTCGCAATCCTGCGTGGTGCTGTTGTTGGATGACCCCTGCCCTCCAGAATCTGGCTGCGCCTGTCTGGTGCTGACGGTGTGCTTGGCCCTTCCTGCTGCTCATCAGAGTCGCCGCTGAACTCTGGCAGTGGCAATGCCCTGGGCCTGCGTCGGACAGTGGACATGTGGAGGGACCCACTGGTGTTTGTATCTGAGGGCTGATGTGTGTCCGTCTCTCCTACACATGTAGATGGTGTGGCTGCTGGGCCTGGCCCACCTGCAACAACAATATGCAGCATGTCAGTTCTGTATGTTACATTATCTGTCAGAAAATGGCAATAAATGTACAGGTACTGCTCTACACGGTGTTGTGTGTGTTGTGTTACCTTGGGTGTCTCTATACTTCATTACATTGTTGTGCTACTTTCAGTACTAGTTTGTGGACTGCCACTCCCATAATGCATTGTTGTGCTGATTCTAAGATGTGGACTGGACTACTTCACACACTGCTTCACATTACATGCTAATTCCTAAGGGGCTTTTGTGCATACACATATAGGGTTACAAAACATTATTGCACTTACCTTGGCTGGTACTCGGTGTGCCGGAAGTGTCGATGTCTGTGACCCCAGTCACAGCTTCAGGGAGGAGTGTGGACTCCACCAGGTCCTCCAATGGTGTTGATGGTGCATCTGTTGGTGGTCCGCCACCTGTACCCCTGGCCTCCGCAAGTCTCCTTGCCACCCTCTCCTTTGCACGGGAGCGCAGGTCGTACCACCTTTTTTTGATTTCTTCGATGGAGCGCTGTGCCACTCCAATGGCACAGATTTTGGACCGTATGTCCAGCCATAATCTCCACTTTTCACTCTCAGGCACCTGGAGTGAGCTTTTTCCAAACAGGCGGTCATGGCTCCTCACCACCTCCTCAGTTAGAACCTCAAGCTCCTGTTCACTGAATTTCAGCTTGCACTTCCTTTGAGCCTTCTCCTGGCTCAGGTCTTCTTGCTCCTTCTGAGTGCTGCTCTGTGTGGCTGGGCTGATCTCTCTCAGGATGCTGGTTTGGGTGTGGCACCTGAAACTGCCTGGGATGACTCATTTCCTGCTGGTGATGTCATCAGGCTCCTCCAGGTGTGCATTCCCGAACTTTCTCGCTTTTTGCGATTTTTTACCGAATCGCAAAAAAAACGCAATTTGCGATAATGCTAATTGCGATTCGGTAAATGGGCCTCGCAAACCACAAATTGCGATTTTTAAAAAAATTGCTAATTCCAATTCGCAATTTTGTTACATGGCCAATTGCGACTCGGAAATAGCGATTTCTTAAAAATCGCTATTTGCGATTCGCAAGCTCAAGTTTTCATACATATGGCCCTAAATGTTTAATAAAATATTCTTTTAATTACTTTTGATGCCATTTCCTGTCAAAGGATATGCATTAAAGTGTATGATGTGTACTTTGGCATTTTCTCAGATTCAGATAAAGTCCTGCCAGTGGAAATAGCTTTTGAGAGCCAGGCACTGGAGAAACAGGCCAATTTTAATTTTATGCATGTTCCTCTTTTAAATATGTGGCACCCTACCTTATGGACAAAAGTTGTACTAATGGGTGATGTATTATTTAAAAGCAAGGTTTCCTCGCCTGTCTAAAAGGGCTGGCAGGTTTAACAGCAGGTTTTTAGGCTGTTGCAGTCAGGCTACACAAGTAGGCTTGAAGCCATAATTTCCAAGCCCACTTTATTGATAGCACAATAGATGCTGCAGTTCACATTCATCCCTTGTGCATTTGCTACACCATATACTAGGGACTTGTATGCAAGATAAATACGTCAGTTAGCAGTAAGACAATTTAAACATGTTTAAAGTCAAAGCATAGGCACCTTTCTCCAGATGAGCATTTTGCGAGTCGGAAATTGCGAGTCATTGTGACTCACAATTTCCGACTCGCAAAATGGGATCTAAGAAAAAAAAGCTTCATCAATTTGCGACTCACAAATGATGTTGCACCGCAGATTGCGAGTCCTCTGTTAGCGAGGTCGTTTTTTGCGACCTCGCTAAAAGTGAACTCGCAATTTGCGAGTCGGGTGTCGCAAATTGCGACTGGGCCGCAAATTGCATGCAGGTGCAGCAAAACAGTTGGAAAAACACTTCCTGGCTCTTGCTGGTGACATCAGAGCCAGGAAGTCATCAAATACACCTGGGAGGAGGGAGGACCACACCCTTTTCTAACTGCTGTGCAACTACCTGGAGAGAGGAACAGCTGCTACCATGGAAGACACAGGCAGTGCAGGAAGGAAAATGAAATTAAAATTCTCTGAAAAAGAACTTGAGGTGCTGACAGAAGAATGCTGCAAGCACCATGACCAGCTTTTTGGCAAGGCAGCCCTGAGTGTCCCAGACACTGAGAAGAGGAGGATCTGGCAGCAAATCCAGGAGAGGATCAATGCCATTGGGGTGAGCCACCGAAGCATTGATGAAATTAAAAAAAGGTGGTACGACCTGCGCTCCAGGACAAAGGAGAGGGTGGCAGAGCGCCTCAGGGAGATGAGGGGCACAGGAGGAAGCCCATCCACCATCCCACCACCCACAGCCATGGAGGAATTGGTGGAGCAGACACTGTAGCCTGAGGCTGTGTCAGGAATGGGGGCATTGGAGACGTCAGCGCAAGGGACATCCAAAAGTGAGTACCATGAAACATGCATGTACACCTACAAATGCTATAGCCACACTCACCCAGTACACAGCAGCATACACAACCAGACCAGCTCCATTCCAGACTAGCAACCACCAGAATGGTTCATTATGGGCAATGTGGTACAGTAGACAGCATATAGGCAAATTTTTATTATGAGGCATACAACAGATGTCATAGACTGACAGTGTGTTCCCTATGTCCCACAGGTCTCCCACAAGACACCCCCACCAGCCACAGCATCCAGGGTGAAGACAGCAGGCCACAGGCAGTGCAGGAGGCTGCAGCAGCCATTACAGGGCCCAGCACGACACCATCAAAGTCCCCTCCAGAAGAAGTACAGGAAATGGAGGAAGGAGACAACACACTCAGCCCGAGCCACACTGTGAGACAGCCAGAGCCAGAAGCACCACCATGTCGCAGACGCAGAGTCCAAGTCCAGGCGGTAGCCCAGGAGGATATAGGGGAGGCATCCATGTCTGCAGTTGAGGCATCCCTCCTTTCTGGTCAGCGCCTGCAAACAAAGCAATTGAGGATTATTTCAGGCGCAATGCAGAGAATGGAACACAATATCACACATGGTCCGGCTGATGTGAACACACAGTTCACAAGACTAAATGACAATGTCAGCGACCTTACAAATTCAATCCGCCAACTGGTGACGGAACTGGTGGCTGAGAGACAAAGCGCAATGCGCCATGAGCGCCACCTAGTTCAAAGATTTGACCGCATGGCTGCGTCCATTGGCTGTCTTGCCATGAACACCACGGGCCTGTCAAGATGGACAGTGAGTCTGCAGGTGGAACTGGGCCACTTTGCAGGGGATGTGGCGCGGGGACTGGGCCGCATTAGCCACGCTGTGGACATGTTTGAGGCCAGGCAGGTGGCAAGGGGCACCGGTGAGACCCACAGGACAGTGAGGAGGGGTCCACTATCAGCAGTGTATCTGCCACAGACACACGTGTACTGCGGAGTGGCAGTGCACGTCAGGGGTCAGCTGACCCACCTGGGACGAGCCATGTTGGGCGAACCAGGAGGAGGATGTAGGCACAAACACTGCAGGACTCATGAGGCACATGCAGCTAATGTGTCCTCATTAAGGGTGGACATGTGCAGCCCCTTACGGACAGTTATGTTCTTTTGTTAATAGGTTCACAAATTAAAATGTTTCGTTTGTTCCACTACACAACTGGGCTCTTTGTGTGTGACATTGGTGAGTGTGGTGTCTGTTGCCATGTACCTTCCAAAGTATTGGGTTGCAATGTGGTCCCGTCTCTGTCTGCCTTGATTTGCAATGCTTCTATCTCCAGGCTGCCGATGTGGTAGCTCTTGCTCGTCTTCCTCAGAATCTGGGTCTGCAGGGGTGAGATGTAGCCCATGTCTGGTGGCAATGTTGTGCAGTATTACGCATGCGCCAACTATCTTGAATGCTGTTATTGGGGCATACTGGAGCGCACCTCCACTTCTGTGGAGGCATCGGAATCTTGCCTTTAACAGTCCAAAGGTCCTCTCTATGACATTTCTGGTCCGCCTATCTGCACTGTTATATTGTCTCTCATTTTCATTGCTGGGTGTTAGGTACGGGGTTAGTATCCATGGTCTTAGCTCATCTGCACTGTCACCTGTTTGGCAAAAATAAGCAATGTTAGCAGGGCATGGATGGTTTCTACAGTGACCTGTGTGTATGGCTTCAGGGTGTCTTCAGCAATACCTAAGAGATATCCGTCTCCAAACTCCCCACATTCTAGGCGTTGGTGTATCCCACTGTGCCTGAAAATGTAAGAGTCATGTGTACTCCCTGGAAATTTGGCTACCATGTCAGTGATGACATAATGGGCGTCACATACCACCTGGATGTTCAGTGAGTGGGTACATTTCCTATTACGGAACAGATATTCCAGATTTGCAGGAGGGCAAATTTGTATATGTGTCCCGTCCACACAACCTATTACATGAGGGAAGTTGGCAATTCTGTAGAATTCCAACTTGGTGCTGTTAATTTCTGCCTCATTCCTGGGTAGGTATATGTATCGGGACATGTGTGTAAGTATGGCATCTAGGAAACATCTGAAGAACCGTGAGAGTGCACTTTGGGATACCCCACCTGCCACTGCAATCACCCCCTGATAGCTACTCGAGGCCAAGAGGTGCTGTGAGCATAGCACTTGCACATGTGTGGGGATTGCGCTGCCACGCACAGTCTGGCGTTGAAGCTGCGGATTGAGTAGATCAATTAATTCTAATATTGCTGCACTGCTGAGTCTGTATTTGTCATATATCTCCTCCTCAGTTTGTTGGAAAAGTGTCTGCCTGGTTATGTATATCCTCTCCTGTCTCTGGCTCCTCCTCCTCCTCTGCTGGGCGGCATGGACTCTCCTCCTCCTTGCTATCACATATATTTCGGCCCTTTTGAGTAACCCAGATGCCTTCTGGGTCTCCTTTTATACTTTGGTTCTGGTTACCACCTGCTCTGACTTAGTGGTAATTTGGGTGTGCAAAATGGGCTTTTTGCGACTAGTCGCAATTTGCGAATGGCTTTTTCATATGGTTTGCGACTCGCAAATTGCACTTCCTATTTGCGGGTCGCAAAATTAGGTCGCAATTTTTGCGAGTCGGTAATGGCTCGCTTCGCAATTTGCACTACGGAAATGGGATTTTTGCATCCCATTTCGGATTTTGCGGGGTCGCAAATGGCGATTCGGGCCATTTGCGACTCGTAAAATTTTGCCACATCTGGCCCTAAGTTACTTATACGTCCCCAGTGAAGTGCACTAGATGCACCCAGGGCCTGAAAATTAAATGGTATTAGTGGGCCTACAGCACTTATTTTGCCACCCACATAAGTATCCCCTTAACCATGTGTCAGGCATGCATTCGCCAGGCCTATGTGTGCAGTTTCATTGCTACTTCAACTGGGCATTTAAAACCACTTGCCAAGTCTTAAACTCCCCTTTTATTACATATAAGTCCCCCTATGGTAGGTTCTAGGTAGCCCATAGGGCAGGGTGCTATGTAGGTAAAAGGCAGGACTTATACAGTAGGTTTTACATGTCCTGGTAGTGAAAAACTTCCAAAGTTATTTTTCACTAATGTGAAGCTTGCTCCTCTCATAGGGCAACATTAGCAATTCCATTATGTGCTTTTAAGTGGTAATTTCTGATCTGAGAGGAATAGACTTGTCATGGTTGGTATGGTTGGAATAGTAGTGAAACCCCTACGTGCTGGTGCTGTTGGATTCTACATTACTATTTCAGAAATGCCACTTTTAGAAAGTAAGCATTTCTCTGCACGTATTGCCATTTGTGCCATACAGCCTGCCTCCAATCCAAACTAGCCTGTGCTGGTTTATGGCTCTCCTTGTGCATTCCACCCAGACAGTCATAGACACAGGACACTCAGCTGCATCTGCATACAGCTAGGTTTCCCTGGGCAGGAAGGTGGAGGGGCTCTCTCTTACACATCAAAGGCCAGAGGCCTGCCCTCACACAAAGGACTTGTAACCCCCCACTAGTCTTTTAAGTTTCTGCCACTTCAAAGGCATTTCTGGGTATTTATACTGGGTCTGTAACCCCACAAAATCAGACACTTCTGGACCTACAAATGGACACTGTCAGAGGGACTGACGTGCTGCCCAAAGGACTCATCTGGACTGTTTTGCTGGAAGGACTGTTGGTTTGCTTGTTGCCCTGCTTACCCCTGACATTGCTGAAAAGACTCTGCCTTCCTGCTCAAGTGCTCACTAAGGGCTTGTATTGAGCTTGCCTCTTGTTCTGAGGTCTCAGGGCTATCAAATACTTCACTACAGAGAAGAAAGTCCAGTGCTTTGGAAAAGCGATACAACTCCTGAAAAATGTAAAGCAGCACCTGCTGAATCGATGCAGTGCTAGCCTCACAGTTGAAAAATCACTGCTTTGCCTGTCTGATCGATGCTGCACCTGTTGCCTCTGCTCAACACATTCTGGGTTTTCCACGCATCGTCCCTGGGCATCAACATATCTCTGCATTGCAGTGAGGAACCAAGGCTGCGATCACGGAAATCGATTCAGCGTCTTGAGTGTGTGAAGAAACAATGCATCATCTTTGCCACGCAGGAAAAATTGATACATCGCTTTACTTTTCAAAGCACCTCCTCCTCTGCGGCCCCTATGCATCACTATTTTTGACGCATCCCAAGTACTGTGGTTCAAAAGGATACAACGTCTGATTCTTAAGGCTTGAGACTCATTTAAACCTTTAAAAAGTGATAGCTTGACTTGTGCAGATTGGATTTCTAGCATTTTGGGCATGTTGTATTCAAATAAATATTATCTATTTTCCTAAACTGGTGTGGAATACTTTTTGTGGTGTCTCACTGTGTTACTATAAGAGTTATTGCACAAATACTTTACACGTTGCCTTCTAAGTTAAGCCTGCCTGCTTATTGCCAAGCCACCGGAGGGTGAGCAGATAATAATTTACGTTGTGTTGTTACTTACCAAGACTAGGATTGCGGTCCCTCCTTGGACAGGGTGCATTCCTCTGTGAACTAGAGACATAATTTCTAACATTCACAAATTGACCAATGAATTAGAGAGGTCTTTAGCCCAGATTATAGCAAGAGGTCCTGCTATACTGCTGCAACATGCATCTGTTCCTATGCTGAGAGCTGGTACAGAGAGGAGAGGAGATAATGGTAACTGACATTCTGGTGCTATATAATGGGCATTACATCCCTCAAAAAAACTGATCCATAATCTGTGATTTGAGAGCTTCAACTGCATCTTTATCCCACAGAGCTTGATGAGATATTTAAGCTGCAAACATTACAGTTTGCTCTGTGTCTGGGAGTATAGTTCGGGAAAAAGGTTCCCTATCAGCTTATGGAGCCCACTGAGACATTGTAATTGCCATATATGTTGAATGTTTGAAAGGATGATGTGACTATTCCTGGTTCTATTTCAGTAGCTGGGGATATTGAGCCTGTGAAACATCTGATGTTTGATTTACAGGTGTATACAATCCTAAACACAGAAGATCCCTATTTGAATGCATTCAATTACAAAGAAATGTGTTTTTTTCTTTGTTACGCACACACTTAAAACAAGATTTCCCAGAGAAATATACAATTACACACAATGGGAGCTTTCTGAAGCTCTGCCCCTTAATAGTCATCCATATTTCTTAAAGAAATTCACTTATTTCCAGGGTGAGAGTAGGTGCCATACATTAGCTTTCAATTTTTCGCAACATCCACAACTACTCATGACAAACATGATTACAACTAACAAGCTGTTGTTTTCACAAGAGTACAATGAGAATTGGTTCATAAAGGACTATGGGCATTGGAAAGAAAATATTGATAAGAAAAGTATTTGGAAAACAAATAGTGTCATGTCCAAGGTAAAGAAGCACTATTCTAAGCATATATTATACTAAAAAAAAGTATTTTTCTGAATGAAATCATCCCACAGACAACCTGCCTGGGATTTGGAACTGTGAAAGACCTTAACAACTCTCAATAGCAATGGTTGATTCAACACTGCTCACCAATTGGCATCCAAACGTAAATATTTCTGACTTTGAAATAAATGCTGTGATCCAAATTGGAACTTATGATTCCTCAAAATTGCCTCCTGAATGGCCCTATGATTCCTAAACATGCATGGATCATTTACTTTCCAAGTCCTTGATCCAGAGGCTGATTGTCTTGATCCCCAGTATAAAAGACACATTTCTATATTCCTTATCACTTATAGTGTGGGTAAGCTGTACCAATGTTGGTAGCCCATTCCAGCTTACAAGTGGCGAAGGAACATTTGTTCCTAATTAAAGGAAATATGATTTTTTTAAATTTCTTCTGGGACTGTGCTCGGGTCAACTAAATGGCTTATTGCAACAGGTATATATGCCATTTACAATTAATGGAGCAAATGCTTAGATAGAGAAGCTGCTGAAAGAACCTCACAGTTGGACAAGGAAAACATGGAAGCAGATCTTAGGATTATCAAAAGTGTCATGCACACACTCTCCAAAAGAGTATATTTATTAAATAACATCAGTCATCAGGACACTTTGGTCTTTCACAACATACCCTAGCTCAGCTAAGAGCTATAATTCAAAATTTACAAACTGTAAGATCAGGCTATGTGCCCAGCAGCTCCTAAACAAAATAGAAATGTTTGAGCTGTACAAATAAAACAATGGCTATGTACGAGGTGTGGGTGTAGCAGGATGAGGACAGAATAAAAACAGAATAAAAACAGGTCAGGAGATCAGTATGTTAAGGTGATTTTATTTTATATTTTTCATTAAGAGTTTCTTTAATGTTCTTTCGTATGTCCAAGTCCCAACAATTCTTGTGTTTACTGTCTGTTCTTCTTCCCAGGTGTCCCAGGGGTTCCCACGGGTATAAGCCACTGGAGTCTCCCCTCAGATGATGGATCGGTGAGGTTGGACAGCCGGCGCAGGAAGTCGGGAAAAAGAAAAGGGAAGGTAAGTCTCGGAATTAGGGAACTTGGGGTTGTGGTTAGAAAGGGGAGAGTGCGGTGAGGGGGAAGGGGTCTTGGGCTACACACCAGCCCTATGTGTTCTCTATCCACCCAGGTTGTGCTCCTCACTGATCGAGAGTACGTCCATACATGGTCAAGGACATTCCCAGTGTTCAGAAAGACAGAAGAAGGAGAGAGAGAGAAAGAAAAAGGAAAAAAAAAAAAAAAGATATCTTAACTGTTACAATACAAATAACCAACTAATTTCACTGGTATACAAATTAATTTTAACATGTTTGTAAAACTGATGTTGTGCACTTTTTAAAGAACATCAGATCTGGTGTGGTACCTGGATTTAAAGCTGAATTTGAAATTATTCCATCATTTCTTCACTTCTTGTTCTCAAGTCTTTTTGGACAATTACCTACCATCCTTCTACTTATCAGCCATGGTATTGTCTTCTCTTCATCATACAAAACGGATATCAAAATCATGATGTACACATATTCAGCTAAGAAACAGTGCAGAGATACCCTAGCACATTATCCAGGACCTATTTGGCTTACTGAGCTCAGGGAAAACTCGATTTTGCCTTTTCACAAAATGAATGCTCTAAAATTTAAAATTTGTCTTTTGCTGTGTGAACTGCACAACCAAAACATCCTAGAGTTGCTTCTGAAGCAGACCCCAGTGGTTTTCTTAGAGGTGAAAGTGGTCTTGCAAACATTGCTGTCGCACTAGAAGAGGTGTTGAGCAGTGCGCCTGCCAAAGCTGTGAAATGCTCACTATGTTGGACTGGCTTTGCTCTTAGAAGAGCTTCCAAGGATGGGCTTGAACCACTGATGTCATTTGAACCACCGATCAAATCACTCTCATTGAGCACTTTGGAACCACAACATCTGTTGCAATTCTCTGGTCCATCAAACTCATGTGTAGCTGGTTACATGCCTCTCTTACAAATATATCTCATTAATCACTCCTTATGCTGCCTGTGATCACACTATTCTGGAAACATCTTAAGCTAATGACTAAATAACAATTGTCTTTTTATCTGACCAAGTACATGCAAGGTTTAATGGAAAGTATATGCGCAAAGCTTAATGCATTATTTTATGCTGTTATATGGATATTCATGTTATGCTGTTTAAGGTGATTTTATTAATTAGTTAACTTTAGTTCATTTTATAAAGTTTTATTTATTTTTTATTTTAAAAATATTTATTCTTCACTGATTTTATGAGGTTATTCATACAAAATAGAATCCCCAGAATGTCATCCACAAGCATTCGATTAATTTATGTCATCCTCAGATGTACAAGCTGGGGATAGTGTACAAATACAAAAGCCAGACTCCATTTTGAGCATCTTAAGTTAGCCTGACTGCCTTTGGTCTTAATTACAAAGAAAGGGAGCACACTGCCTACACTCCAGCAACAAAGTCCAACCCCAATGCATCATGGTAAATGCAGTCGAATTCGTAGTCCATTCCGAAAGTAATAAAGTCTTTCACCTCTGTAGGCCCAGCAAGTGCTGTTTATCCCTGTACACGTGTTTCTGGGTTTAGCCCATCATCAGCAGGGAGCAGCATGGTATAGGGGCTTGCTTGAAATGCCGCCAAATGTTTTCTCAGGTTTATGTACCTCTCATGGCGCACAGGTGCCTCCCAAGGCTCGTCAGCCGTGGCTCAAGGGAGCCGTCCAAAGACAAAATTACAAAGAAAGGGAGCACACTGCCTACACTCCAGCAACAAAGTCCAACCCCAATGCATCATGGTAAATGCAGTCGAATTCGTAGTCCATTCCGAAAGTAATAAAGTCTTTCACCTCTGTAGGCGCAGCAAGTGCTGTTTATCCCTGTACACGTGTTTCTGGGTTTAGCCCATCATCAGCAGGGAGCAGCATGGTATAGGGGCTTGCTTGAAATGCCTTTGGTCTTAATGCAGCATGTCATTTTCTTTTGCAGATCATGTTCAGTGTTAATTCATCAAAATATTGACTTTGCTAACACCTAAAATGATGCAATCTTGCTACTAGTTCCTTTAATGTACATTGCAAAATCTGACAGGGAATGTGCAGAATAAGCATGTAGTTCAAATTGATATATTTTCATTATGCTAGTTAAAACCGTTTATGTCGTGGTCTAAGTGGAAAGTCCCTAGATAAAGGGTAAAAGTCAGTGATAAACCCTACATATACCTCGCAATTTGACCACTGAATTAGAAAATGATTTGCCCTAGGTAATTGCAAATGGTCCTGCTAGACTGCCACAGCATATATTCCTATGCCAAGAGTTGATAAAGAAAGGAGCTAAGCCCAGCTGATGTGTGTTTTCCTTCCAAAAGAACAATCTCTCCCGACTGAAGTCTAATATTTACAGCCTCTATGTTGGGGACAGGCATGCAGTGTGCTGAATCCGAAGGAGCTGCAAAGGTAAGAGAGCTACTCCATGTACTCCTAGCGTAGTGCATAGAAGTAGTCCTTAGTGTGTTAGGCTGCCAGGAACATTCCATTTATGATAAGAAAAGTTCTGCTAGTGACATTTTAGTACTGCTTTAATTAGATTCTGTGTAGTTATTACTTACATAATAAGCAGCAGGATGAGACTGTTGAAGTAAACACTTTTGAATAGCTAATATTTAATATAATATCTCATATGTAGGTGTCTTCTTTTATTTCAGTACTTGTGTGTGCTGTTCAACCCCTTCATAGGTCTGTTTGTAACCCAGAAAGCACAGATAACACACCAACAAGTATGTCAAGGATTGTGAGAATACAAAAAACTGACCTTTCTTGTTCAAGCATGCGGTCCACTCCACTAAGTTTGGGCACATGTGAGCCAGAAAGCAAAACATGCTAGAATTAGGCCAGAACCCTAGCTTACGCAAAAAGCTCATCAGACATTGTGATCTGGCTGGTTAGAAATCAGGAGGCACTCTTTATATCAAGTATAACATGACTTACACATGACCATTTGCACCAAACGTGCAACTAATTTGTATTCAATATACAAACACTTTGCTCTGGGTTACTCTTGTAGTACCCCTGAATTCAAGGAGTAAGCCAACAGTACTTCTGCCGTACTCTTGATCATTAAGAGTAAGCAATGAGTACTTCAAGAGCATGCCACACCTAGTAATCTTTGTGAATTGAGCGTGACGTTGTATTTGTATAACATTATCTGTGTTCTCTATGATGCTGTGCATAACATTGTAGCACCCTATGACCCTACTATTAGCAAATTAAGCCAGCACCAAAATAATGATTTATTCTTGCAGTTCATATGATTACAATTGTATTTTGCCCATTTTAGACTCACTAAACTGGTCTCCCATTGAAGCAAGGAACCTGTTCAAATTGTTATGTATCAAGCATAGAACTCTCGAAGTGGCACCACAAACTATCTCAAACTCAATATTTCAGGTAAACAGCAGCTAGCAAACACAGAACCCTTTCTTTTAGAGATGTCAACCATAAAGAAATACAAAAACATTGCAAAAACCCATCTCCATGACTAATACATAATGTTGGACCCTATACCTACGAATGTCAGGGTGGTAACATCCCATGAATCATTAAAAAATGGTTTGAAACATCCACTATTCAACTATCCCATCCCGCTCTAAATACCATAGGAACTTCCTCCAACTACTATCAGATGCCACCAAGAATGGCTATGCTCTCTCTGATTAAAGATCCTGAGACTTCTGTTGCCGACTCAGACCAACAGGCATTCTGTGATCTGTTTCCACATCATCTAAATCTAGTTGCTAGTCTAAACCTGCATGTGGTAGATGCCTGAATCTGCAACCTGTTGTACCTCAATGTACAAATGGGCTGATTCAAAAAAGCATTTATGAGTATGAGATGTACTTAGTATTACAGGACCTGGCCTTTGTGATTCAACCTCAAGACGTCAAACTCTTTTTTAATAAAAGTGCAAAGAAGCACAATCATTTTTATTACTACTAATTGCATATGAAACTTCCATGAATTAGCATTAAATGTGTTTTGATTTACTAATTTAACTCCAACCAAATTACCACTGAGGAAGAATGGTTAATTTTGGGTAGTTTGGTTGTACAATTCAACCTGCAGCCAAGGAGCATTAGGGAAAGTGTTTGATTTTGGGATGTGCTGAAGTAATATTTTAACTTCAAGCCAACTACTAATGAGGAAAGTGTTTCATTTTGGGGAGTGCAGAGTTACTATTCTCACTCCAATCCAACTAACATTGGGAAAAATGTTTGAATTTTGGAAGTGCTGATTTAATCACTGTTAAACCTAACAGCCTTGAAGTGGCCTTTCCCCAAGCCACTTGCCTTCTTCCCTCATGTTTTGCTGTAATTTGTATTCATTGGCTTTAAGACTCTTGCACTTCACCACTAATAACAAGTTCTACTGTGCTTGTGCTTATTCCTTTAAATATGGTAAAATTGCTTTACACTGAACTAGCACATTTCATTTACTTATAATCCTTAGTAAAGTGGTACTCTACCAGTCTCTGTAAATGAAATGCTACTGGTGACCTGCAGCATTTACTGTGCCACCCACTTAAGTAGCCTTTTAAAAACATGTCTCTGGTCTTCCACTGCCGCCCATAAGCAGGTTTAAACTGCCATTTCCACTTGGCTTAATAAACCCTTTGTCAGGTCTAAATCTTCCTTTTTAATATATATGTCATCCCATAGGTTAGGCCCTAAACAGCTCTTAAATTCATTTTTCACCACTTCAAAGGTCACCACTCCCTTAGCAAAACAATCAGTTACATTACTACATCTTATAAGTGATAACTTGTATTTGGGAACTGGTAGATAATTCATATATACACTCAAACTGCTTGTAATTTAAAACCAACTTTAGTAGTAAACTCAGAAATTAACTCATATATCTGAAAATGACACTTTAAGGAAGTTGGTATTTTCTTGTCTTTACCATTTGGAGCCTGTATCCTGGGTCACATGATTAGTTGTAGCTGATTGTTAGTCTTTGTGTACTCATCACAGACAGTGACACAAAGAGGACTAGATGTTGGTTGGATTGACCATCATGTCAGGATGGGAGGAGCTGAGCTGTTCTCTGCTCCACTTACACTTCAAAGGCGATGTCTTAACACACTCACAAATAACTTTTCACCTGGCTTTTGTCAACCCTGAAATCTTGGGGCCTACGAAGAGAAAGGAAGGAAGTTCCTGAACAACGCTGTGGGAGGAGTCCAGATGTTTCTACCACTTCAAAACTGGCACCAGGTATAAATACTGGACCTCATCACAAAAGAGGGCCAGGGGAAGTTTAAGGACCTACATAAGTTAATTCCCTAAACTAACTCACTACTATAAACTACAGACTTTCTGGGTGTGTAACAAAGTGTGAGTAGATAAAAATAGAACATGAACAAAAGACAGACCGTAGCCAGCAAAAAATATTATTTTCAAAGGACAAATTCCTTCGCACACCAGAGGTGGCATGCTTGTTTATCGGGAACTTCTTCATGCGGTGATACCTAGTCATGGCGTGGGCTACTACCCCCTCACTAAGAGCGAGGAGCTCTACATATGTTTTAGGAGGTCTACTAAATACCCAATGTTGAGCCATGAGTGGTGAGGTGAGCAGAGTTTGACAAAATAATCAAAAATGTGAGGATAAAACTGACTACAGGGTGTGCAGGGAATTGAATAATGTGTCCCTGGGTCAGGATTAAAAGAAACAGAAAAAACATGGAAAAAATGAAACCTGCTTGTTGGTGTCACTACAAACTGCTTAATTTTTTTTTTACTGTAACCGTCAAAAGAGGTGCTATGGTATTCTTCAGGACAAATATTAATAATTCTGCTTGAGTGCTCAAACACAAGGGGGATGAAAGACTACCATCCAAATAGATGAGGGAATTAGCGGGATCCACTGGGGGACATCAGCAACTGTCTGCGTTGCTGCTCACCTCAGACCCTAGTGTGGAGCTCAGGGAGCAGCTCACAGATTGTGGTTGCACCGTGAGCTCGAAGTCAGGGTCTGAGTTGAGGTGCTACATCTGACAGTTGTGGGTGTCCACCAGTGGATCCCGTCATTTCCTTCATCTATTTGAATGGTATATATGTATAATCCATCAATCTTTAATAACATGGTGCAAGAAAATGCCTCTTTTTTGGCATGATCACCCCATTTCTGCTGAATTGATGCTCCTGTTTCCTGACTCTGTACACTGGGACTTTGCCAATGTGGCCCTGGAGCATGCACTCTGAGTCCTAAAATAAAACATGGCAAAATTGACTATACTCTTAATTGGTACATTTAACTTACCTGTAAGTCCCTAGGATATAGTACAAAATATACACAGGGCCTGTAAATTAAATGTCACTAGCAGATTACAGCACATTTTGTGCCTTCTCTAAAGTGACTATGGAAAACATGACTGCAGGCATGCCACCAGAGCAGGTTTAAACTGCAATTT
This sequence comes from Pleurodeles waltl, assembly GCF_031143425.1. Lineage (NCBI taxonomy): Eukaryota > Metazoa > Chordata > Amphibia > Caudata > Salamandridae > Pleurodeles > Pleurodeles waltl. The sequence goes on along the minus strand of NC_090444.1, from coordinate 1,680,330,181 downwards.
CTGCCTGTCAAAATAACCCCTTTTGACAGGCCTTAACCCTGTTTTCAAACATTTATAAGTCACCACTAATTAGGCTTCAATGCTAAAAAATGCAGGGTGCATGGCATTTAATAGCAGGACATATAGAAGTTTAATGTAAAGAGGTCCTTACAGGTAAGAGCCACAAAAACCTATTATGACTGGAGTATGGTTAGCTGTTCCTTAGGCAAGCATCATCAAAAGTAAATTGTAGATTAAATGATGTTCTCTCAACCTAGGAACCAGATAAAACGTTCACTCTTGGGCCAGAAAATATTTTCCAAATGGTACTTTTAAAACATTGCCATTTGCCTACCTAAATCCTACATAAGCCCATTTTAATGAGCATCCAACTGTCACACAAGAGCACACAGCACCTTGATGAGGTGCAAAATAGCTCCAAGAATTGAGACAAAGGGCTTGGGTTTGAGCAGGTGTTTTGTTCTCCTGACAGAATACCATCTGGCAAGTGCCAAGAAACTTAATTACCTTCAAAGAGACCTATCCTGTCACAGGCAGGTGTAGCTAATACCTGGGCCTGTACCCTTCCTGTGTCTCCCTATGCATGCAGGCACCAATCTTGGTGGGAGGGGAGCTGCCCAAGAATAATTTTTAAGAGGCCACAGAGGAGGTATTGCTCACTTCCCTGGCCATGCCTCCAGGGAGAGTCAGGAGCTGGGCACAGGGGAAGGAAGGTTTTTCCATGTTGGGTTTGGGATGAGAAGTTAATGTGGGAATGTTTACTGCCAGGCAAGCAGGAACTGCTACAGAAGTGGTTAGGGCTACATCTGGGAATTTTTTGTGACTATTGGTTAGGGAGGGGTAGGTGTCACCCCCACTCACAGGCTAGTGCCAGGCATAAATGTTGCACTCCTGGGCACCTTCTTCAGACCATTACTGGACCTGTGAGGATAACACTAAGGCCCTTGTTATGAACCTTGCGGTCTAATGACTGCCAGGTTCGCGGATGCGGTCGGACTGCCACCAGTGTTGCAGTCAGAGCCCCATATTACTACGGCAGAGGTCCTTCATAGGTTGCACCACCAGGATTAGTCGTCCCGGCAATCTGGCTATCATGGCAGTCCTATTCCTCCAGGGCATGGGCAGTGCAGAGGCCCCCCTGGCATGCTGGTGCACCCTGAGCTCTACAGCATTGCCACCACCTCGATTACGAGCTAGAGACAATAGAGTAGGGTGTTTCCCGCTAGGCCAGCGGGTGGTAACTCAGGTTTCCACCCGCTGACCTAGTGGGAAACTCATAATGGGCCGTAGGGGAGGTAGCCACATCGTCAGCAACCTCCCCATCGGAGTTTCTGCGGATGGCTTTAACCGTCTACCAAAATCATAATGAGGCCCTAAGTCTTGACCTGCTCCTGCTAGACAAAGAATGGCCTCTAAGAGTAACTTGACTGACCTCCTGTTAAGCTGCAGGGGCACAAATGTTGCAAGAAGCTCACATTTCTGTAAGATCCCAGCTGACCAATTTCCACTGGACGTGCTCTGGACCATGCTGGTGGTTTCTTGATCCTCAACTGTTGCTCCTGAGGTCCTAGAATCACTGGCATCAGGGTTACTCCTACTGCCAAACCCTGAAGTTTGGGACTTAAAACTTTTAATACATTTTCTTCAAAAGAACTAATGTAGGACTGGAACCTACCGGCTGCCAATCTGCCGAAGGTGCAGCCTCAGTGGGAGTGGACTTCCTGCAGCTCTCGCTATGGTCTTCATCGGGACTGACGTGGAAGCCTTATTTAATGACATGAAAATCCAGTCCAGAGATGCTTTGAAGACTGACCACCAATGACTTCACCAAAACGGACACAAACCGACACCCAATCAATAATGAGGCTATGGTGGCTACATTTCATGAACTTTTGTCTCTTGGAGCCTTTTCACCTCTGTTTACCACATCGAGATCCCATCCTCCTGCAAACCACTGCTGCTTTCAGGTGCCTGCCTTCTGCGTTATTGAACCCATCAATCACTTGTGAACATCCAGAACTGTTTCTATGAAAAAAAGGTAATTCATTGACAGGGACAAACCCAGTCCCTGTATCCGGCAGGTGTCACACGTGGTTGGCCTTAACCTTTGACTTAGCTCTGGTCTAGTGTGACCAGTTGCCTATGGTTGGTGCTTTGCGACACTATTCTAATAAAAAAATGTAAAAAACCATATCTCCAGTTCACTTTAGTTGATTTATGTTATTTTGGTGTCATGTTTTCCATTAAAATATTCTCTATTGTTATAAATTTGAATGATAGTTTTATTGTGTTGTATTTTTTGTTTTTTAGCTGTTTTGTTAATTAATTTCAGTTGGACCTTCCGCTGCCATAGCTCCCAGAGATTGAGGTCAGGTTTAAATTACTGAAACCTTTACTGTACCTAGGAAGAATAATGCCATAAATACTTTAAGTGAACTACCATCCACCTCAACTAAAAATCCACCTTCGTTATTACTATCTTCACTCTCTTTATCCCCCATGCAACTTAAAGTAATGATCCAATCATGGTTTCCTGTTCCCCATTTTTGCAAATATTTTAAAATAGATTATAGGTATAAAGATTTACTGAGCTTATTTGCTTTGCTAAGGTCTCATCACACAAGAACTCCAAATCTCATTGTATTGGTGGCCATCTGGGTCATAGCAACCTATACAAGACACTGCCATTCTATCAGCCCAACTGCTTCTCCTGCCATACTTGCTTCGGTTTTCACATCGTGTTTTATCTCCTGGGACTATAAAGTAGATCAGCACCTGCAAGGCAAGACAACAAGAGAAAAGAGCTTTAGCCACTAACATACTAAGAACATGTATTTATTTAATTGCAGTCTAATGTAGTGCAAACCAGACCGCAAGGGGTATCAGAGCACTTTACATACAATATTACCAGCGAAAGGTCATTTTGCAAAACAGTGATCAATGGAGAACTTGCATTAATCTCAGATACTGGTAATTACTCAGGTGCATCCGAGTCCATCATTATTTTGCACAACATGCCTCCTCAGGTTTGATCCAGCTGTATGCAAAATAGTCTTCATTTTGCTCCAAAAGGAACAGTCCAGCCCAGACTGCCAGGCTGAGTCCTCTCTGAAATTGAACACAAGCAACCCAAGGCCAGTTTTGCCCTTATAACTGCTCATTAGCCATTATTGCTTGATTCCAGTGGCACAGTGTGCATGAGACCCACGTCTGACCACATCTGTCCCACTTAGTATGAAACCTGCATAAAGATTTTTGTACAAGGACAGCAGAAGATCTCATCTGATATCGGTTTCAGTGCTCTATGCTAGCCTGAGCTCAGATTGGCAATCAGGAATGTTGAGATTCAATTCATTGCCCTGTGGCAGTTGTATTTTAACCTTGTTTACCATGAGCTTGCTGGCATAGTGTACATTTCAAATTGAAAGGTAGTTGGGTACACAAACAGTTTATTTCAGGACAGGCATGGGATGGCATGTTTCCAAGTCTCTGGTATGATTTCAAACAGACAGGATAAGTTGATCATTCCTTAGAGACCTGCTTCAGGCAGGGGAGGAACTGTGTTTTGCAAAGTAGTGTTTCTTGGTTCCACAGGTAGGTTGTATGCTTCTTGTTAGCTTATCTTGATCATTTGTTTAAAAGGGTTGAAAGAAGACTGAATCAGAGGCAGGGGCATGGGTGGATAGGACAAGGGTTCAGAATTCATTGAGATGAAATCACAGATTTTACCAATGCTGGCCTTCAAAAAAGCCTAAGGGCTTCACAATGCTGTTGTGTCATGTGTGTGATCGTTGTACGGGGCAGACATCTCATTATGGATGTTAAAAACATCCTTTTTTGGTGTGTGTACTCACTGATTTCTTAATGCAGACCTTTTGGTTCTCTTAATACTTCATTCTATGCAAAGAATATGTCATCATCAACCCTTCATTTGTAACACTAGCTTTAGAGATTGCTCCTGTTGCGTTGTAACTCCCCAAATCAAAGCTGACAGCAATATGCTACAGAAGTCAAGAAAGAACAGCATTGAGGTGCTGTGAGCCTGTGACATGCTCAAGGTGAGCCTGAGCAAAACAAAGCTCATGTGAGTGCACTGTCCATTGTGTGAATTTGATTTCCATCTTAATTTTCTGATTCCGGTTGGAGCTTAGTGCAAACTCAATATCATGTAAAAAAAAATTCTGGGAATTATGTAGTCTTAAATTGTCAGCATGGTAATAAATAGTAATGCCCTCAGTATTTGCAGGACATTGCTGAGCGATGTTTAAAATTAATCAAAACACCACTATGATTGTTACATTTCTTAAAGCTTTTATAATTGAGTCAAAATATTATACATTAGGTCTACAAACTAGAATTTTAAGTTTGCAAACAATTCAGTTGATAGATCCTGTAACAAGGGGCATAACAAATACCCCTGCAGCCGTGGCAATGCAGGGTGTCAACCAACCCTTCAGTAAGACCATGAAAATCAGTAATTTATGGGAGACGCAGAGGACCCTTCATATTCTGCGGGGGCAACATTTTGCCTTATGCCACTGTCTGCAACCAAATGAGATGGTTTTGTTTTCAATGTTATGTTACACTACATCTTTTATGCTTTGGTCCTCCCTGGTGGTGGAGTGTATTTGACCTGACAAACTGCATCCTGATTATCTTAATGGCATCAGAACAAAAATGTTAAACTTCTGACACACAGAGTACAAACTAATGGCAAAATATTGTACCTACAAATTGGTCAGTAGACAGGACCAACTCCTGCATAAAAATACATATCGATGATTGATTCTTGTGGGTGGAAGATTACTGATTGGAACACCGGAACAACTTTTCTCTAAACATATAGCGAGTAAAAACGTCTTTACAATGAGTGGCTGGAGTCGAATGTAAGTCCAGTGATTATTACCGATGTAGCTGAGGAGATAAATATTTGTGAATAAAATTGTTGCTGTTTGAGAATAAGAATAGCTGTTATTTTCAGCACTACTTGTGGTGTTGGGCTAAGCCACGCCATGTCATAGCTATAGAACTACACTATTTATACTTTTTATGACATAGGGAAGGTTTCAGTTGGAATGGGTGACAGTTAGAGAAAGATCCTTGGAGTGATAACTTGTACCTTGCTCTCTCTCTTGTATATGAAAAAATCTAGATGAACTTACCTGCATATCATTATTTCAGCAATTTTGCGATAAGCGTAGAACCCTGAACTACTTCTATGCTGTGAACCTCAAGTGGTGGCTGTATTTCTGTACCTTGCAAATTCCAGATTGTAGTAGAAGCATTGACCCCCTCAGACCTGCTGCACTGAGGTCTGTCAGCTGTGCAGGGCACTTGTAACATACCTTGCAGAGGCTCATGATCAGATTAAGGGGGGAACAAGAGCAAGTTTGACAGCAAAATTTTGCAGCGCATGTATATTGGCAACTACTGGCATGTATGGAGCAGAGTGTGCAAGGAGCCATTCACTACAAGTGCTTCAGGATGAGTGCATGGACAGTACTTAATTATTGGGAACTACCAGCTTGCTGAGTGCATGCAATGAGCCGTTCAGTGTAAGCGCATAAAGAAGAGCCCATGGACAGGACCAACACAACCGCTGGTACGACTCATCCTGGTGCTGTCGTAATATGGTGCTCAGACCGCCGCATTGGTGGCAGTCTGACCGCCGTCCGCGAACCTGGTGGTCCTGAGACAGCCAGGTTCGTTATGACCCCCTATGTGTCTCCTTTCAAGAAGCTGGCAATTGTTGCATGATGGTTTGATTTGCAATCAGATCATCATGACTACTAATGATTCAAACTTGCAGGAATGATTATGGGTTAACAGGGATAGATCATTAAAAGATATTATTACCTTGGTCAAAAAAGCAAACTTTCTAAGAGAGGTGCGAAGGCTACCACCACCACTTTCTCAGCACATGACACAACAGTTTGTAAAGTATATAGCCCACATAAAGGAAAGGAAAATTAGGTAGTTAAAAAGAAAGTGGAAGACATTTCAAGAGATAAGAAATTAAACTGCTTCAGGGGTGGCAGTGGAGATCACCTTGTGAAAGATAACATTGGTCCTGCTCTATGAGATAAATGTTTATTTTCTGAAGCCATAGGATACTATGCAATTGTTTGCAAGAAAACGAATAGGAGGTTGCAGAGTGTGAAGTTGATTTCAGAGAGATCAGATTCTGATCACTCTGAAAAAGATAATGGAGATGAAGCTGAAGATGTTTTGTATGCGGATTGTCCAGTTTTAATATTAGAAAACTCCACAAAAAACAAAACTATATGAAATATGAAGATTGGAGAAGTTGAACACCACTATATCATCTTGACAGCAATGGAGCTGTACAAAGATTCAACACGGTGACTACATGTAGTATTCAAGCTGCCATCAATGTTGGTAAAAATTGGGATAGGGAGTTTGATAAACTAGTCTGGGTGTACAGAATCACTCCTTCTATTACCGGTAAGAGTCTAACTAAGATTCTGAGGAGATGAGAACTGTTCACAAAAGATAGCTCTGTGTGGTTGTCGCATAATTATCAGAATACATGATCTCGGAAGTAGTCAAGTCCAACCTGTAGGAGGCACAAATGACATACAAAGAATACTATGACTAAAAGAAATGTACCAAAGAAGCAACTGTTTGAGTTGGGGATTGGGTATGTGTCAAGATGGATAAAGGTGTGAAAAAGGGAGACAGTCATTTTTCCGAACCATACAATATTAGTAAAGTGTATTCTTGTTCACCTAAATTAAGAAATGGAAAAGTTTGCCACTTTAGCAAAATGTTAAAATGCAACAAACTTTTGTCTTTAAATGGTGGACAAATAGCAAAAAACAATAGCTGTGGGAGGAAATGGTCCCTCAAGCCGATAGTAATGGTTCACCACATACTCTTTATGACATAGGGAAGTTTCCAGTTGGAGTGTGTGACAGTTAGAGAAAGATCCTGGGAGTGATAACATGAACCTTGCTGTCCCTCCTGTATAAGAATAAATCTAGATGAACTTACCTGCATATCAGCTTTTCTACACTACTTTTTTTGAGTGGGAAGACTAGTCAGCTACAAGTCAGAAAATAGAAAAACATCTGCTAATAAGATCATTGTTGTGGTTGTTGTTCACATAATGCTTCTCCTAATATGTATCTTTCTAATTCCCAGTTTAATATCGCGCCCCTTGCTGCTGCTCATTTGTCACACGGCCCCCACATATGTCAAAAGAAGCTTTGCACAGATCGCCTTCATGGTGATGTGGAAAAATCTCTGAATAGTAGGACTTGAATTTACTGTTGACCCTGGGAGTTCATAGGTGGGGTCAAAGGAGGAAGCTGACCATGTTATGAGGGAAGGAATGCACAGCCATAAAATCAAGCAAGCACACATCTGTTCTCAACACAGTCATACTCTCTATGCCCCTCCCAGCATTCACTGTTTTGCTTTTACACAAGCATTAAGAAATAGCTAAAGCTCTCTCTAGCCAGACTTAAAAATAAGGTTGGAATGGTTTAACTTCAAACAGAACTTTAAATTTAACATGGTACCAGAAGAGATTCACAGCACCTTACAATTATAAATTAGAGGAACAAATGATTTAGACAAATCAGTGACTTATGATCCAGGGAGTTGCTTTACGTCAACAATGATATGATCTGAGTAGTGTAGGGTATATGGCTGAGCAATAATCCGGTTAAGTTTGTGGACCAAGTGTTATGGGTGTGTAGGGGACATGGTAATGTTTATCAAAAAGAAGCACTCCTAATGACATTGGGGAACATCACTATATTTCCACTGTAAACATTATGAATACTTATAAAATACTTTTAGAGAATAATAGTAGTATATCTTTTACGTGCTCAATGCATTCTTCCTCAAAGGTGCCTTTTTGCAGACGGAAGACCTTGAACCTTGGGCATTTAAGTGAAGCGAAAAGCATCTCATCTGTCTGTCACTGAAAAGCTGCAACATCATGCCTTTCTTTAATCTTGCATGTCATTGAGTCCTGTGGATAAGTCACACCACATGCTGTCTTTGTTATTGTGTCTTGATGCAGGATTTTGGAACATGAGGGCTCAAAATAGATTTCCACAATGGTAATTAAATCAAGGTCCTGGTTCACCATTAAGGTTAAAATCTCAGTAAGGTTTGAAGCAGAGGACCTGAACGTGAATTTTCAGAACATTAATTTAGAGTGTGGTTCATATGGATGAGGCTGGTTATCCCTAACTAGAATGATGTCTACTCCACTGTGACTTAAGAGGGATCCTCAGCTTAACAACTCCATAACTTATCATCCAAAAATCAAACACGGACTGCTGGGCAGAGTGCCCCAAACTATGACAGAACCTTCATCTAAGGGTGAGATTAGAAGCAGTTTGTATATGCTTCAGCATACCTGAAAATTGAACTAGAAGCACTCTGGTGTTGCAGTGGAAAATGTCAGACTAGAGCATCCATATCAGTGATTGGACTCACATTTTTCACACCACTCAATGTACCATTTCTGATTAGACATTAGCACTTTACATTACCCGAAAAAGTAAAATCCTACTAGACAATATAAATCTTAAATAAATATATAAATATTTAGTAGGTTAAAAACATGTAAAAAATGATCACTTCCTTGAAAACAATAGTTGTCACTTTTTTCGTTTCCCAATCAGTGATTTACAATCTTTTAACCTGCTTCAGGTTATCAGGTCTGACAGCTCAATCTGCCTTTATCTTTACCAACACTAGGGTTTTTTTCTGTAGACTTTCTACTGCAAAAGGCTTTTTCCCAAGTATATACTTGTAAGCCTTTGTGAATTCCAAAAAACAAGTTTACTCTAAACAGAAAAAAATCGAAAGGAATAGTTTTCTGTTTTTTGTTTTTTTATTGTAAATGGTTCTATTGCACATAGTGTTGACCTAAGCTGTATTAACCAGGCTGCTTTTTGTGAACTCAGTTGGGTGGCAACTTCTTGTGTTGGCATTAGAACTTTAGGGTTTCTGTGTCCTGTTGGACAGTCATGAGTAATACGTTTTTTACAGTCTAATTGTGACATCGCAATATCTGATGTCAGAGCCAGCACGAAAGGTGAAATGCAGGTCACAGAGAATAATTACACTTGACATTTAAATGACAAAAAAATAAAAATATCTTGTCCTACCTCTGATCTGTTTTTCGAAATGAAATGATCAGCAGAAAAGAAGATATTTAATGCATCTTGTTTAATTTTTGCACAATATACTTCATTACAGGAAAGACTGAATTGCTCTACATGTTTCTACACATCATTTTTTAAACCAATATTTCTATTACACTGATTCTAATATATTTTTTCAGCAAATTACTAATTGTGTTTGATGTGGTTACTTGTGCCCTACAGTTTCAATTTGGATTCTTCACATCTACAAACATCCTAGCTCTTTCATATGAAAAGAGCAACACACCAAGGATTCCAGAAGCTTGTGGAAAGAGTAATGGTGTGACCATGTTTTATGTGAAATAATGTATCTATTGCTGTAAAATATAAAGTTGTTGCAAGTTACCTCCGGGTTCCATGTCGTATAAAGGTACTCGGCCTTTGGCCTTGTTTCTATATAAGGTTTCAGAACTCCTTGTTGACTTGCAATATGCATTTAACACATGGGATTCTCTATTCCCGGTATTAAAATAATCTACATTCTTTTTAACACACAACTTGTGACAAACCAAGGGGTCTATTATAAAGTAAGTGATGTAGCAGCTCAAGTGTAACAATGTATTACAGTTGATTTATGACATCATAATGCCTTCTGCTAGCAACCAAGGTGAAAGGCAGGTCACAGAGCAGTGTTGCAGCTACAGTTTAAACAAAAGATTTAACTTTTTCATTTTATGGTCTGTTTTAAAACAAATTGAGTGCCCTAAGCAGAAAGATGAGATTTATGGGAACATGTTTATTTTTTAACATAGTTTATTGCAAGAAAGATAGAGTCTTCCCTCTTCATGTTACTCCTCATTTCGAGGTACAGTCCAATTTGATCTCAATTAAGTAAAACTGATTCTAATGTTTTTGCAAACAAATTACTAACTGCTGCTGAATTTTGCACTACAGACTATGCTTGCCTTCTTTAGGCCTGAATGGAGTGTGTGGAGCTGAGCTATGCAGAACTCGACAAAGTGGCAAAAAACTCAGTTTGACCTGTTCGCGTTGTGTTTGATGTCAAATGCAATGCAAAGTACATACTCGCATCCAAAATTGCACACAAACGGCACCAAGCAGTTCACATGGGCACAGCCATCTTGTTTTTCACTCTGTTATGGTACTGGGTCTGTGTTTTCATCCCACTTCAATCTTTGTAATCCTCTACCCTTACACTTAATCTGCCCCTATTTTTTATTTATTGTATTAATGTGTCTTTTTTTTTGTCTGATTATTTGTATGTTGTTTTTTTTTTTTTTGTGTTTTGTGACTTTTAGTATTTTTGTTTGGTTTTCCCTTATCTCTTCCTTCCTTCCTTTTCCTCCTTTTTCTTTTTTCTCTTCTTCACCTTACCCCACCTAGCACCAGGACAGCGCCATCAAGGGGTGCAGCCTCGGCCAATCTTTAGCAAGGAGGAGGTGGCAGCACAGTTTTTTTTTATGTACAGCAGCCACCTCCCCTCTATGCCCCCTGCGAGAGCATCAGCAGCGTTGGGTTAGGGTGCACCAGCTGGTCAGTGCCACCACTCAGGTCCAGCGCACCACCCAGCAGCTGACTCACTGCTGGGCAGCTATAATGGACCATGAGCAGGACCAGCTCGACCTGCTAGACATTGAGATTCCGGGTCTAGGTGAGTATTATATATATTTTTATTGTGTTTGTGTTCTACAATGCTAACTTTTTTTATGAATAGCATGCAGCTTCCACTTAGAAGTAAGTTATGTTTAGTTTACTTTGAGAATCTTATTTAATATGTGATCTAGGGCCAGATATAGGTATACTCCAATTTGCGACTTGCAATTTGCGAGTCGCAAATTGGAATGTAGGATGGTGTCCCTGATACCATCTGCGACTCGCAAGGCGGTCGCAAAGGCCCACCTCATTATTATTAATGAGGTGGGTCTCAATTTGCGACCCCCTCGAGACTCACGGCACTCGCAGGGATGGTGGCCTGCTGGAGACAGCAGACCACCATGTCTGTGGCTGCTTTTAAATAAAGCAGTTTTTTTTTTTAATGCAGCCCATTTTCCTTACATTCCTTGCATTACAAAACTAAAAAATGAACGGTTTTTGTTTCATTTTTTCAGAGCAGGCAGTGGTCCGTAGGACCACTGCCTGCTCTGAAAAAAGGATTGCAGTTTCATTCACAATGGGGAAGGGGTCCCATGGGGACCCCTTCCCTTTTGCGAATGGGTTACCACCCATTTTAAATGGGTGCCAACTGCGGTTGCTTTGTGACCGCGTTCGCGGTCACAGAGCAATCTGGCATTGCACTGCGACTCGCAATTAGGAAGGGGAATCCCCTTCCTAATTGCGACTCACAAACCCGTTTTGCGATTCGGTAACCAGGTTACTGAATCGCAAAAGGGGTTTTGGGCATTGCCAAGTGCAGTTTGCACCGCACAAACAGCAAAATTCGCTGTTTGCGACGTGCAAACTGTTCCTACACCTGGCCCCTAGTTAGAGCTAGGCAGGTTCTTTGCTCCACATCATTGTACTCATAGGCAATCTCTTTAGCTGATTATTTAAGAAGCCATTACAAACATGGTGTCTCTGTCCTCCTGTCGCCATAGTGAATTAGGGATATCAGTGAGTTAGCATTTTCTGTGACTTTATGTAGCTTGTACAGTCCCAAGCAATTTCACAGTGATGCAAGTATGTATGCATTACAAAAAAGGGAGACTGAGTTAGTCCATCAAGGGAACTGAGAAATAAGAATAGAATGAAAGATCATTCATTGCAATGCATTAGTTCCAAACTTATTTTTTGTTAATGAAATTTGGAATTGTGATTTTAGGAGAATAGCCAATTCAACAATAGTTGATCACAGTAGTAACATAGGCGATCTGATCTAAGTACAATGTTATTGCATTTGCCTGTTATGTAGCATTTTTGTGGAGATCACCTGTACAACTAATTTATTTTGTTATTCGTCTTTATTTCTTACATCAGTGACACTGATCCGGAAGGTCTAGTAAAAGCAGAGGAGGCACCGACCTCCATTGCTGATGCTGATGGCTCTGCTCATCCCAGTAAGTCCTTTTATTCATTATTATTATTATTATTATTATTATTATTATTATTATTATTACTTTCCTAACTTTTACCTTGCCCCAGTTGTCTACTATGTTTAATCTCCCTTTTTTTCTAACTCTCCTATGCAAACTTTGTTTAATCCCAGCTATCCCTACATTATCTTTTTTTTCTGTCTTTCATTGACCATTTTGTATTCCACCCGTTCATTGCTCCTCAATGATTCTGAGTCATTGTCAGTCATAGGCTATAGCTCTACCCCTCTATTGTGCAAAGCTTTTGGTTGGCTAGACTACCTGGCTTTTCTATTATTCCTACAAAATGCCCAGAGTGATATTTTTGGCAGAAGATACTGCAGTGCTAACAGTGCTAACTGATTTGTAACGATGTATTGTGGTTGCATTTTATTTTTATTAAAAAAATTAAGAATGGGATGCGTACCTGTCATTTAAAAACTGTATACTGTTTTTTATAGCCACTGTAACCAGTGGAGTCGGCTCAAGTTCCACCTCTACAGGAGCAGATGGAGCAGGGGGAAATTTGGCAACAGGGAAGGTGATTGTAAGTCACGTTGCTTGCTTATTGACAATTACTATTACTCAATAGCTACAAAGGCATTATGGTGATCAGATTCATTAACCCATGCATTACAGCTACAGCAGTGATTAGGTTACTTGTGACCTCTTCTATCTGCAACTCAGCAAAAGAACACATAATGTATGCAAAAATGATGGCTTGATGGAAATGTGGAAGAATGGAAGATTAAAAGATTAGATGGGTAAAAAGAGTGAAAGGGAAAGATGCGTGGGTGGATCAAAAAGGATGCGTGGCTGAGTATTGGTATTGGGTAAATGGATGGATGTGTGAAAGAATGATTGAAAGAAAGTGGATAGTGGGTACTGAATGGATAGATAAAGGATTATGAATTTGGGTGAAAGACTGGACAAGAGAAAGTAAGACTTAAATCATGGTGGCTATGGGTGTATATAGTGGAAGAATGAAAGGACAATAGAATAATTGCTTGGAGAAATAAAGAAGGGAGATCTTCTTTTAAGGAGAGATCAGTGATGGCCCTCTATTCTTCTAAACAAAAGCTCAATCTATCTGCCTAATCCACCTGCCTTACGCTGCAGTACAGTAAGTAAAGCTGCTTTACTTTCCTTACTGCCGAATGAATCAATTTGTTGGAAAGAATTTGTGATGGTAGGCGAGATCAGTGAGTATAGTAGGACTAGTAGGTGTCTGATTTGTTTTCAGGTTTAGAATAGTGGATACTCTGTGATGAATGTGCCAAATACAATCTATATAGCCCATTCCTTTTCCCTGTAGTGCAGTGCATCATTTTCCCCTCAGGATAAATATATCCACATTTTATACATGATATATGTGACATATCTTATTTATTCATCTGCCTCCTTGGAGTCAAGGTAGAAGCTAAACTAAGCAAAAGTTATGTGGGGAAGAGCAAGGCTATTGGAATTACAGATAGATAATTGTTAGCTACAGCTGCCTGAGCTGCAGACAGTAGCAAATTACTTGAAGTGCTGGCTAGCATGACTCCCATTATTTGGCACAACAATGTGTACTACATAGTGCATAATGCCTTACTCATCATAAATGAGAGGTAATTTCCTTTTATTTCTACACTGAATGTTTCTGTTTAGTTACTAGAAAAGCCTTTAAAGGAAGAAAAAATGAAATCACTGTTTTTTTAATCTGGTCTGATTCTGCAATAATTATTTTCTACCAGAGAGTCAATGCTTTTTATGTGAGGCATGTGTAGGTAAACAAATAAAATAATGGCCCTGTGACTCTCCTAATCATAATCAGCAATGTAGTGCTACTGTGCAACCAACGACCTATCATTTCAATAAGCGTTTGATCAGAGCATTTTTTACAATTTGTCTTCTTTATTCTTCTTTTTCTCGATACAGCTACTCATGCTTGACAACCACCAACCAGGCAGGAGATAGCGGCTAGTCAGCTGCAGCAGAGAATGGAAAACATCCAGGCTGACTATCAGTGGGTGTGATCCTGGAGGATGAAAAGGTGGAAACAGCGGCCTCAGACCCGAGATGCAGCAGATTAGCACACCAGCACCCAACCTCTCGGCCAGTGCAACACCGGTGTCACCCCCAGCAGTCCGGGTCCCTGACTGTACCTGCTGCATCACTCCAAGAAGGCATTGCTCAGATGCATCCTGCAACAGATGGACGGGATGGAAAGACCACTAGCCAGCACTGAGCAGAGCCTGGACCAGCACTGGACCCATATTAACAGTGCCCTCTTTTAAGCCTTTTTTCATTTTTTTTGTTTTGGTGAGAGGGGCTTGCTGTGGGTGGACTGGGTGGGGAGGGAATTGGAATGTACTTTAAATTGGACTTTTTGGGGATGGAGTTATTCATTTGAGGAAAGCGACAGAACTGTTGTGGGTCTACAGGAAGGGTTTTCTACTTGTAAATAATTGAAGGGGATACTTTATTTTTTACTGCATTTGCATCTCAAATCTTTATTTTGGTGTTTTAGACTTTTAGTTTGCACAGCTGTCTTTTAGTGTATCCTGTTATTTTAATCTGCTCAAAAGTGTATTGCATTTACTTTTACCCTTGCTCTATTGCCCTCTGCAACTACATATATTGACCACTAGAGGATGATTGCCCTTGCTTATTTTGCCTACAAAAAAACAGTACACACAGACAACATCTTCTTCAGTGGGAGTTAATTACTAACTAAATAAGTTCACTTCAATCCATAGTTCTTCTTTTAACTGAATAGATGAAGTGAGGGAGTCGTCTTACTACAGGGTTTTTCCTGAGGTGAAATCTTAAGGGGTGGTAGAGACAGTGGTAACAGTCTAGTGCGCTAACAGTTAAGACAGAAGGTGCCACTCCCACCTGTGTGAACTCCAACTGCAGGATTAATTAAAGCGTTATCCATCACTGCCCACTTGATTGAATGAAAACAGTTAGTTTGTGGGTCATATGTCATAACTTAAGGAAGACTGAGACCAGACTATCACAATGAAAGCATTATGCACACAACAAACAAGACCACATGATGATAAAATCTAGCAATATCAATTTCTTCTGAGCAATGGTGTGGAGCTATAAAGCTAAACTTAGGAAATTAAATCATGGAGTCAGAAGAAGTAGGTTCAGACTCGAGTGGTTGGACCAGGTTAAGTGTTTATGGAATGAACACACAAGGCATGAAGGCTGATGTGTGGGGCCGTCGTGGCATATTACTCATCTAACAGAAGGTAGAACGTCATGCAGTGAGTTGCTGTTGCTTTCACCACATCCACCCCAGCAAGTGTGTGATTTATTTTTGGTGTAAAATTAGTCGGGAATGTACCAAGAAGACTCTGAGGCATAGCAAGAACATCAGAGGAGTTTCAAAATTGAACTAGCAATGCAGCAATCGCATTTTCAGCAGCATATCCAAATCAGCACACTTCTCTCCAGGTCACATAGCTAAGTGAGTACTAGGCCTCAGAATCGTCACCATTATCATAGGTTCTCTTTGAAGTCGATAACTTTCTCCTTTATGGCTGCTGAGGTAGTATTACCCTGAGTCATTCCATCTTCCTTCTCCACATTCAGAGTAATTCTGTCCCAGTCCCAAACCAAGCAAGGTAGATGTGTGACGTTCACTGCTGTTGAAGAACAAATAGAGAAACAGAACTAGAGTATTTTTCGTGCAGATTTGTGTTTGGTGACTAAAGTGGCTGGTTTGTTCTGAGGAACTAGAAAAAAGGAGTAGATCCTGCAGGCAACTTTCACTAATTTTGAAAGGCCAGTCACTTTCAGGAAAAAATGCATACCCAACAGCCCCCAAACATTGCAAATCATTGGAAACAAGTTTACAAATTTGCTGAACTCCCTCCCTCATGGTCAGCCACCATATACATCAGTTATCACTCACAAACTTACAATCAATCAATATATAACAACACATTGGTGTACTAGTTACTTAGTAGTTACCTCTTCCAATCCAAGAACGGTGGTTGAACAATATATCTCCTCAAATCAAATCAAAATCAAATCCGACTTTTTAGAATGAAACTTCTCATCCTTAAGGGTGTCAAGGCGCTGAGGGGTTTTGTTCTCTGGGCTTCAGCTGAAAAGCCAGTTTTTAAGGTCCTTCCTGAATTGGGGTAGCGATGGTGACTGCCTGAGGTGCAGAGGGAGGGTGTTCCGGCTCTTTGCCACTAGGTAGGCAAATGATTTTCCACCAACTGAGGTCTTCCGGAGAATTTGCCGTGTGTGAAAACAGGAGGATGTGACTGTGTTTTCTTGACGGATCATGGTGAGCAATAAGTTCAGGATGAAGCCAAGGTTGTGTACCTGGCCTGTTGGGGTGGAGGGGTGCCAAGGCAGATGGTCACCAGGAGTCGTCCCAGGCTGATGTGTAGGGTCCCAGGATGAGGATCTCGGTCTTCTCAGAGTTGAGCTTGAGGTAGCTGACCTTCATCAAGGCGGCAACGGCTTCCATCAGGTTGTGGCAATTCTTCTTGGCACTTGTCGGGTTTTAGGTCAGTGAGGTGATCAGCTGGGTATTGTCAGCGTAGGAGATGATGTTCAGCCTGTGGTTTCTGATGATGTATGTGAGCAGAGCCATGTAGATGTTGAAGAGTGTGAGGCTCAGGGAGGAGACCCGTGGAACTCCACAGCTGATCTACGTGGGTTCAGACAGGTAAGGTGGGAGCCTGACTCTCTGCGTTCCTCCAGACAGGAAGGAGCGTATCAATTATAGGGCTTCTCCTTGCCCGTGAATGCCAGCTGCGTGGAGTCTGGAGCAGAGGGTGAGGTGTGAGACCGTGTTGAAGGCGGTCGATAAGTCCAGTAGGATAAGGGTTGCTGTATGGCCACGGTCAAGGAACGAACAGATGTCATCCGAGGAGAGCGGTCTACATGCTGTTGTTGCTCCTCAAACTTGAGTGGGAGATGTCCAGGATGTTGTTGTCCTTGATGTGCTTGCAGAACTGAGCGTTCATGGCCTTTTTGATGACCTTGGCTGGGAAAGGTAGAAGAGAGATGAGGCCATAATTCTTGAGGTCCAGCTGTGGGTTTCTTTCAGAAGAGGCCGGAACGCAGCATGCTTCCAGTCCTCTGGGAAGGTTGCTATCTCTATGGAGCAGTTGAGGGTGTGGCAGGGCTCTGGTGCAATGGAGATGTTGGCTTTATTGAAATTGTGGTGTGGACAGGGGTCGGTAGGGGCTCCGGAGTGGATGCTGCTTATGATGCTTATGATGGTGCGGGTCTCCTCTGTGGTGAGGGTGGTCCAGCGGTGCAGGATTCATGAAGGTTCAGTGGGTTGGAACTGGGGGGGTGGTGTTTGAGGGCTTGGATGGTCTTGGGATCTGAAGATGTCATATATGTGTTTGATTTTCCAGTGGAAGAAGTTGGGTAGTTTATCGCAGTGGTCTTGAGATGAAGGGATGCTTGCCGTTTCCGATTGGGCTTTGCCAAACTCTTTGACACAGCGAAGAGCTATTTGGTGTTGTGAGCGGTGGCGTTGATGCGGTCCTGCAGGGCAGCTTTCCTGGTGAGTCTGATGAGGTGGTGGGGGATTTGGTGCAAGCTTTGAAGGCCTCAAAGTCTTCCTGTTACTTCATCATTTTTCTAGCTGTCTGCAGGTGTGCCTAGAGTCCTGGAGTGTTGGTGAGAACCAGCTGGCCTTCATGAGGTGGTGTTTAGCTGAGGTCTAAGGTGTTGGTGCATTCGGAGACCCATTGGTGGAAGTTATGTGCTGAGATGTTAGCATCTGCAGTGAGGTGTGGGGAAGACTTGCTAAGGGTTTTGGTAAGCTGTTCCTTGGTGATCTGGTTCCATTTTCTGCTTGGGGCTCAGAGTGTGCAAATGTGGATGGTCGATGAGGTGATGGTGAAATGGATGCTGTTGTGGTCAGTCCACTGAAGCATGGAGGTGGCGTGTATCTAGAAATGTAGGTGCTCGGTGAGGGGGGAGTGGTCTTCTGCATTGGTTGTCAGGCAAAGGGTGGATTTTTGTACGATGGCCAGGCCGCCGCTTGGCTGAGCAGTTTGTAGTCACTGGGGATGGCGATGGTGATGTCCAGAGTAGACAGTGGGTTTGTCCATGTTTCATGAGAAAGGTGATGTCTGGGTGGGTGAGTGTAGTAGGCCTCAGAGTTCTGCTGCATGTTTGTGGAGGGAGGGGATGTTGAGGAGGATGCAAATGAAGTACTCCGGGTTGGTGTTTGATGGCTCAGTGGTGGGAGGGTCTGATGCTTGTGTAGGGTGAGCATGGGGTGGCAGTAGAGGCAGGAGAATGGTCCATGGGTATCTCTGGATGATGTGAGATGGCAGGTATAAAAAAATAGGATAGGCAATGGCATGTGAGGGATGAAGGCATCGTCTCTAATGTCCTGAAGCATATGGGGGGACTTCTCCACTGTACACATTTCCAACTCCAATTCGGGCTTGTGACTATAAAACCAATAGTGGGGCAGCATACATCTGACACAAACATAATGTTGCATAGCATATTTTTCTTTTTGCAAAGAAAGAAAGAGAAAAAGAAGCTGAATGAGAAAAAATTTAAAAAAGTTTTAAGGTGGCACCGGCATACACAATCTGGGAAGTAGAGTTCATCCTCAAAGTGGTTGTTCTCCCAGAAGTTGGGCAGCTAACACGATTCGTTGTGACCAATCATCCTCTTCCTCCTCCTGTTGTGTTTCGGGAACAGTGTAATCAGGTGGTATAAAATGCTGGTTAATTTTGATCATGGTCAATCTTCCCATATTTTGAGGTGAGAGACTGGTTCTTCTCACTGTAACAACTGCACCAGCTGCACTGAACTCACATTCAGCAGA
Source organism: Pleurodeles waltl (assembly GCF_031143425.1). Classification (NCBI taxonomy): domain Eukaryota; kingdom Metazoa; phylum Chordata; class Amphibia; order Caudata; family Salamandridae; genus Pleurodeles; species Pleurodeles waltl. Next base: position 1,680,311,144 of record NC_090444.1, on the reverse strand, counting down.
CATGCTGGCTACAGGACAATCCAGAAACATTACTGCCAGCCTGCTGAGCTCTGGTCATTGGTGCATCTTCCCATACCAATACAGCAATGGTTTTGATCCAGATACACTTGGAACATCCCCTGAATGGTCATTGGTTCAGCCACTGCTCAACTGCTTTTTCCTTCACCTTTGCACTGGACGTAGGACCTGCCACTTGAAATCAAGCCAATGCAGAGGTTGGGTCCAATTCTTCTGTTGCTGTTGTTGCACGTTTTCTTGTTTGTGGTGTTGGTGGATGTGAGACAAGACTGCCCTCTCTGGAGGTTGAAGGCAGCATCCCAAAACTGCTGGATGGGACTCAACAATCCACCTCTTGTATTGTGAAACATCCCCTTCAGAAAAAGGAATGAAAGTGGAAATATTTTTTTTTGTAACATGGATCAAGTAGGGTGGCACACATGTACTCTTTGGACAAAGTGATGTCATTTTGCAGCCTTGCATTACAAGTCAAGCGATAGCTTAGGCTTTCAACCAAGGCATGCACTTCTGGGTTTTCATTTGCACTCCTGAATGAGAACCTTTCAGACACCTTCATTAGCTGCTCCTATAGCAGACGAAATAACGTGATAGCTTGGCCTATTGTACTGTTCTCCTTGCTAACTTCCCGTGTGAAAACCTCAAAAGGGAGCAGTATCTGTGTGAGGCATTTGACTAAGTCCTATTTGTTCGCATCCATTGTCATAGTGTTCTCAATGGCATCAGCTCCTCTTTGAATTGCATAGTCATTGATCTTATTGCACTGCTCAAACATATATTAAAACATAAAATAAGTTGAGTTCCAAAGTATTGGCACCTCCTGTGTCAAGGATTTAACTGGTACTCTGTTACCACACTGCATAAACCACAGCTGTTTCCAGGCATTAATAATGGCTGAAATGAGTGCAGTATGTTGCTGAGCATGTCTTCTTTTTAAGAAAGTCTTGCATAACGAGTTTGATGCTGTGCACCAAACACGGGACCTGAAATAGCCACCTTCTGCCATAGCCTTGACTATGTTACTGCCATTGTCTGTGGCAACAAATCCAACTCAAAGACCTCTGGGTCGCAGCCATTCAGACACCTTGCTATTAAATTCCTCCAAGATGCGCGCAGCTTTGTGCGATTTTTCCACAAGAAGCTGGACCTAATGTTTTGCTCCAACTTCAGGAAGATCTGGCTGCTGCTGCTGTCCACTTTGTTCTGTTTCCTGAAAAGACTGGGTGCTGCTTTGTGAAAGGGACAAATCCACTTCAACATTACGGCTCGTCTGTGTCACCATGGTTGAAGTGGCTGCATTTCTGAAAAACAGAGTCTTGGGATGGGGTGGTGCTGTTGATGCGGGAGTGCTGCTCCCAGGTTCCTCCTCGGAGGACAGTGTGGCAGGCACATGTTTCCCAAAAAAGGTTGTGATTGGTGCGACACGGGCAGAAAGCTACTTCTTCCCACTGGCCACTTTCTTGGGAGCAACTTTCTTCGGGGCCATCTTAAGCTCTAGGTTGTCAGTGCCATTAATATGCACAAATCAAAGAGTTTGGTGCCTGTGGACCAAAGTAACTATAAGGCCTTCTCTTTGGCAGTACTGTGAGTGATGTGGGGTCTCTTCTCTTGTGCACCTAAAACCAACCAAGTAAGAAAAACATGTAGTTAGTAAAACATGGCATTGTTGCAGGTTGAAATAGTACATGGACATGCAATCTTAGTGTGGTTGGTCACATGTAATATACCTATTTAATCAAACATTGTAAAGGCAATCCACACCATAAACAAATACATTTCAAATCAGACAGCACAAGAGGCAGATCTAGCTCTTTGCTTTATCTCCATCTGTTTTAAAGAAGTCCCCTGGGGTAGTCTGAGAGAGGTGCTTGGGTAAATGGTATAATCCTTTAAATAACCTATGGTATCAAAGTGGTCTGGGAAAATGGAATAATCATTAATAAAATGAATTATGCTGTTGATTTATCGGCCATGCTTCACAGCCAGGGTGTCTTGGAGGAAATGGAATTACACCTAAGGAAATTGAATGCTATAGTGCAGCTGTGCGTCTTTGGTGGATGGATGGAGGAATGGCTCGGATTGATGTAGATGGTTGTATCAAGGCACAATGTGGAATTAAATAAAAATTCAAATAATAATAAAATACTATATAAGGGACACTGGCTACATGCACAAAATGGCCACTAGACACATGGTCAAACAACAACTGTAAACAAGAAGGCATGGAGAACAAAGAACACATGCAAGCCTACGGCAAGGGGCACTGACTGGATGGACAAAATGGCTGCCAGCTACATGATCAAACAACAAGGAGGCATGGCAAACAAAGAACACTTGCAAGCCTATGGCAAAAGAATACTGACTACATGCACAAAGTTGCTGCTAGCCACATGATCAAACAACAACAACAAAGAGCAAGGAGGCATGGCAAAGAAAGAACATATGTATACCTATGACAAAGGGACCCTGGCTGCATGCACAAAATAGCTGCCTGCCACATGATCAAACAACAACAATAGGCAGCAAGGAGGCATGGCAAACAAAGAACACATGCAAGCCTGTGGCAAAAGGACACTGGCTAAAAGCCTGTGACAAAGGGACAATGGCTGGATGCACAAAATGACTACGAGTTATAAGGTCAAACAACAACAACAAAGAGCAAGGAGGCAAGGCAAACAAAGAACACATGCAGGCCTATGGCAAAGAGACACTGGCTGCATGCACAAAATGGCTGCCGGCCACATGGTCAAACAACAACTACAAGGAGCAAGGAGAACAAAAAAAAGACATGCAAGCCTATGGCAAAGGGACACTGGCTGCATGCACAAAATGGCTGTCAGCCACATGGTCAAACAACATCCTCCTATGACATCAAATATTACCCCTCAATAAGTACACTTTTTGCAAAAAAAATGAAATGCAAACAATAGCCAACATTTTATATTTTCATCCAATGCTATCCCTGCCCTAAATTAAGTTTTAAAAACATATATCACGGAAACATTTATTTCATGCACTCATGACTACTAGTACTGGGCCTACTGGCTAAATGACCCTTTGAAATCTAGGCCACATACTGAAATAATATTTCAAAAGTTACAAACATGTAGAAAGGGTACTGAACTGTGCAACAATTTTCCTTTTATAAAAGGTGAAAAATCAATTAAATGCAAAATAAAAATTGGGCTTAGACTAAAACTCCAGGCCACCCACGACTATAAATTTTTTAAATCTAATTCAAGTACAAAGAAATACTGGTGCATGCCTAAGGAAACAAGCAACACCCTTATACAAACATTTCTTGACTTACTTGTGCGAGTCAACAAAAACAAAGTCTTTAAATCCACAGATATATCCAGGTTTTAGAAATGTGGACTTTGATTGACAGTCAGGATACCCCCTGTCCAAGCAAGGACCCTCACTCTAGTCAGGGTAGAAGAAAATCACCCTCAGCTAGCCCCCGCTCGCCCCCTTGGTAGCTTGGCATGAGCAGTAGGCTTAACTTTAGAGTGCTAGGTGTAAAGTATTTGTACCAACACACACAGTAAATCAATGAAAACACTACAAAATGACACAACACAAGTTTAGAACAATATAAAATACTTATCTAAACAAAACAAGACGAAAACGACAAAAATCCACAATACACAAGTCAGGTTATCAATAAAAATGCAAAAAGAATCTTCATGTAGTTTTAAACACAACGCTAACGCTGTTAGCATGAAAATGTACATTGGGCACATCAAAAATAACCCAGCACGGGTGAGTGTGTGTCAAAAAGGGCTTGCGATGCATCAATAGCACTCACGAGCGAGACCGTGCATTGCTTCTCCTTCAGTCAGGTCAGCGTGCGTCATTTTTTCTCTCTGCAGGAGAGCGATGCGTCGATCCGGTCAGCACTCTGGGGTCTGGGAAGGCCTTGCATCATTTTTAAATGCCCAGTGGTGTTTGATCTAAAAACTACGCAGAACGGGTTACAATCTCACCAGCCGCCATCAGCGATGCTGCATGTCATTTCTCCAGCCGCGGGCGTCGATCTTCTGGTTGCTATGCAGGCGAGCATCGATTTTCATTCGCAAAGCCCGCGGCCCATCGTTTGTTTAGCCACAGATCGGAATTGCATTGATCCTTTCCCCTCACGGCGGTCGGTGCGTGGATTTCTCACTCTTTGGCTGCCAGCTTCTCCTTTCAGGGTCCCAGGAACTGGATGGGCACCAATTGCCAGAGTAGGAGTCTCAGCAGATGCTCCAGGTGCTGGCAGACAGAAATCTTTGCTGTCTCTGAGACTTCAAACAACAGGAAGCAAGCTCTAAATCAAGCCCTTGGAGAGTTCTTCACAAGCAGGAAGGCACACAACTCTTTGTCCTCTTGCACAAGCAGAAGCAGCATCCACAAAGCACAGGCACAGGCAGGGCAGCTCTTCTTCCTCAGCTCTTCAGCTCTTCTCAAGGCAGAGTTTCCTCTTGGTTTCCAGAAGTAATCTAAAGTCTGTGGTTTTGGGTGACCTTCTTATATCCATTTTGCCCTTTCAAGTAGGCTTACTTCAAATGAAAGGTTCTCTTGGTTGTGAAATCCTGCCTTGCCCAGGCCAGACCCCAAACACACACCAGGGGGTTGGAGACTGCATTGTGTGAGGGCAGGCACAGCCCTTTCAGGTGTGAGTGACCACTCCTCCCTTCCCTCCTTGCACAGATGGCTTATCAGTATATGCAAGCTACACCCCAGCTCCCTTTGTGTCACTGTCTAGTGAGAGGTGCAACCAGCCCAACTGTCAAACTGACCCAGACAGGGAATCCACAAACAGGCAGAGTCACAGAAATGGTTTAAGGAAGAAAATGCTCACTTTCTAAAAGTAGCATTTTCAAACACACAATCTTAAAATAAACTTTGCTAAAAGATGTATTTTTAAATTGTGAGCTCAGAGACCCCAAACTCCAGATGTCTATCTGTTCCCAAAGGGAATCTACACTTTAATCATATTTAAAAGTAGCTCCCATGTTAGCCTATGAGAGGGATAGGCCTTGCAACAGTGAAAACCGAATTTAACATTTCACTTTTAGGACACATAAAACACATTACTATGGCCCTCATTACAACCCTGGCGGTAAATCCTGCTGTCCGCCATGCAGAAGTCTGCCAACATACCACTGCGGCTGCGGAATTCCGCTACAGGTATTACGACCCACAGCTTGGAATCCGCCACAATACAGACACCCACACAAGTCCGCCACACCAAAGGTCAGTGATAAACTGGCGATAACAAAATCCACACCGTCCCGCCAACAAGAATACACCCACACTATCACGACCCACGAATCAATGCTGCGGTCTTTCAACCGCGGTAATCCATTGGCGGTACACACCGCCGAGCTCAAAATACACACACATATACAAAACAAAACCACATTGGACAAATCGAAATACACACACCTGATACACATACACACATCACACCCACACACCCAATCTAATATAAAGCACATACCCACATCACCCACAAACCTTTACTACCAGAAATTTGAAAGCAGGCCAGAGAGAGACACTACCTAAAACAACACCAGCATCCACAGACACAAAACACCATCACTTACACAACATCCACGCACCTCAAACAATACACAACAATACATCCCCTCACACATCACAACACACACCATCTCACACATCACCCACACCACATCATGGCACCTCAACAACACCCCAGGTTCTCTGAGAAGGAGCCCAGGGTCAGGGTGGAGGAAATCGTTCAGGTAGAGCCACAGCTATTCGGATCATAGGTGCAGTACACTTCCATTGCAAGAAAGATGGAGCTATGGCGCAGAATTGTCGACAGGGTCAACGCAGTGGGACAGCATCCAAGAACATGAGATGACATCAGGAAGAGGTGGAACGACCTATGGGGGAAGGTGCGTTCCGTGGTCTCCAGACACCAGATTGCTGTACAGAGGAATGGCGGTGGACCACCACCAACTCCCCCACAACTAACAACATGAGAGGAGCAAGTCTTGGCAATACTGCATCCTGAGGGCCTCGCAGGAGTAGCAGGAGGACTGGACTCTGGTAAGGCAAAGCTTTACTACTTTATCCCCCACCCTACCTTCATGCCATCACATACCCTACCCTTACCCTCACGCCCATCACCCCAACAACCCACAGATACCCGACCAACACAACCCACACATCCCAAAAACAAGCCCTGCATCTAACACCAATGCATGGACACCCATCACCAAAGCATGTCTAGTACAGATACCCACACAGACCCCAAACCAACTATCACACAAGGACCAAGCCAAGAATGCAAGCACTGGAGTACAGGGTCACTCACCCATTGCACACAATGGCACACACAGATGCAATAATCATGCCTTTACAACCCTACAGGACCCCTACCCAATGTCACCGGACAGGAGGTGCCAGACATATCCAGTCCCCCCACAGAAGAGACCCACAGTGATGACAGCAGCTCTGCAAAACTGGATCAAGATGACCAGCCCGGCCCATCAGGGACCTCGGGACAGTCGGTTTCCCTGACACTGTCACAAGCCACCACAGAGCCTCCCCCTCAGGGAACACCACCACAGCAACCACACAGCGGGCCCATCCCTCTGTCCCCAGGACACGTCAATCAGCAGTTTGTCCACCACTACAGGGAACCCAGGCAACCCCACTAACACAGGACAATCAGGGACATGGGGGTAGTGGCAGTGGGCACACGGTTCGGGGACAGAGGCACAGGACAACAGGGAAACTGGGAGGACTGCTGTGTGACGGGGGAGGACAGGCCCAGGGAACCCACTCTCCACGGAGCACTCTCCAACATCATAGGAGCTTGCCATCATTCCCAGGAGACGATGGCAACGGTACTGGCCAAAGTTCAGGAGAACCAGCGGCTGCAGGAGGAACACTACCTTGGGATCAGGGAGGACTTGAAGTCCATTAACAACACCCTGGTCACCATTGCAGGGGTGCTGCAAGACCTTGTCAACACCAGGAGGGACACAGTGGAACAACAAGGGGCCCCTGACACTAGCCTGGACGATGAACAGCCCTCCACCTCTGCCGGCGCTAGTGGACAGGAGGCACCGCCACAGGAACACGACACCAGCACCCCACCCCCTGCAGATGGAGAACCACCCCGCAAATGGTCCCTGAGATCCAGGAACAAGACAAGTCCCCTGCCAGGAAATGAGACCCCCCTGAATGTCACCCTTCTGTCCCACTTTGTCACCCCTTCCATCCTTCAACTGCCATTGCTCCACTTCCTATGCCCCTTTGGACAATGCACCTGTGAAACAAATAGACTAGACTCTGCCATGGACATTCCTCCACCATCCCCCCAGACCATTTTACAACCCCCTCCACTTATTACCACAGAAATAAACACACTTCAATTACAAACCAATCTGGAGTCAGTCTGTGCTTTCACAAATGTGTAATTGCAATAACCATGGAATATAGCAATGTCAATTTACTTGTGCACATACCGATGTAACACAGCTGTAGGCCTGGAAGAAATATAGCAGAGGGCACAAAGTGGGAACCACATCTGTGAAACGGAAAGTCAAAGTGACAAGTCAGGGTCCATACACTGAGTGAAAATGACAGACTTATGCTAGCTCTGAAAATTGTATAAGATGTGGGAGGCAGTGACATCTTCTTACCTGTGTCTCACTGGAAGTATTGCATGATTACGTTGTTTCGGTTGTTGATATCCTCTTCTTCTGCCTCCTCTTCTTCAATGTCCACAGGCTCCACAGCTGCCACACGACCACCAGCTGGCCCATCCTCCTGCAGAAAAGGCACCTGGCATTGCAAAGCCAGGTTGTGCAGCATACAGCAGGCCACAATTATCTGGCACACCTTCTTTGGTGAGTAGTAGAGTGAACCACCTGTCATATGGAGGCACTGGAATCTGGCCTTCTCGAGGCTGAAGGTGTGTTCTTTCACCCTCCTAGTTCGCCCATGTGCTTCATTGTAGCGTTCCTCTGCCCTTGTTCTGGGATTCATCACTGGGGTCAGTAGCCATTACACGTTGGGGTAACCAGAGTCACCTGCAAATATCGATGGACAACTGTTAGACACACACTAACCCTTAGGGACAACCCCATACCCAGACACCTATTCACACTGTATTGGGTCCTTGGCCTCACCTATTAGCCACACACGGTGCCTCTGGAGTTGCCCCATCACATAAGGGATGCTGCTATTCCTCAAAATGTAAGCGTCATGCACTGAGCATGGAAACTTGGCATTCACATGGGAGATGTACTGGTCTGCCAAACACACCATCTGCACATTCATCGAATGGTAACTTTTTTTATTTCTGTACACCTGTTCACTCCTGCGGGGGGTACTAATGCCACATTTGTCCCATCAATGGCACCAATGATGTTGGGGATATGTCCCAGGGCATAGAAGTCACCTTTCACTGTGGGCAAATCCTCCACCTGAGGGAACACGATGTAGCTGCGTATGTGTTTCAGCAGAGCAGACAACACTCTGGACAACACGTTAGAGAACATTGGCTGGGACATCCCTGATGCAAGGGCCACTGTTGTTTGAAAGGAACCACTTGCCAGGAAATAGAGTACTGACAGGACCTGCACTATAGGGGGTATCCTGTGGGATGGCGGATAGCTGACATCAGGTCGGGCTCCAGCTGGGCACACAGATCCTGGATTGTTGCATGATCATGTGACTATTATGTGTCTCTCTTCCATTGTCGACAGGCCCACCAGCGGTCTGTACACCGGAGGATGCCGCCATCTCATCACCTGCCCCAGCAGACGTGCCCTATGGAGGAGAACAGCGAGCAGAGAGTCAGCCAACACTGAGGTATCCCAAAATGTCATTTGCACACATTTATTAATCCGCAATGTGCCTGTAACTGTGTGTATTACAGGCCTACATAGATGTGACACAGTTATTATTAATGCCATGTGGGCCCCTGAATTGTATGGTGGGATAAGGGGATATGCGGTAACTGTGCTGGCGTTGTACACTGTCGGGGAGGGCGGTCGAAGACCGCGACGCAATTCTGCATTGGTTAACAATGGGCCCTATGGGTCGAAGGAGCCAATGATGATGTACGCCGGCGGTGACGGTACGCACCGCCGCGGATGTGACCGTCATTTTCTGTCTGTTCACTCACTTGATACCTGACCTTCAACAGGAGAGGACCTACAGTGCAAGTGCTGCTGAGAACTGTGTCTGGAAGCGACGATGGCTCATGTGTCTGGGGAAAGGGCCCCTGCCTTCACTTTGTAGGAGTTGGAGAAACTAGTGGATAGGGTCCTCCCCCAGTACACGCAACTGTACGGTCCTCCAGACAAACAGGTGAGTACACTGTAAGCATGCTGAATGGCCAATGCCTGCTTTGAGTGGTGTGGCTAGAAGATACATGTGGGGGTTGAGGCCTACATGTACGGATGGGGAGTTTGTGTGCGTCCAGGCATTGGTGGGAACTGGTGGGCAATGAGTATGGCGGTCCAGACAGGTGAGTAATGTCCTTTCCCCCTGTACCATTCCTCTAGATCAGTGCCCACCAGAGGAAGGCTATTTGGCCTGCCATTGACAAGGACGTCCGGACCCTGGGGGTCTACGACAGACGGAGCACCCACTGCCGTAAAAGATGGGAGGACCTGCGCCGCTGGAGCAAGAAGACGGCGGAGGCCCAGCTGGGGATGGCCTCCCAACGTGGGAGTGGTGCCCGTCGCACCATGAACCCCGTGATGTTCCGGATCCTGGTGGTGGCCTATCCGGAGTGTGATGGGCACTTGAGGGCATCACAGCAGCCACAAGGGGGTGAGTACACTCTCATTCAGCTGACTTAGCACGCATTACGAGGTGTCTGGGTGGGGGAGGTTGGCACTGGTTTCCCCTATGCCAGGGCGATCTTGGTAGGCAAGGTCCCTTGTGAGGCAGGCTATATGGCACCCCAACCCCAGTAGTGGTTAGAGCTATCTACACCTAGTCAGGCTCCTGTGACTTCCAGGTGTGCAGCCATTGGGCTTAGGCCTCGTACCCCATGGACATGTGATAAATCTAGGAAGCATAAGTGCATGGCGTATTGCAGAGGGCTGCTCACTGTCTGTTGTGTCCACCAACGGTAGTGGTGTTGCATGCACTGAACATGTCTTTCTTCTGTCTCCCCCCCTTTTTGTGGTCTCCCTGTTCTTGTGTGCAATAGCATCATCAGGCAGAGGAGCATTGGCACTGGAGCAGGAGGGAGCTGCATCCCACTTGGCCCTGGAGGGTGAAGCAACGGAGTCTGAAGGCACCAGTGGGACAGAAGGCGAGGGGAGCTCCACGGCAAGGACAGGAGCAGAGTCAGGCGACATCGACTCCTCCTCTGATGGGAGCAACCTTGCAGTGGTGGGCCCCTCTGTGCCCACCGCATCAACAGGTACAGCCGCCACCCCCCCCTACCAGCACCTTCCTCCTAGCAGCCCCTCAGCGTCTGTCCTGTGCCTGCTCACCCAGGAAGGTGGGTATCTCCTTCACCCCAGGCACCTCAGGCCCTGCCCCAGTCAGCCCTGCTGCCCTCAGTGAGGAGGCTATTGACCTCCTGAGATCCCTCACTGTTGGGCAGTCTACCATTCTGAATGCCATCCAGGGTGTTGAGATGCATTTGCAACAAACAAATGCATACCTGGAGGGCATTCATTCTGGCTCGGCAGCCCACCAGAGAGCATTTCAGGCTCTGGTCTCAGCACTGATGGCAGTCATTGTCCCTGTGACCAGCCTCCCCCCTTCAACCTCCTCCACCCAGACCCAATCCCCTGTACCGCAGCCTATCCCAAGCACACCATCAGACCAGCATGCACACACATCAACACATAAGAGTGGCTCAGGCAAACATAAGCACCACACATCCCACAGGCACTCACACAAGCACCATACCCATGCAGACATACCAACGTCCACTTCCTCCACTGTGTCCCCCTCCTCCACATCTCCCTCCTCCCTCCCAGTCTCATCTCCACTCACACCTGCATGCACTACATACTCAGCCACTTCCTCCATCACCAGCACGTCCATCATCATACACCGCTCACGTTCACTCACCACCCCCACTTCCATTCACACATCCCAGTGTCCTCTACCAGTGTGTCTGTGAGCCCTCCTCCCAAAGTACACAAACGCAGGCACACACCCACCCAACAGCCATCCACCTCACAAAAGCCTCCAGCCCATGAACCTTCACCCAAATTCAGCAGACGTAACCTCCTACAACCACTTCCTCTTCCTCCACTCCCAAACCCCCTCCATCTACCCGTCCCAGTGTGTCGAAAAAACTTTTCCTGACAAACCTTGACCTCTTCCCTTCACCTCCCCCCCATCCTTCCCCTAGGGACAGGCTTTCCAGGTCCCATCCCAGCACATCAGCCACCACATCCGCAGCCACAGTGGTGCCAGCAACTGCGGGGTCATGGAATGCGCAAACCATGAGGGCTGCCAGTTTGCCACGTAGCGAGGGCAAGGACATTCCACCACCTACCAAGGTGAAAACGGTGCCCACATCCCGGAGGGAGAAGCCAAAAACACCAGCCACCAAGGGGTCAGAAAAACCGAAAGGGGATAGTGGCAAGACAACTGCGCCACCGTCAAAGGTGGGGAAGGGCCAAAAACAGAAGGGCAGGTCAGGAGAGGGCATGGTGGCACAGACTGAGGGACCAGTGTCACACCTTCTGTCCACGTCCACGCCAACCTGTATGGCAGCGAACACCGCCACCTGCACCGCCACTTGCACCGCCTCCGGCACGTCTACAGCCACTGCAACAGTCCCCAGCCTCTTCCCCAGTGGGCATCCGTCCGTTTCTCGCTCAGCAGGTGCTGACACATGCCCCGCCACCACAGACCCCGCCGCCTGCACCGCCGCCACAGACCCTGCAGCCAGCACTGCTGCCACAGACCGCGCAGCCAGCACCACCGCTATAGACCCCGCTGCCATAGACCCCGCTGCCAGCACCGCCGCCACAGACCTCGCAGCCAGCACCGCCACCACAGACACCGCCACCAGCACTGCCACCACAGACACCGCCGCAAGCACTGCCACCACAGACACTGCTGCAAGCACCAGCAGCAGCCCCGCGATGTCCTCGGACAGTGGCACCACCGCTGACATGCCTACCATCCCCAGTGGTCAGTCGTACGAGGCTGGTGGTGAGTTCCAGGACCCTGGGCAACTTCCATGAAGCATTACTGTCATTACTGTTGTCACCTGCAGGTGGAATGCGAAGCCGCAGCAGTGTGGGTTATGTCGCTGCCTCCATGGCATATCATGCTACCCGTACCTCAGCAATCTCGTGGCACACACACCCAGGTGAGGGAATTGTACCGGCCACACTGCACGTGGAGCACTCTGGGCACCAGGCCCCCTCCAGAACCAGTGGAGATTGAATCCACTACCTCAGTCCTTGCCAGGATGAAGCACTCTGGGCACAAAGCCCCCTCCAGAACCAGTGGAGATATACATCCACTTGAGAGACTGTGGCTTTGCACTCCCCAGGATTAAGCAGTGGGCAAACCACCCACTGGAGAGACTTGAGAGACTGTGGCTTTGCACTCCCCAGGATAAAGCAGTGGGCAAACCTCCCACTGGAGAGACTGTGGCTTTGCACTCCCAAGGATAAAGCAGTGGGCAAACCACCCACTAGAGAGACTTGAGAGACTTTGGCTTTGCACTCCCCAGGATAATGCAGTGGGCAAACCACCCACTGGAGAGACTGTGGCTTTGCACTCCCCAGGATACATCAATGGGCATGGAGCCCCCTCGTGCAGCAGTGGCGTTGTGCGTTCATCTGGCTGAGGTGCCCTCCCTCCCCCTGAGGTGTCTCTTTCATTTCAATCTGATGCCCCTCCAGTGTTCTCTCCATTTCCAGTCAGGTATCATGTGTGGGCTTTGCCCATGCATTTTGGGCCCAGTGGTCCACAGACAATGATTGGTGCACTATCCGGACTTGTGTAGATGGTGTACATAATTGTGTTTACTGGATTTTGAACTTTGATAATGAGATTTCACATGATTACATTCGTTCAAATCAATTCCTTTTGTCCTTGCGTTCTTCCAGGGGGTGGAGGGTGTATGTGTGCTGTTGCTGCATGTATTTGTGTGTATGGTGTTGTTGGTGTGGGTGGGGGTGTTGCGTGTTGCATGTGTGTGTCACTCTCTTTTCCCTACCCACTCCCCTGTGTTGTAGGTGCAGTACTCACCATGGTCATCGCCGCCGTTGTTGGTGCTCCTGATAGAAGAGAAGGAAGACCAGCATCAGCAGTATCTGCAATTCGGGCTCCATGGCGTCCTGGTTCCTTGTGGGGTGTGGAGAGGGGGGTGTTTTCCCTTCTGTGTACTGTTTCCGCCGTGTTTTTGTTCACGTTGGTTCCGCCCCGGAAAAGGTGGCAAATAGGCATCTTGTGATATGGTGGGCGGTACATTGTCTTCCGCCTGTCTGTTGGCGGTTACCGCCGCACTGTTTGTTTGTACCGCCCCGTGGCAGTCGGAGTGTTAAGGTGGCTGTCTATGTTGGCGGTTTCCGGTTTACGGGTGTCTTAGCTGTAAGAAAAGGGAAGGTTTAGGCCTGGCAAGTGGGTACACTTGTGAAGTCTAATTTACAGTTTAAAACTGCACACACAGACACTGCAGTGGCCGGTCTGAGACATGATTAAAGGGCTACTCATGTGGGTGGTGGAACCAGTGCTGCAGGCCTACTAGTAGCATTTGAGTTACAGGCCCTGCAAAAAAGTCCAACAGTGGGGGTGTCTGTGTGCAAGTCTGCGAGTAAGTGGGGGTGTCTGTGTGCAAGTGTGCGTGTGAGTGGGTGCAAGTTTGTACATAAAGGGTGTGTGTGTGCAAGTGTGGGTATGCAAAGGAGGGATTATGTGAATGTATGTGTGCATGGAGGGGATGGGGCTGTGCATGAATGCGGAGGGGGGTGTATATGTGAGTGCGAGTGGGAGTGGGATGTATGTTTGCCAGTGTGAGAGTGGGTGGGGGTGTTTGTATGGATATGTGCGGTTGGGTGGGGGGGTGTTTGCAAGTGTGTTGGCGGGTGGGGGGTGCAAGGAGGTGTGTAGATGGGTGGAGGTGTGGCGACTTGTGCATGAGTGTGCTGGCAACAGGAATGGAGATTCCTATAGCCGGGTGTATGACCGCTAAGGTTTTCATGGCAGGGTGACCGCCACAGAAAGCCTGGCGGTCTGCGGCCTCGTAATCTGGCCAGCCAGGCGGTGTTGTGGCAGTTTGGCTTCAGCCAAACCAGCCAACTTGTAATGTGATGGTCTTCACCACCAAGGCTGCGGCAGTAAGACAGTAACACAGCGGATGTGGCAGTCTTAAGACTGCCACACCCGTAATGAGGGCCTATGTGTCTTATATTACTGGTTGTATCTAGAAGTGCAACTACAGAATGTTCTATAGATCTCCTTCCATAAAACCAAAGGTCCTGTATCTTCTCTGTTTGGTTATTCGAGTTAAAAATTGGTAAAAAATTCAAAGAATTAAGGAGCAGATTTAAATGCTTTTTGGACAGTGACTCACTTTCAGGACATTGTATTAAAGAGAAAATCCGTGTTGGGATTTCACCTTTCTTTAGAGCATTTTCTCAGAGAACAGTGACACATACCTCAATGACAATTGGCACTATGCTATGATGACAACCTGTAAGCAAGATATAAGGAGATGTCAACATGTGATGGTAGCTTAATAATTTCTACAAATAGTCTTTGTGGGTTTTGCAGACTTTGAACTTGTACACTAACTTCACTTTTCTCTAGTGCAACTTCCAGTGCTGCCGTCATGTGGTTACATTTCACCATTTTAGAGTTGTGCGCTGCCTGTTTCGTCCCTGTCATCAAGATCCATGTCAACTTGATCCAGAGACTAGTTTGAAGAATGGTTTGATTATCCTGGTTTAGGATAGTTGGTAATTGACTCTCCTGGTATTGATAACCGGAGTGAATTAATGGTCTCTCAAATATTACACATTTTACTATTGCTCTCTGTGATGTTATTTAGACATAGGCCAGTTGAAGGGAAGCATATTGTTATTTTAACCCTCCAGTAACTTGGTCCCATGTGAGTCCCCTACCCAAACAGCATTCATTTGCAAAAATCTAAAGAAAGCTAAAATAAACATGTCTTATTTTGTATTTGGTCCTCTTTGTTTCCTGCAAGGTTCCATTAAGGATGCGTCCTTTAATCCTTCAGTCATAATTACTCAATCTCACCTGTTACGGCAATGAAGAAGTGATATTTAGAGTAATATGGCCTTCATGCGATTTGCATCATCTTGAACAGAAAGAACTGAGGATGGCATTTTTTTCATGGCTCATTCTAGGAGAAGAGCATGGGGCCAGATGTAGGAAAGGATTTGCAACTCGCAAATGGCAAAAACTGCCGTTTGCGAGTTGCAAATCGCATTTTCCTATGCAGAAATGCATTCTGCGAGTCGGACCGACTCGCTAAATGCATTTCAGAATCGCAAATAGGAAGGGGTGTTCCCTTCCTATTTGCGATTCCTAGTGGTATGCAATACCATTTGCAACCGCATATGCGGTCGCAAATGGTGTTGCAGTTACCATCCACTTCAAGTGGATGGTAACCCACTCGCAAATTGGAAGGGGTCCAAGGGACCACTCCCTGCCCTGAAAAAATACCGAAACTAAAGGTTTCGTTTTTTTTTTAAGTGCAGCTCGTTTTCCTTTAAGGAAAACGGGCTACACTTTAAAAAAAAAACTGCTTTATTTAAAGCAGTCACGAACACGGAGGTCTGCTGACTACAGCAGGCCTCCATGTTTGCGAGTGCCCATAGTCGGTATGGGGCCGCAATTTGCGACCCACCTCATTAATATTAATGAGGTGGGTCATTGCGACCCCATACCGACTCGCAGACGGTGTCTGAGACACCGTTCTGCATGACATTTTGCGAGCTGCAAATAGCGAGTCGCTAAGACTCGCTATTTGCAACTCGCAAAATGCTTCTTTACTACATCTGGCCCATGGTCTTTTACAAGAATAGTTGTGTCCCTTTTGCACTTTCGAGGTCTGTGGTTTAGCTTGTAATATACTTTACAAGAAGGGCTTTCAGTCACTTCTCTTCATCCATTTATCTGTTTTTGTGACATTCACTTTTTGGTTCCGTCCACTACTGCATTCAGCATGGGACAATGGGTCAACCTTCTTCAGCTACTGGCTAATTTCACTTTGAGGGACTGCATTTAGCACTTTAACAAGAAATACATTTGCATGTACAGTAGTTCCCTTGGTGCCAGTGTTTAGATTTTTTCTTTATATTTACTTTTTTGTTGTCTTTTTTTGTAGAGCCTGATGTGATAGAAGAACACTTTTTACCATATGAAAGTTCAGGGCACATTCCAGCTTTATCAGTCACTGTCTCCCTGGACCTGCTGTTGTAAATTCCTTTTGAAGTCGATTTTTCACACCATACCAGCAGCTCTCATGAATTCTGAACATAGGCATTCTCTGCTCCCGCATGGAAGTTATGGAGATTGAAGGCAATGCACTGGCTCCATTGCATTCTGATATAGACCTTTCATCATCTTATGAGGTGGACTACCATGATTTACATTGTTTGGTGAGGACTCATATGTGTTCTGCCATCTAGGAAAATTTATGTACGAATCCATGCTGTTCTTATACCCCTCGAGATCCCCCAAATAGGTAGGGGTTTATAGGATTGAAAAACATGTTGTCTAACTGTTCGAGAACTGGGAAGAGTATTAGGTCTCAGCTGTATTTCTGAAATATTTTTGATGGATTATCCTCTTCGATGCTTTCATCCTTAGCCGTAAGTCTTGGGGGCTGTAGTTCAATCTCCTATTATAGTCAACACTGATTACAACCCACTCTTTTGACAAGGATTACAAATACAGATAGCACAAAAATTAAGTGCTTCATAAATTTAGCAGACTCGTGCTTTGTTTTCAGCCCAAGTGACCGACGTGGCTGTTAATCATTGTTGAATTTAAGGCTTACATTATCGTTTTAAATTGTGAAAGTAAACTTGAAGGTCCCTGCTCGAGGACATTCCTATTTCTTGGTCCTATTTGAATAAAACACATATTTAACTCTTGTTAAAGCCGTTGGATCAAAGCACAATTTAGAATCTCAGCGTTGAAGGAAACTATTATATGTCACTATGCACATTAGTTACACACAAAAATTACATCCGTCACAATACCTCATATTTTGTTCTAATTTAACAAAAGCTGGTCAGATAAAAGAAAGTTATTTTTTATGTATTCATTTAGCAATGTAAAACTGTTCTAACTGCTAAGGTTAACTCCAACATTGTGAAAAGTAACTACATTGTAAATAACATAACATCTTTCAGCACTGCAAACTTTTCTATTGCGACATTATTTACTAATGTAAAGTCCAAAAGATCAAATTACTGCAATTCCACGGTAATGTATTACATTCGATAAAGTAATATCTTCATATATCTAAGATATAAACTCCCGTCCTAGATAGTAAATACAGTTACCTAACCATATTGAGGAACAAGGCCGACGGCCAGTTCTTTTAAAAGGACATGAATCTTCCAGGAGATTTTCAATAACTGCTGTTTAACACAGCAGGCAGTGTCTTAGGGCCATATGTACAAATTTGTTTCCCATTGACACAGAATGGGAAAAACCCTTTGCTACATCTGGCCCTTAATCCCTATTGTACATGATCACAATACCACTGTTGTCAAAAACTCTTAAACTCTTGGGGTCTGCCTCCGTCATATGTAAAAGATTTTATATTTACATATGAGAAGAATACTAGGCCTGGGCGTAGAATTCCGCTCCACCTGTGGAGTTTGCGGAATTCGGGCACTTCGTGCTACTTTGTCCGGTGCGGAGCATAGTTTGTTCGTGCTTGCAAGATTGGGTTTTTGCTCTCTCACAAGCACGGTGATACTCCCTGCTGCTAGCGAGCACGCACAAAAATTTGCTTTTGCTTGCACTGCTTCCAGCCACTCCCGCGGCCAAAACAAGGCCACTCGCAAGCACAAACTCACTTCAGAAGTCGATATTGTACTCCAGAGCCACTAGATCTAGTCAAAAAGAGATTTTGACTAGATTTTCTTCTCCAATGGACCCTGCAATTTGTTTTTCAGATTGAGGTGCCTTTTTTTCCAAACAGGAAGGAAGTGCGTCAAAGACTCCAACTTCCTGTTCCTGTCCAGCAGGCCTCTCCCAGTGCTCTGTCCATTTCCTGGTCACTTTTCACTTGGATTTCGAGGTGGAAGACTCACTCTCTTTTTCTCCTGGTGTTGGAATTTTTCCCTCATGCAGGGTCATCCTCAATCTTTTTGCCTTCTACCTCCTATTTTTTCTGACCTGTTGCTGTTGGATTTTGAACTCTGATCACTTTACCACTGCTAACCAGTGCTAAAGTGCATATGCTCTCTGTGTAAATTGTATTGTTGATTGGTTTATCCATGATTGGCAGATTTTATTTACTAGTAAGTCCCTAGTAAAGTGCACTAGAGGTGCCAGGGCCTGTAAATCAGATGCTACTCGTGGGCCTGCAGCACTGGTTGTGCCACCCACATAAGTAGCTCTGTAATCGTGTCTCAGACCTGCCACTGCAGTGTCTGTGTGTGCAGTTTTAACTGTAAATTCGACTTGGCAAGTGTACCCACTTGCCAGGCCCAAACCTTCCCTTTTCGTACATGTAAGGTACCCCTAACGTAGGCCCTAGGTAGCCCCAAGGGCAGGGTGCAGTGTATGGTTAAGGTAGGACATATAATAATGTGCTTTATATGTCCTGACAGTGAAATATTGCTAAATTCGTTTTTCACTGTTGCAAGGCCTGTCCCTCTCATAGGTTAACATGGGGGCTACCTTTAAATCTGATTAAAGTATAGATTCCCTTTGGGAACGGATGAACATGTGGAGTTTGGGGTCTCTGAGCTCACAATTTAAAAATACATCTTTTAGTAAAGTTGATTTTACGATTGTGTGTTTGAAAATGCCACTTTTACCATTCCGGTGACTCTGTCTGTTCGTGGATTCCCTGTCTGGGTCAGTTTGACTGTTGGGCTGGTTGCACCTCATACTAGACAGTGACACAAAAGGAGCTGGGGTGCAGTCTGCATTTCCTGATGAGCCATCTGTGCTAGGAGGGAGGGAGGAGTGGTCACTTATACCTGAAAGGGCTGTGCCTGTCCTCACACAACGCCGTCTCCGACCCCCTGGTGAGTGTCTGGGGCCTGGCCTGGGCAAGGCAGGATTTCACATTGAAAAGAGACTTTACTTTTAAGTAGGTCTACTTCAAAGGCGAAATTGGGTATAAGAAGGGCACCCAAAACCACAGACTTTAGAACACTTCTGGAAACAAAAGGAACCTCTGCCTGGAGAAGAGCTGAAGAGCTGAGGAGAAGTGCTGCCCTGCCTGTGACTGTGCTTTGTGGAGCTATCCTGCAGTTGCTGCTTCTGACAGAGTAAGACGGCAAAGACTGGACTTTGTGTGCCTTCCATCTTGCGAAGAAATCTCCAAGGGCTTGAATTAGAGCTTGCCTCCTGTTGTTTGAAGTCTCAGGGACAGCAAAGACTTCTCTCTGCCAGCACCTAGGGGCATATTTATACTCCCTCTGCGCCGATTGTGCGTCAAACATTTTGACGCACAATCAGCGCAAATGTTGACAGGGAGCCATGGAGGTGATTCTAATCCAGCGTGCACGCAGACACAGAGCCCAGCAGCAACAACAGCAGCTACAACAACACCAGCAGGGACCCCAAAGGCAGCGCAGAAGGCAGGAGAGGATATTCCGCCCAAGAACAACCCTTCATGGCCTCAGGGAACACAACACCATACAGAGGTACCGGTTGAACTGGCAGGCAGCTGCTGCGAAACATTGAACAGCAGTTGGCCCCCACTTTGGTGACACCCCGCACCATCCCAACAGAAACAAAGCTGCTTGCCGTACTTCATATGCTGGCAAGTGGCTCTTTTCAAACAACTGGTGCCCTTGTTGGCGGAATATCACAGCCATCATTCTCTGCCGTTTTGCCCAAAGTACTGGACGCCATCATTCGACTGACACCCCGCCACATCTGCTTCCCTAACACACTGCAGAAGCAGCAGGAAACTAAACAGGGGTTCTACGCAATCAGTGGCTTCCCACTCGTCCTTGGTTCAATCGACTGCACACATGTACGCCTTGTGCCACCTGCTGCAACTGAATACCTCTACTGCAACAGGAAGCACACACATTCCATCAACGTGCAGGCCATTGTCGATCACCAGGGATTGATCACCAACATCATGGCTAAATATCCTGGGAGTGTACATGACTCATACATCTTCTGTCACTGCACCATCAATCAACACTTCCAAGATGGACGGTATGGCAATGGACTACTTGTTGGTAAGTACAAAAACCTACATATACATATACTGCACAGCAACCATCTAGGATACACAACACATACACCACAACAGCAACATGTGAACAGGAACACACTGAGGTTGCGACATCGCTAGCCATGTTTCTTAAGTCACCATTGAACCTGTCACACATTGGAATTTACTATACAGCCTAATGTGAAGACGTCAATGAGTGTGGTTGCCTAAATGTCACCTTGCAAATTGTAAGTGTCCCAATGACCTTTACATTAATACATTGCCTAAGTCTAAATGTATGGGATGTCCATGGTACTTTGATATGAACGTGTTAACAACACTTTCAATTTTAACTGTGCATGGAACTATCATCTCACCCCCAGTGAAGACACACGGACACCTGTATCACAAGTCACAATTCTAGGGTGGGCACACTGTACTGCAAATCCCAAAACATACTGCTGACAAACGGTTAGCAGACAAACACTCATTCAGCCAAGGAAACAACACAATGCAGATGGTATAGCCTACAAGCATAGGATGTCATATTAGTACACAAAAGAGTCACAGACAACTACTGCCATTAAAGGTCTTTTCAATAGTGCCAGCTACATCAACATGATCCCATTCATTTTCTCTTGCAGCTGATCAGGGGTATGGCATCCAGCCATGGATTATGACACCATTTGGCAACCCGAGTACAGCTGCAGAGCGTGCATACAACGAGGCCCATAGGAGGACACGCAGCATTGTCGAGCGGACCTTCGGCATCCTCAAGTCAAGGTTCCACTGCCTCGACATCACTGGTGGTAGCCTCCTCTATTCCCCCAAGATGGTCTGTAGGATCATCCTCACATGTGCAATATTGCACAGCATTTGCATTAGAAGAAACATTCCCCTCCTGGAACCAGAGCCACACATGCCTGAAGAGGAGGAAGAGGAGGATTCTGGCCTGCAACAGGAGGGGGAACTACAGAACACAGCTGCTGGTATACGCAGGCGGCAACAGATTGTAAACAATTTCTTCTGAATATGATCACCTTCACCACTTTAGTTAACTATTTTAAATAAACACCTATTATAATCACCATATCATGGTCTGGCTATTCCTTTTTACACACCTTCATCTCTACTTCTCAGAATAAGAGTGTTGCCTCATGGAGCATTGCTGAGATACTGAGTAGGACACGGAACATCCCAGAGCTTATGTGATGCCTAACATACAATGGTCACATACACACACACTCTTAATGACATATATCATGTACATATCTCCTTTGAAGGCCTATAGCAGAGGACCACAACTATTTCACACATACATGTTGAAAGCAAGGTCCAACACAGCATATGGCACACAACTATGACACCATCACTCAATAAGGGGAAAACAAGCCTCATAGATGAAGCAGTCAATGTGCTTTCGCATCACTAACAGGAATGTCTGACAAGACCCTTGACAGCAGTTAGTCCAACTGCATCCAATATTTGCAAGGAATATCTGTGACTAGAGTTCCATAGAACAGAACATAGACAGCACAAGTGCCACACATATGACATGCATTGCGCACATGACATTCCATGCACATGTCAGCCCATTTCCTAACTCCTTACACACCCATGCACCTGGTCACAACCCACCTGTCGGAAGAGGTCCCTGGAATACTAAGATGTGTACCCTGATAATACCTCCTCTACACACACAGACCAACATTAGCAAACCAGTGTGCTACACCCTTTCCTAAGGTATGCCATTGTCATATAACATCTGACTGCATGGACGTCAGGTCAATTTATACACTGTCTTCTAGTTTCAAAGCCCTGTTAGCACATGTAGATTGCTTCCCCTTGTGAAAATGTCTGTTGGCCCTTAGAATGCAAGTCTCACCTACAGGACTGGTGAGAAACAGATGCAGCCCACACCTGTGATCACCCCCATGCACACCACCCATTACAAAAAGCACTGCCCCTGATGTTGCCTGGAACAGCATAGGAGTCGCCATTATGTCAAATACACCGTCAACCATTGATAGTAATTAAGCCGTGTAACACAGCCCTTGGGTTCATTTGTCACCTTCAAAAACACAGGACGTACACAGATTGACATGTCAACTGTCTAGTTTGTCCTCCAGACAGTCTCAGTCAGACCACTGATTATGTAACTTGTCCAGTAGCTGGCTCCTGAATCATCTTGCATTCTGTCAGCCTGACTGGCAAATGTCTGTGCATCACACTAAAGTATCCCTGTGTCTACATATGTACCACACTTGCGTTAGCAAACCTGCCATTCATCAGGGGGCATTGGGCATGGGCTTCTACCATGCATACACAAATACATTGTATAGCATCATCTTCCTTTTAACTGTACCATTTGAGTTAAATCCTCTTGGAAAAGCAAAATTCATGGCCCATCCCTTGTCTGGGTTGCATTTATGCATGAATGACAAAGTGTGACAGTGTCCCAGGGTCATAGGCAGGGATTGGGTACGGGGCTTTCAGCACAACCAGCAACCTCTGATAATGTCCATGACTAATACACAAATGTCAGAACCGTGACAGTTCACACACAGCATCACAGTGCACACAACATAGTGATTGGCCGTGTGTGGTGAATAGCTGCGAGAATAAACAGCACAGAGGCTATGATGTTCCCAGATGCAGTGGGAAGTGCAGAGGCCAACCTGTGTACAAATGTTGTAATTAAACCTGCCGGAACATGACAATTGAGACATTATCTCACTCAGCACACCAAGGTTGCCCTGTTGACTGTCTCATTACACGTCTTTAGTGACAGGGTGGGACCATCCACATGTTGGTTCACATGTCCACATCTACTTTACTCACATTGATCAACCAAGGATACTCAGTAGTTACAGGAATAGCTGCCACTGACTCATGATGAGTCCTGGTCCGAACTGTGACAAATTACACCCCAAACAAGCTACAGGATCATCATTGGACCACACACATGAACAAGACACCTATGTGCAATTGATCACTGGAAATATGTGGACACGTGCTGTCTTGAATGCTGGTCCACCATAGCCACTTGATAGTTGGGGCTTACTTCTATGGCCTCAACTGTGGTGTCATCATACATATGAGATTGACCCTTGTCTGTCTGTGCAAACAACATAGTACCCACTTCCTCAATGCATGTGTATGACTCACTGTGGGATTCATCAACTAGTGCCTAGGAAGCTGTTACCAATACTCTAGGACATAGGATGTAGAAATTGTGGACCTTTGACATGAACATGCGTCTGCCATCCATCTGGTGCATGCTATGTCACATGTGGTGTCTACGTGACCCTAAAACCTGGAAGTATTCTTTGCGGATGTTGTTACATGTATGAATAACACATGCCCTTGCTCATTCCAATTTTTACTTGCATCTTAGGGTTAGACACATGGACGTCACATTCATACAACCAAATGTACAATAATGTTTCATGTGATGTACACACACACTTGGTCAACCAACAAATTAGTTGTCAAAGCACACACTTTGAGCCAAAGGCAATTAGGTATTGTACATATGTGCGTCACATTGCTATCCTCTCCTTATGGCAAACATGCACAATTTGTGCCACACATATATGTAGGGCACACTTATGACCATCTATGACGTCAGCCAACTGTAAACATACTGTGAAGGGTGTAGTGGATGATGTTCCGCTGCAGTATGATGTCACACATGTGAACATACACCATCAACACCATACTGTCTTCAATTAGCCAATCTCTGATGTGTTCCAAAAGTAAAATAACCAAAAAATAAGTAAAAATGCCCCAAACCAGTTAATGCACTGTAATTTTGACGTCCCTAGCGGTGTGCGTCATTTTTTGTTTACCAAAACTGTATTTGCGTCATTTTTGTTTACGCACAGGAGTGAAATTTGGCCCGCATCCAGATATTTGTACAGTCCATGTATCAATATGTGGATGCGGGTTAATATTCACGTCTGTGCGGCAAAAAATATGACGCAAATACAGTTTTGTGCAACAAAAAATTACGCATAACGCGAAAAAGGCGGGACTTTTCATACAGGAAGTGATGCAATAGGATATCCTGTTTACAGATCATGTACAGTGGGTGTACTTTCACTTTCAGTTTGCGGTCTATGATCCTTCTAGACTGTGTGGCTGTGTAGAGAGTGTTGTCCAGAGAATTTGTGCTGTATTTGTCCTGTGTGCTATCTGTAAAGTCCTTTTGTGAAATAAATATTGTTTGTGTATACTGTAGTACTGTGTTTTGTCTACATTTGTCCATTTATCTTGTGTATTTCTTGTTTGTGGGAGTCTGTTGTGGGTAGTGTTAGTTTGGGGATAGTTGGGCTCTTTTACTGTTTAGGTTTACTTTTTTTCTGTCTTTTTACCCCTACTTTCACCCATTTCTCCTTTCTATATCTTTTACCCCTATTCCTTCTCTTCAATTATAAGTATGTCTGGTAGGCCACGTCTTGGCAGGATGGGGGAAGAGGAGTTGGGGGGCTTCATCTGGCTGGTGACACATTTCTTGCCGCTCATGATCCAGGCAGGGGGCAGGCTCATACAGGGGTACCCGACAGAGGCGTGCAGAATCCGGTGGGGAAAGGTGCTGCATCACCTGCAGCATGTGTATGCCAGCCAGAGGAGTGACCACCAGCTGAAGCACCGGTGGGCTGACCTCATCACCAGGGAGCAGGATCTCTTGGACCACCTGGAAATCATGATTGGTGGCACTGTTGGTGAGTACGACTATTGTTATTGTGCACAATTAAATGCTCTGTAGTGACATCAGTGGATTAGTGCAATGTCTGCCAGCTAACTTGATGACTGTGTGTAATTTTAGGGAAATATAAGGGGATCATTGATGCACTATGGCAAGGATCACAATTGCTAGCAGTCAGGTAGCACGTGCTCAGCAAACTTACAGGTAACTTTACCATGAAGGAAATTGGTGCAGCCTTTTTGTCAGCACAGCTAACAAAATAGGAGCCAATCTTGTCTATATAGGGTATTATTGACAGAGAAGTACAGATGTACCAACATTTAGGCCAACTATGTTGACGCAATTGCTAGACTGACACTACATGATGCTGAAAATGAATGCTGCCTTCACGTCAATTGATAATAGCAAAGTGGCTCAAACATTGGTCTCATGTTAGTCTGGTGAGTGTGGAAGGAAAGCGTTCACAGAAGTACTATGAATGTGTGGGATTATTGTGTTTCTTGATCTTTTTTGGATACATGTCAGTTCATGATTTGAAAACATCGTGAAAAGGTGTAAGGTGCCCTCAGCTAACATCTTAAGATGTTTGTTGGAATTGGTTGAGCCACAATCCAAATATGGATGGCAGTCCAAGTGTATGCAAATGGCTTTACATCTCCATGGTTGGTGCAAATCACCATAGCTGGGCCACAGCAATTGACTATACTGTAACAACAGGATGGCTTACAGGAGTCCCTGCCCCTCCCTCTGTACATTGGGCCAATGTGCACTAAATGTGTCATGGCCACAAGGCATGTTTGACTGGTAATGCAGTCCTCAAGTAACCAGGTGTTGGATGTTTTTCTTGGATGCACATGATGAGACGATTACACTCTATATTTTTTAGTGCTCACCAATTATGGGGCAAGTTTGCAACCACATGATAGTAAGGGCCAATGTATGTGTGAAGATATGTGTGTAATTGTCATAGGAGACCCATGCTATGTACAAGTTGGCCGTGAAATATCAGATGCAGTACCATCATGTCTGAATGGCTGCCATTTCCTTATTCAGCCTACACATTGTAAATGATACTGAAAATGTTGCACTGTGCACAGATTTTGAGCACATTTCTTCCTTCCATACCTTGCAGGTGGACCGACGCCCTACACTGTGGGAGAGGTGGCGACATTTGAGGACTCCGACCACTACAGTAAGTGTTGATATATCTGTTATGTGTTGTGTTTGCTGGTTATGGACTCGTGTGAGTTGGACGCATAGCAAGGTGTGATGCGGTGGGCAAGTTTTTCACTTGTTCCATGAGTGGGAATGCAGTTCTCACATGTTTTGAGTTAGCCAATGCGTATCCAATGGTATCATGTAGGGATTGTAGGACATCCCTGTAGGCCCCACTGTGAGTACAGGGGATTGTCATGTCTCTGACACTTGTATCACCAAGAGTCGCAATGGAAGTCAGCCCCTATTTAGTCAGCCTGTCAGACCCAGATTCTCTAAGATTGGTGGAGCTAATAGCTTCCCAATAGACATCTGCTTCACTATTTACCTATGTAATTTTGAAACAGTAGGTAGAACCTCCTAGCAGCATGTACTTCCACATGTAGTGCATCAAGTATGTGGAACCTGAGTGTAATGGCCTAGGTGTGCATGCAATTCATGATCATGGGTGTTCTAGCAACTCTGTGTCTGATGTAAGTCAGGCCTCACTGGAAGTATATGTTGGGTACTAAGTTCTGATTTTCCTGACATGTCTGACCCTATGAGTGCTCCAGGGTTTGCTGACTCCAAATTGTAGATAGACCTTACCTGTGGTGTGTCTGTAGAGACAAACGTGTGGATTAGCCTATACACCCCTCGGTGTACATGTTGTTGGCAAATTATAGTTGTGTATCCACCGCCCCCCCTGAAACACGGCCATGGGTTTGTGAATGCGGTACCTAGTATTGATGCTACCAGTATGTTACACATACCTGTGAATACATGACGGTTTAGTTGCATAGTAGTATACACACTCAGGTTTGGCACTTGGTACCATACTGGAAAGTCCAGTTACAACTTGCAGACCATGTGGCTTTAGTTTTGCTCTCCGTACACTGACATTTGTAGCCCAGCTCTTGGTGGAGGATATGCAGCATGATTCATAGATGTTAACTCTTAGATCTCAGATTGCAAGTCAAGGCCAGTTGTTAACCATCTTGTGGGTTATGAGTGTGCTTTGTGTGATGTGACCTTTGTAGTCTGGCCTGCCATGTACTTCCTCAGGGACATTCGATGCTCTGTATCGTGATATGAGCTGTTAGAAGTACAGTAGACCACACTCTAAAACACATATTACCCACCAAGCCTCACATGGTACACAAAAAAGGTACTACCATTAAGAATTGAATATGTAAAAGCTTCTTACCACCGCTAAAAGAAAAATCAATAATTTGGTTACCAGAAAAACCTATGGGCTTTTTTAATTGCAGCAAATGTAATATATGCCAATTGGCGTTACATAAGACCTTCTCTTTTCAGTTCAATGGCAGCAAAGTATATAAGATCCAAGATTTCATTAACTGCAATACTAAATATGTGGTTTATGTGTTGATATGTGAATGTACCAAGATCTATGTAGGAAGCACTATCCGGCCACTAAAGGAAAGAATCCAGGAACATGTACGGGCCCTGAGAAATAATGATTCATTTTCTCCAGTAGTGCGTCACATGATAAAGGAACATTCGACAACGGAGGTCCCGATGCTAAAATATATGGGCATCAGCCAGACAAAAGTACATCCGAGAGGGGGTAATCGTGAGCTGGAGCTCAGAAGAAATGAGTCAAAATGGATACTGAGATTGAAAAGTATACAACTGGGCATGAATTTAGATCATGAAATGCATTATTTTTTATGACTCCATTTGCTGCCGTAATAGGTTATAAGAACTGTTAATATTATGCACTGGTACTTAATGCCATCATCATTTCAGCTGAGTAGGAATCTGAGTCAATTAATCATATAACAAAGCATGACACACAATTGATTTGCATGCTATATGCTCGTATCCACCAACTAACATATTTGTTATTGAAAAATTCCAGGCACTAATATCACTTCACATGAAGATCATGGGTGATAAGGTGAACTTTTGTTATCCCAAGACTAAGCCTGTAAAATTATGAAATAATAACAGTCAAGTATACTTAGTTTTCCACTACAGTAAAACAGGCAGACAACCTTCTCCAAATGGTGCTCGTAATATATATGGCACAACAGTCGGTCATTCCTTAAAACTCAAATTTGTCACATCAGATGCTTGGGTAACTAGACAAGGGCGCTCTTTTTTTTTAATTCTGAATGCTCAGTGTATTTCTAAATACACATCGGGTTCCAGCAACTAAATGTCGGGAACCACATATAACTTGCATTTAAAACGTGGATATGATCTCCAACTTCAAATCATATCTTGATCTCAAAGTAAATATAAAATAATGCCATCAAACAAAAGATTAAGTCCTTTCTAAGGATACAACAGAATGTGAATTGGACCATGTGGCTGTGGGTCTTCTTTTTATTGGTATTTCGAAATGAGACACATGGAATTTAAAGATGACGCACGCCGTCAATGCCATGGTGAACCACATTCCGAAATAGTTACGAGATACAAAATCACTATCGAGGGATAAGTTTAACTTTTTCTTTACCTTGGCTCATAGATTGAATTAATGAGTACATCGGAGACATTTGTCTCATAATTATGAAATACGTACAAATCAAGGTTAGGATTGTAAGGATTGAGTCTTTCTGGGGACGCTACATAGCGTCAATTCTTTCATGCAGTTTTAAGTTTTCCCAGAATCGGCATGTCTGAACGGAACAACATACAATTTAAAGATGGCGGACAGCTTTCACTCTACGGTGCACCAACATTTCGGAAGAGTCATGAGACAGGAAGTGAGTCTCGAGGTAGAAGTCCTACCTTTCTTTTCCCTCGGCTTACAGTTTTTATCTGTGTGAGCATTGGAGGCAATTGATTTTGCGGTTTCGGCACGAGAAGACGCTTTTCCCTAATGGGATTGACCACAGTAAGGTAGGATTCGACCGCATAACGGTCAAAAAGAATGCAAAACTTTTCTGTATAGATGAATCCATGATACACTGAACGTATTGGTTAATTGGGACTTTTAGGGATATTTGGTAATAATTGGCGCTTTTTCTAGAGGTTATCTCCTTTATGTATGGGAACGCATTAATTTAATGCCACCAACATTATCAAACCCCTCTTTATTTATTTATTTATTTTTTTAAATATGTTACAGAATAAACAGTGTTTGGATTTCAGAGCGACCTCTGTAAAACATATGTCATCTCTTGTCAGGTTAGAATATGACGTTTCTTTGGGGATTTCTTCACTGGAAATGAAATAAGTACAGGTTGGTCCAATTTGGAAGTGTATATTTATAATCAGACATTGCGGGTGCTTTGATAATATTATGAGACACTGCTTTGGTTACTTTGCAGATGTGTAGCACCACAGTACCCTACTGGATAAACAGATTTTGAAAAGTTCATATCAAATGCGAAGGGACGAGGTACAAAATCTTGAAATATGTTCCTAACAAAGGGGAAATAAATAAAATATGATCACAGATGGTACTAACAAATATTTTGACTATTCCAATCAAGTAGGGGTTCAAACATTCTTACACCACTTTGATGACATATATAGCACTAACCTGAATGAAAATAATTGATATATGTCCATCATTTGCATGATAACTAAAATTAAATTCATTTCCCTCTAAGGTGAACATTAGAGATATCATTGGGTTAGATTTAATAGGCTGGTTTCCACATTTTATTTAGGCTACACAGATTGTTTTTGATGTTTGGGATGTTTTGGTGTAATGGCTCGACGTACACACGATCCATAGTTTTTAGAGTTTTGACACGCTTGTGGTGATTTTTATTAAACTTGGTTTGATAGCATGCTTTTTAGGCAATGATTGGTATTTTAATAGGACACTAAGTTGCAATAAGTACCTTTACAATTTTTTTTGTCAGCCTTGAGAAAGTCCCTTTCAGGGACGAAACACGTGTCGGCGGAACTTGGTTCGGATTCTGCAGCGAATTATTTTGCATTGGACAATAAGAAACTGCATTGCTTCAAGTCAACATATGGGACAACATACACCATTGTCACGGACTATTTGGACTTGGGTGTTCTTTGATTCTTAAATCTCTGGAGTTCAATGTTATGGACTTTACAGACGAGTTGTGTCAAATTGGTGTTATTTATCTCTTAAATGTTCTGTTGTTATTTTGATTATTAGTCTTATTTGTATAGGTGTGTTTCTGTTTGTATTAAATGTGAATTTCAAATAGTGTAGCCTATAATTTAGAATTTATTATGTATTCAAATTGTACCATGGTTCTCTATTGAAATTTAAATAGAATCAAAGGACTCAGGGTGTTAATCATTACTGTAAGTAAATCAACGATAGTGTGCTCCATTCTTCCTTTTGATTACAGTAGATGTAATGTCTGATTAACTTGTTGTGCCATTTCACACAATGCAGTTACTAATGTGGCATATCTGCATTTGTCTTCACAGCAGCTAACATGACTCCAGACCAGGTCCGTGAATTTCAGCGTCGGGCCATGCGATACCAGCACATCTTGCTGGTGGAGTCGGGGTTCCGGAGGATGGCCCGGCGATATCGCCATGAACGTGCCTCCGGGGCATGGCGAGCCTTCCCACAGGGTGGGCCTACTGTGCCCACCACAGCCACCACAGAAACAACCACCAATCAGAGCCAGGTGGCCCCACCCACAGCTGCCTCTGTTGAATCTACATCTGCAGGACTTCCTGGCCCCAGCATTGCCACTGGTGCAGGACAGCCCACACAGACCTCCTCCACCGGTACCCAGACTGCCGCTGCTCCAGCTGTTGACCCTGCAGCCTTCAATAGACTTGAACACAAGATGGACAAAGTGCTGCGCAAGGCGAGCCACCTGAGCCGGGACGTGCGGCACATTAAACGGCAGGTGAAGGATATCAAGAGGACCCTCCGGGGGGCCAACCTCTAGACAGTTGAATAGATGGACATGATACCCTCGCCTCCCTCCTTGTTCTTATAGTTAGTGGGCTTAGGGGGATTAGTGTTAGGTTAGTATAGGCTGTTAGTTTAGTCAGTGTTAGTGGGTGGGGGTAGGGGGTCCAGCTTGTTTCTTTTTTTACTTATTACATGTGTGGGTGGGTGTGTGGCTATGTTGGGGTTATTGTGTGAAAATAAAAAAATACCAAAAAAGCAAAAACCATAAAAAAAAAAAAAATTACCAACAAAATATATATTTGTTTAGGATAGTATAGTATGTGTTTAGGTTAGTATGTGTTGTCCTCAATGTGTCCCGTCTCATAAGGGGGGTGAGGGGTAGATGTTTAGAACCTTTCATTACATGTGATAAGTAAGTGTAGCTTAGGTTAGTTAGGGACAGTTGTGGGTAATGAGTAGTCAGGGTAGATTAGGGTAGGTAAGATTTTTCCTTCAGTTTCCTCATCTATGGTTAGCTTTTAATAAATATTTGGTTACCCCTTAATAGTATGTGTTGAATGGTACTTGATCGTGGGTTTGGATTCCGTGTACATCTCTTTTGTACTATAACATCTGTGTCCAATGCTACAAACAAATCACAACTGAGCTGTACGATTGGCAGCTAACCCAGAGCTACCTTGCAAAGTGTCTACCCTTTATTGCAACCACCAATCACAGTTAATATGGATGACAATGTGTTTCTGTTGATAAGTGTGTTTTCAAAGTCACTAACAGTGCTTCCAGACTTGATATTGGGGAAACAGTTTTAGGTCTGACTGAAGTGTGATGATCATGCACACCCTTATAAGATGAGTTCCCATTTGCAATCTTGTATTCTTGTCTTCATGACCCTCATACATCATTTGTGACACAGTTCGGCATGATTACCTATTTGTATGTTAACTCAGACACCTTCATTTATGCAGTTTATTTTTTTTAATTTACTTAGATTAGTGTGGCATGTTTATTGTGTTATTTTTGCATGTTGACCAAATTTAGCGGGCACTATTTGATGACTTAGTTATCCCCTGAGGAAGCATTCTTCTGTCCAACACAGCATGGTGGTGTATGGTTTCTCACTTCATCAGATTATTCCCTCAGGATGGGCAGAGTATGATGCAATCATGGTCACTGTGCAGATTTCTCTAACTACATAATATCTGGACATTTGTATTGACAAGCTACGTTAATTGACAGTAGGGACATTTCAATTATCTACAGTGCAGTTGATATGTCACATTACCCAGAGACAGATTTGTTGTGTAAGTGCTATTTATTGAAAAGTGCTGTAGTGCTATATGTACATTGTCCATGATTGTGAGTCCATTATAGTGATATCTTCTAGTGTGATCCAACACAAGGGTTTACCAAAATGCTTTTGTCATGCTGAGGTTGCTGTTTCAGACAGTGCAGAGGGACAGACTTAGCCAATGAGTAGGAGAGAGACAATCACTGGGCTGGGTGACAAGTTATACAGTGGTTAGCAGAACAGTGCTTGAGTACAGTTGCTGTAAGACTGTCATGTTTCAAAACGCAGGACTTTGGTAATAGTTGGCCATGTGGCAGGGACTAGTGCTTCCGGGTACGTTTCCTTGTGAATGTGATCTGTTCCATGTCTTCTTCTTCTGATGTGTGTGTTGCCTGCTTTGTCCTTGTTGTTGTTGGTTGTGAAGGGGCAACACACACCTCAGTGTTAGAAGACGTGGAGTCAGACATCCCGGTGGCTGCTCCCTGTGAAGATCTTAAGGGCAGTACTGCTGCAAGGAGGGCCTGCTGGTTCTTGAGAATAGCAGCCACATCACGATGGTGGGCAGCCAGGTCGGCCCTGAGGGGTTCAATGTTGCATTTGTGCACGCGTTGACAGGATTGCTGTTGTAGGTGTTGGGTCAACTGTATTACAGCTGTGCTGATTTCCTTCTGGGTTTTCTGCAGTTCCTGCAAGACAGATGTTAGGGCTTGCATAGCTGCTGCCTGATCTGCAGATGACATCATGCACGAACGCATCCCCTCAAGGCTGGCTGCCATAGTTTGCATCCCCACCCGCACCTCCTTGGCCAGCTCCCGCTGTACTCCAACTAAAGTTCTCTCAAAGCTGGTGCCAGTGTCGTCTGAGTCCTCAGCTGTATTGGAGCTGGCAGGTCTTACAATTGGGGTGGTGGGTGGTTCCTCTGCGATGGCTGCTTGTTCTGTGCTCCTCCTTGTGACTGAAGGTGGGGTCTGGAGGGTTTCAAGGACCTTTTGGATGGTCTCCTGGGGAATGTTTATCAGCTCGTCATCCATGTCATCAGGGAAATCTGGGACTGGCATATCGACAGGAGATCCATCTTCCTCTGCAATGAAACAGGGTACAATTAGTGTGTCTGTGTTGTGACAATTTTGACGTGACGTGCCTGCCTTTTGATGAATTCACTTTGTGATCTTGTTTTGCATTAATATCTGCAGTCCTTCAGATGGGCATTGTTTCAGGCCTATGGCCCACCTGTGTGTCACATGTATGTTATTGAGTTATCAGACTTGTCAGCCTCATCGCCTCTAGGTGTTGGTTTATGCCAAATAGAGAATTGCCACCTTCTTGTCCTACTCGCCCCTCCGTGTATATCAATTCTCATGGTGAGACCTTTCACTGGCTGTGGGTGTTCTGATGGCACCAGCAGCACACTTAACTATCAGGACCTGCCCCAATCCCTGATCGTTCACATCGACTTAAATGTAATTGACATGTTCCATATCCTATGCATGGCAATGTTATGATGTGATATGGATGTTGACATTGTTAATGGGTCCTGCTGATGTTGGGTAATGTGTGTTACATTGGATTGCCCTGATAGTCGTATCAGTGTCCTATTTCGTCCTCTGACTGTGCAGGTGTATTTCAGTGACCAGTTACATGTGTCCCCTCCTCAATGCTGTTGTCTGAGCAGTATGACATTTGGGATGTTGCCTTGTTACCCAGACACAGGATGGACCCTGACATATGCAGCATGGGTGTGTACTTAGTGCTGTGTCGCTCCTATTTTTGTTTACTTTGGTTGATGTTTGTGACAACTATGGGCATTGACATTTGAGTGTAATTGGGCATTTGTCTTGTTTCAGGGGATTGTTGCAGATGTCATCCTCACCCCCTAATTTAGGTGTGTATGTTCCATGGGAAGGTTACTGCCATTGGCTACTTGAGCTGCACACAGATCAGAGGTGGTAGTGGCAACTGTTGTCGCAGTTACATTGCAGTTGTCGGTTTGGCTAGAGGATTGCTAATAGGGCCCTAGTTATTGTAGGAGGTATGTTGGCTGACGAGTGCCAGGATGTCAGTTTGACGTAGTGGCCTTCCCTCCTGTTGTGGCTTTCCCTTTGGTCCATCGTTGGCATGACAGCATGCCCCCATGGGACTGTTGTTGGTGTTGTGTAATGGTGTGCCCCAGGTCTTCTCAGAACGCGCCATACTCCCATGCTGTGCCCCTTTACCCATGCCACTCCATGTATTAGATGACTTCCATGCATTTAGTGGTCGGTATCCCCCCCATGCTCACAGTTGACATTATTGCATTATAATTCCCCATGCGACTTACCCTGCATGTGCGTTGTGTCCTGGTAGTCTGCGCCGTCCTGTCCTTGAATCCCTGTGACAATCTCCTCAGGGATGATGGCTGCGACCATCTCCTCCACGTGGTCCAGGGCCTCCTGGTGTGCTGGACTCCCCCCTCCAGTCTGCAGTGCTGCCTTCCTGTTCCTGGCCATCTTTTCCTTGGTCCTGCATTTGCAGTCATGCCAGCGTTTCTTGCACTCGATGACTGTTCTGCGTACTTCAGCCACACTGTTAATCTTGTCAGCAATTTGTTGCCATATAGCCTCTCTCCTACTGATTGGTAACTTTGATGTGACAAACAGTTGGTGCTGGTGTTCCGTCACCTCTTTAACCAGGATTTCCTGCTCCTCTGCACCGAAGCAACACTTTCTTTTCTTCTTAAAAGTGTCCTGGTTCTTGTGTGGGTCCTCCTGGCTGGTTCCTGGTCTGCTGCCATCTTCCTGGGGTCTGTAGTGACATCTGGGATCCATTTTGGCTCTCCTCTGGTGAAATGGCTGTGTTCGCTGTGTTTTTTGACGCTATTGTGTAAAAAAAATGGCGCAGATCCGGTTTGCGGTGTCGTAAATTGACCCACAGTCATTTCCGCTGTGTTAACATCATTTTCCTTTACGACTTGACACCACGGTGTGCATCAAAAATAATGTCTACCACCTGTTGTTTGCGCTGCTGTGCGTCAAAGTATAAATCTGACACCCACACATGTATTACCCACTCACATGTATCCCAATACACACACCTACTCACTCACAACCCAACACACTCCCCTCTCCTGTGCATACATGCAGACACCCCCCCCAACTGCACGCATACATCCAGACACCCCCACTTGCTTGCTCACAAACACGTACTCTCACCCCTGCATACAAACACACATGCACTTGCACCCCGACACCCCCTCCGCATATATGCACACACACACACAGCCTCCACGCACTCATACATACACACACACACACCCGTTCACGCACACATACACGCACACACCACACACACTCACCCAACACCCCCACCCACTTTTAGACGATCAACTTACCTTTTCCGGCAAGGTGGTCATCCAGGAGGGGATGGGTCCTGGCGTATTCCACCAACAGCACCACACAGCCGACAGGACTCCACCATGATGTATTACGCATCATAATATGGTGGATGGTGTCTTGCTGCATTGGTGGTGCTGGTGGTGGAACAGCCTCTACAACTCCATCAGCCAGCCTGATGGAGTTGGACTTCCACTCATAAATGGGTGGAAGTCCTAACAGGACTCCTAATATGGCAGTCATCAGACCGCCATTACTAGCGGTATGTTGACTGCAGCGGCTTCAGCGGTATGCTTGAAAGACTGCCAAAACCGTAATGAGGCCCATAGGTTTGGATATTCAGGAAAGAATGGATATTCAACATTTTTAAAGTTAGTTGTTTGCCACCAATCAAAGTGAAGAAACACACATGAAGGAGAAGTTCCAAAGAAGTCACGCCTAGTGTTCTAAAACCTTAGCCACTTTTGAAAGACATGAGACATGGCATGAGAGTGGATAACATTCAGCTGTGCAGGCACATTATCTATAGGCCCTTTGAAAAGATCATGCAATGAACATTCTACTGATTCCTCAATGAAGATCTACAGCCATAATTATAAAGTGCCCTTGGGTGGAAAAAATAATTAGCATCCACTATTTAGGCACTTTAGCATCACTTAAAGGGTAGCAGAATGTTTGTGCAACCCCCTTCTGAAATACAGAGTGCAGCTGTTCAAATGGAACAGAACAAAACAAAGTGTTTTCCCTCACTTGCATGGGAGAGTGGTACCATGCAGAGGAGGGAACCATTTAATTTTGAACCACATTATATTACAAACCTGTTGGAAGGTACACTGAGAGTATGCCACATATGAAGCGGTGCAGTCTGTTTGCTCCCCATAGAATGCTCCTTGGATGTGAATGAGAATGGTCCTTTGACCCTCCCAGTATCACCCCACTGGCAGGTACAGTCAGAGTCTCAGTTCTACCTATGAGTGGAAGGCTGGGAACCACAAATTCAGACCTATGAGCAGCATTCAACAACCTGCTCACCTTTTGTTGATACGCTGTCTCTAGTGCAGACTGGCATTCATGCCTGAACCAAGGACCAGAGCATTTATTATAATAGTTTGCACAAGCCTAATGTGAACCTGGAGCATCCACTAAAAGATGCATTACTGTGCAGACCGGGTCACCACGCCCTATGTATAATATGGACTTGTGTTCAAATAACATTCAGGATTGTGCAAAGTTTTGTTAGGATCCCTATTATATTTTTTAGATAGCAGTAACTTGGGTTTTATGATGGAATTGTTATTACATAGTCTGAAATGATGGTAGGAGTCATTCTGCTTTCACTTTTTGATGCACCTCATTATCTCAATTATTATGAATATAACTTCTAACATAATTGGAAATGTGATCAATGAGTACCAACTTGCTATGTTTTATCAACTTGAGATTGACAATGAGTCCTGAACATTTATCACATTCATTTATTTTCAGTAGTAAACATTTTACTTTTTCGATTGCCGTAAAAGTTTAAAACAGGACTCATTCCTGATAGAAATGGGGTCTTTGGTTGGCAGTCAGGTTACCCTCTGTCCTGGCAAGGACCCTCACTCCTGTCAGGGCAATGGAGAAACACACCTTGTTAACCCCGGCTCACCTCCTTGGTAGCTTGACATGAGCAGGCAGACTGAACTTCAGAAGCAATGTGTAAAGTATTTGTATCAACACACACAGTAATACAATGAAACACTACAAAATGGACACCACACCAGTTTAGAAAATAGGTACTATTTGTCTAAATCAAACAAGACCAAAATAAATAATAATAATCCAACATACACAAGTTAAAATATGAATTTTCAAAAGAATAAGAGTCTTAGGGCCAGATGTACGAAAGGATTTTACCCATTCTGTGTCTATGGGAAAAAGCTTTCGTACATATGGCCCTTACTCCTTAGAAAACAATGGAAACAATGGTTTTCCACAAAGTACCTGGTTAGCATACAAAAATAAAGCCGCACAGGCGAGCGTGCATCAAAAAAAGGAAGCAATCCCTTCCTCTCAAGGGAGGCTGTGTGTTGATTTCTTCTCTGGTTGGGTCGGCAGTGTGTCATTTTTCCCCTCGCACGAGAGCGATGCATCAAATTCCGGACGGGGCACCTCGGATGTGCACAGAGTTGGGATGACTTTCACGCCCAGGAATGATGCGTGGAAAATCCAGTCACACAGTGTTCGAAAACCACACTGAGTGGGGTTTTCATTGTTATCAGCAGCTGCAGGTGGGTGATGCGCATTGTTTCTCCAGCCATGATACGCCGATCTCCCAGCTGCGAGGTGGGGCGTCGATTTCAGCCACAAAGCCTGTGGCATGTCATTCATCAGCCGCGTTGCAGATTGTGCGTCAACAATTTGCCCACACAGCGTTCTTTGCATGGATTTCCAGCTGTCGTTCTTGCAACTTCACCTTACAAGGGCCCAGGGACTGGATAGGGCACCACTTGACAGTGCAGGAGACTCAGCAGAGAGTCCAGGTGCTGGCAGAGGAAGCCTTTGACGGCCCTGAGAATTCAAAACAGGAGGCAAGCTCAGTTCAAGCCCTTGGAGATTCTTCACAAGCAGGAACATACCACAAAGTCCAGTTTTTGTCCCCTTTCCCAGGCAGAAGCAGCAACTGCAGGATATCCCAAGAAAGCACAGCCACAGGCAAGGGCAGCACTCCACCTCAGCTCTTTAGCTCTTCTCCTCTTCAGAGGTCCTCTTGTTTCCAGAAGTGATCTAATTGTTCAGGGGGTTTGGGTCCAATACGTATACCCCTTTCTGCCTTTGAAGTTGGCATACTTCAAAGGAAAGACTCTTTTCTTCACAAGATCCTGGCTTGTCCAGGCTAGGCTCCAGACACACACCAGAGGGTTGGAGGCTGCATTGTGAGAGGGCAGGCACAGCCCATTCAGGTGCAAATGACCATTCCTCCATCCACTCAAGCACAGATGGCTCATCAGGATCTGCAGGCTACACCCCAGCTCTCTCTGTCTCACTGTCTAGAGGGGAATCACAATCAGTCCAACTGTCAAACTGACCCAGACAAGGAATCCACAAACAGACAGTGTCACAGAATGGTTTGAGCATTAAAATAACTACTTAAAAAATCTAAAAACCAACTTCACTAACAGATACATTTTTCAATTGGAACTTAAGAGACCCCAAACACCACATTTCTATCCGCTCCCAAAGGGAATCTGCACTTTAAAAATATTCAAAGGCAGCCCTCATGTTACGCTATGAGAGAGATAGGCCTTGCAACAGTGAAGACTGAATTTAGCACTATTTCACTGTTAGGACATGTAACATACATCAGTACGTGTCCCACCTTTAACCTACACTGCACCCTCCCCATGGGACTACCTAGGGCCTATCTTAGGGGTGCCTTACATGCAGTCGTGGCTTGCGGTGTGTGGGCCAGGCGGGACTGTGCACGGGAGTGAGGGGAGGAAGCAAGGGGGGTGCGGGGAGAAAATATTAATATAAAAGAAAGTAATATAAAAAACCTATCTAATGCTGAGTCGTGCTGCACCCTGCTCCTCTACTGGCTGTTGGAAGGCACAGGCTTCCAACCTGCCCTGCAGCCAATCCTGATGCTGCTCAGAGCAGCGTTGGGATTGGCTGGGAGTGCCCAGCCAGGGCGGTCTCAGGCAGAATGGGAGTCTGTGTAGGCTCTCTCCAGCCCAGCAACTGTATTGCTGGGCTGGAGAGAGCTCTGTGTGCATGTGTGTTTGGCCGTCCTGAAACACACATGCGCTTTGAGGGGGGAGTGAGCACTCCTCCTCACTACTCGTCACCCCCATGGTCCCAACCTCTTTACAAGGAAAAGTTACTATATACATTTGATTATCTTTTTCTTGTAAAGGTTTTTGTAGCTGCGGCTGCTTGCTGGGGGGCGACACTCCTCTGCCCTCATGGAGGAGCCGCCCCTGCTTACATGTATAAAAAGGAAGGGTTTAGGATTGGCAAGTGGGTAGACTTGCCAAGTTGAATTGGCAGTTTAAAACTGTACACACAGACACTGCAGTGTCAGGTCTGAGCCATGTTTACAGGGCTACCCATGTAGGTGGTGCAACCAGTGCTGCAGGCCCACTAGTAGAATTTGATTTACAGGTCCTGGGCACATGTAGTGCACTTTACTAGGGACTTACCAGTAAATAAAATATGCCAATCATGAATAAGCCAACTACACATATTTTACATAGGAGCACTTTCACTTTAGCACTGGTTAACAGTGGTAAAGTGCCCAGGGTATCAAAAACAGCAAAAACAGAGTCCAGCACACATCAACAACGTTGGAAGCAGATGCAAAATGTTAGGGGAGCCCACGCCATGGATGCCAAGTCTAACAATTCTGTTTAACCTTGCTAATATCTGTGGTACCATAAGTATCTGGAGAATATGTGTCTGCAGTTCTTTCTACCTCATGGCATGAGGCTTTGTGTCTAGGCTGAAAGCCATCATCATTTCATTTTGTGAGTTGTTATCACAATGCCATCTTCTCTATCATTCACAAATGCCCATCTCCTAGCACATTCGCCTCCTTCTATCCATATTTTCTCTTAGACATGTTTTAATGTCTTTTGGGCAGTATGATGCAAACCCAGTGCATCACAGTGAATTTCTGGCTTCACCTCTGGAGAGGTATGTCACAGCCTGGAAACAAACAGGGTCTAGGTCATTGAAAATAATATCATTGGCATTTAATTTTTTACACCCCTTGTCACTGACTTTATTGATAGTGAAACTCCATTCCACTCTGTACTATTCACAGACTTCAATAAAGGAGTAAAGATTTGCTTGAAAGAGCCCTTCCTCATTCCCTTCTTAAAGTGTTCTACCTAATTCTGTCATGTTTGTGCAATATTTGCAGTAAATGTTTTAGGTTTCCATACCTAAAAGAAGTAGCTGGCCAGCAGTGCAAGTGTGACATCATGTGACCACAAGCGTGAAAAGTAAGGCTGTACAGATTCATTATCAGTAATATCTTCATTACGAGCCTTTTCCATCTTAATACTCTGCAGGGTGCAATCCCTCCACTCATCACCGTCTCACAAAACCTTGGTGCTGGGATTTGTTTCTTTTAGCATGTTACAAGGAAACATTTTGGTTGAAGAAGAAGGGTTACAAGGAGGAGGGGAGGGAATAATCCTACAATGAAAGGGAAGGTAGACAAATATGTTTTTTTACTGTTATAGCTATTTGGTAACCACTCTCAGCGAGGCAGAACTCTTCACAAAGAAAGGACAGGGTAGGAGAGACAATGAGGAAATGCAAAAGAAATTTAACATACCATGTTGCTATGAACATAGTGTGAACAGGCAGCAGAATATTTGTCTCATACCAATCGGTCTAAGAGAATGATCTTTTATGGTCTGTAACTTCTTACTATGTCAAAGAGTAGTATGATTAGAAGCATGATAGAATTCTCTGGTTTTGCCACAATGTCATGAATAGATCCCTCTTCTACTAAGAGAAGTTTCTTTTCCCTTTTTCCTTATGCATGCATGGTGTTATCTTGCTCCCCAGCTTATAGTACGTTAAAGGAATACTGTTAATATACATACACTTATTACATACTGTTTATTTGATGAGAGTAATATAGACAGATTAAATTATCAGTAACAAAAATCTGGAAAAAAACCTACTGATCAAATTAAGAATAGTCCATTACTACCTGAGACATACGGCTAAACAGCTAGAAAACTATGGCCCATTTTATACTTTTTTACGCAAGCCAGCGCTGGCATGACTATAAATGCAGGACCAAAGAGAAACTGGACAAGAACCTTAGAGCAACCATGAGGACAGGAGGAGGACCTGATGTGCAGGAGGATTTGGGAGGAGTGGATGGCGGCTCTTATCCCAAAAGAGTTGGTTGCAGCAGTGGAAGGACAGGACAGTGCTGAGGTTGAGGACCAGGGAGAACTACAGGATAAGTGACAACAAGGGACTCGGGCCATATTAAAGAGAATTGTAACACAACGCAGCAAAGCAAGTCACTTGGCTGCACTGTGTGCATGTGAAGGGGCAGGAATGTCTCACATATGAATTCATGCATCACATAACTCTGATATAATTGCCCTGCCACATATGATTATCACCAGCTCTATCAACAGTGACTTATCTATGTATGATGTGTTGGTCCAGTCGAGGTTGTCCAATTAATTATGGGACTTGTGGTCTAATCTAAAGTATGATCGACTTTGGCTACAAATCCCACAATACAAAGTAAAAACCGTGACTGGAACTGCACATAATGGGCCTGACTCACAAAAGTAAGACTTTTGGTCGATGTTTACCTTTGCGAATCAGGCCCCATGCATGGCTATTGGAAACTGTGCAGATTTGTCAGTGTCAATGTCGGCTCTCTTTCACCATGTAGTAAGTGTGCTTGTCCTGGGACTGTGCAACCAAAAGTAAAACAGAATAGAATGTTTAGTACTGTGCTTTGCCAGAGTGCTAACATCTCATCCAATAGGGTAATCAGGTGCTGAGTTTGTGTTGGCTCACCAAGTAGTATCACCTGAATAGCCAAGTGTACAGTCATCAGATTTATCAGTGTCAATGACAGTTCCCTTGCACCATGTAGCAAGTGTGCTTGTCTTGGGGCTACCCAGCCAAAAGTAAAATGGAATGGAATGTTTAGTACTGTGCTTTGCCAGAGTGCTAACTTCTCATCCAAGAGGGTATTCAGGTGCTGATTTTATACTGGCTCACCAAGTGGGATCACCTGAAGAGCCAGGTGTACAGTCATTTGAACTAAACAATTGTGCACCCAGCTGTCCTGATGTGCTGGAGAGTATTTTACAGGTGTTGTGTGCCATGTAAGCGACCACCCTACACTCTGTCTTGTTCATATGGAGTTTGGAGGTGGGAGTTACTGTAAGTGATGCAAAGCAGAGGTCCATGATTTTTTGTTGGAAACATAGATGGTGTGTGAGCTAGTTGGGGCCTAGGTAGTGACTATAGTGGATCATATTGAACTGGCAGTGTCTCTGAATGGGGAAGCATTATTTTATCCCATGGAGGCAAGGGGTGATGGGTGTGCCAGAAGGTAGGGTGAGTAATAATTAGGCTCTGCTGTGTATGATAGTTTAACACTTGTGTTGCAGCTGCGCAGAGATATTGTGGTAGAGGGGATTGCTGTACTACAGACTACATATCATAAGGGCCTAGGGAATTGTGTTATATGTGGCAGGAGAGAGACAGAAGAGAAGTCTGACTATGTTATGTTATGTTATGTTAAAAGGTACTTATATAGTGGAGTGACTCGGCCCAGGAGTATCTCAGCATGTTATCTCAGTAACTAGAGGTGACAGAAAAGGCAGTAATACCCTTAAAACCAAAACATTTTCAATGGTTCCCTGATTCTGAGCTGCTCTGAACACTGATGAAGAAAAATAGGAAGGGCGTTCCAACATAAAGGAGCGACATAGGAAAAGGATCTGCCTCCCATCCTTGACTTATTAATTCTGTAAATTGTGGAAAGACTTTTGTCGCAGGAACACAACTTTCTACTAGGACAATGGGGGACAAGTCTTGAAGATAATTAGTGAGGTCCCTTGCCATTCAGAGTCTAGTGTGTGATGCAACAAATTTGGAAAGTTACACAATTACTGATCGGAAGGCAATTGAGGACATGCAGTAGAGGAGAAGAGGATGCACTGGCAGGAGCATTAGGCAGAAGGCGAGCTGCTGTGTTCTGTACTACCTGTAGCCTGATCAGCAAGGACGCATTTATGGAGGCAAACAACACATTGCCATAATCCAAGTGACTCAAAATCAAAGCCTGGACTAGTGTCTTCCTCAAGGAAGAGGGGAGAAGGGGAACCCCCCAACATACACAGTAGATAGAAACACCTGCCTTAGGTTTTCTGAACCTGCTTATCTATAGAAAAAGAGTGGTCCAGCTGCTTTATCAAATAGCATAATCTCTGTTTTACTTACATTGAGATGGAGATAGTTTAATGCCATCCATTCTTCAATAGTCTTAAGGCCCGAGACAAAACATTCCTTTACTTTGGAGATCTCTCCGTTGAAAGTTAGCAGTAATTGAGCACTGTTAGCATAAAGATAAATTTCCAAACCATACTGCCTGATTAACTTCAGAAAGGGAGCTATGTGAATATTAGATTGTGTAGGGCTGAGGCAAGAGCCCTGAGGCACTCCTTTCTCCAGAAGCAGGATGTAAGACTTAAAAGAGCCTATAGAGACCGTTTGCATTCAATTGAGAAAAAGTCCTCTAACTACTGAAGTGCAGGCCCCTCAATGCCACACTCCCTTAGTCTTAACAGAAGTTGGGAGTGCAACACCGTATCAAAAGCGTGGACAAATCCAGTAATACTAACATGGTGGAACTGTTAGAGTCCAGGGAGCATCTGATGTGGTCCGTCACAGACATAATGGTAGTCTGAGTGCTGTGAAAAGGGCAAAAGCCCAACTGTGAGGGGTCCAAAAGCTGATTTATTTTCCGGCATTTCATTACCTGTTTATTTATTAGGCTTTTAATAATTTACCTGGTAATGCTAGCAAGGAAATTGGCCAATAGTTGTTCAGGCGGCTGATTCGTTTTCTTCTGTATTGGGATCACCTGTGT
Source organism: Pleurodeles waltl (assembly GCF_031143425.1). Classification (NCBI taxonomy): domain Eukaryota; kingdom Metazoa; phylum Chordata; class Amphibia; order Caudata; family Salamandridae; genus Pleurodeles; species Pleurodeles waltl. Next base: position 1,680,266,737 of record NC_090444.1, on the reverse strand, counting down.
TGCTTTCCAAGCTGCAAGGAGTTTCCCTGTAGTAATAGGTTAAAGAGAGATGCTACAGCTTGACCTAAGATATTAGCTAAGGAATTCATGACCTTAGGTGGGCGAATGTCTTGAGGGGACCCTAATTTCACTGAGGGCAGCGCCAGCTGAATTTGTTCTAAAGACGGGGGAAAAATGCTCTAAACAGGAAGTACATCATGCTTTGTTCTTCTCTATCTCCGGAGCCGTAATGGCCAGGTTGTCATATTTAAGAAAATTCTGGTAAATTTGATTGATTTTACTCGTAAATGTGAAGCAAGAGAATTACACAAGGCTTGGGGAGCCTGAATCTTTTGCGTACAGGCTGAGGGCTTTATTAAAGTATTGAGAACATTGATTGAATCGTTAGATGAGTTGCCCTCAGAGTTGATTTGATCGGCTAAGTAGATTTTCCCAATTTGTTTTAATTATGATGGTAGTTATTAAATTCGGAGCAGTAGGATTCCTTACTTTCAGGTTTTTTACAATGACTCCAACACCGTTAAGCTTTTTGCAGAGAGATTTTTATTTCCACAGAACAGAAGCGAACCAATGAGAGTGCCTGTTAAAGTATGGTCTTGTATGCAACATCTGTAAAATCAGGTGGATGTGAAACAGGGATTTGTGAATTATAAGGGTGCTAAAGGGGTCCAGGATGATGATAAGGTGTCTGGGATGATTGGAGGGTGAGGGGGTTGGGCCTAATTATGTGAGCAAATGGATGTTCAGTATGACCCATTACTCTCACATAAAGATAGGCATGCTGGTCAGATAGTCTAACATGGCCTAAACTACTGCTTGTATCATACGTTCTGCATATCCATGTGCATTTGAAAATCAAAGACACCAGTCTGAATGTCAGTAAAAACATTTATGTCTACAAATATCATGGCTCAATATTGACATATTCCTATCTCTTTCCAGAGGAACAAACAATACCTCCCGTAGCGCAGCCTGTCCTTGATGACCAACCTGTCGAGGACACCATCCTGCCCCACATGGTTGATGACACCTTCCAACAACTCCTGGACTCTTTTGAATCACCTCCTCCAGTCTTGCTAAGTGAGGATGATGTTGCAGGGTCTCCAGAGGGACCTCCATCCACAGTACAAGCACCATTTAGCTGTGCAATCCCAGCGGAGAACCCCGAGGACCCCTAAATTGAATTTTAATGGTGAGTGGGAGGAGTCCAGCAGTGAATGGCTGATGTGGTGCAGATGGCCATGGAGACCACAGCAGACACACTAGAAGGAGTCCATTAGTGTCTGAGCCCAGAAAAGGGTATGACTAAGGCGACAACAGACAACTAAACTTGTCTCTATTCGATTCATGAGTCCCTACCTGACATTGCTGGTGTCATGATGCAGAACTAACAACACTAGCCCTCTACTTCTGACACCAGTGAAGTAGCCACAGAGTTGTGGGCCATCCATACCATCATGGAATCTACGTAGCGCAACCTGGAATCCTGCATCACAACAATGGGTGAAATCAATAGCAACGTTGCTGCTTTGTTGGCAAGTCACCAGACCTTTGTCAGGGATTTCCAGGCTGCTTTACTGGCACTGCTGAATGGCGGTGGGAACAGGGGAGCCACATCTTCAACTCATGATGTGTGTCTGCCTCAGATTCCTCCCATACAGACACCATCACCTGCAGGAGAGGCACAACACCCATCAGAGGAGGATGTGGGTTTCACCAGTTTTTGGCAGTGATCTGCCCAATGACACTTGCCTGTACCTCCAGGCAAGTTTCATAGTGGTCCTGTGTTTGTCATCATACCACCTCCTTTGTCACCCAGTACCATACTCTATGTTTGTGCATCTATTGATTATAATTGCTTTTGGACTTTGAAACACTCACACTTACCCTAATGGCAATTTGTACCTCCTAACTGAAATGTTCCTCACTGCCACATGTTGTATGACATGTCTCCAAAGTGGATTCTGTCTGGTCGTCTACGCGTTCTATAAATGTGTGTGTTCTTCCAACTAGGAAAATGTGAGTCCTGTGAAGGACAATCAATCTTCAATAAAATAATGGTTGTACACAAATCTGTAAAAACCTCAAATAGCATTGTATAAATGTTTTGGCTGACAGGACAACATATACCATGGAGGAAGAGTACTTTCATAATTCACTTGTTTTTCATCACAAGAAGAGTGAACAAAACTCAATTTCACATGCTGTCTTTGGATATGCTTATACATCAATTACAACCATTGCTATGGTCTAATGAGCAATGTGTTCTCTCCCAAGAGAATGTCAGTGTTTAACATCAAGTTGCAGTCACTTGAATGGCACTCAGTGAGAATCTGTTCCTAATCACATTAATAAATTACCATCTATACATGGGAAATGTGAGCCCATAACACTGTGCCACTCATCCATATAACCTTTATGCACACACTGAAATGATTCTACTGTAAATACGTCTGCATGGTTGTACCAATAATATGCAAATACTCTTGCCCATGTACATCAAAAAGTAACATCATGCCTGTGCCACACAAGGTGGAGCAAGGTAAATGCAATGCATTGATTGTCAGCAGCACACACAATGAAAGGTCTCCATGTTAGGGACCTGTGTCAACAGGTAATTGGTTAAAAAAAAAACTGCTACACTGGGAAAAGAAAATGAAATGTGTTTCTCTGTCCCTAAGAAACCCGATTTGTGTACCACATATTATACACATATGTATCCTATATGTGACAGACCAAGGAATCAGAAACAACCCAACACCTTCCCATGGGAAGAGCAAATGGGAAATATATGGGCATTACATTTTGAAATGACTTAATCAAAGTGATTTGCATGATGTGCCACACTTAGCAAGTAGTCAATGGCAATGATGATGAACAATCACTTGCCAGCTGTGACTACAGTCACAATAAGTATCCTGTTAACTGCAATGATCCCCTAGAACAATGTTGCAAGGGGGTGCTCGGTAGTGGAAGACACCAGTATGTTTTCCAGCACAGCTAGAGAGTAGCATTTTGTAGTGAAAAATACAGTCCTAAATGTGTCATGTCCTACAACTTTCACACAGGGTACAAGAGTAGGAGACTAACTTTATTGCGTTGTGTTTGAAAACCTGAAACTGTGCCCCACATACAACGTCCAAAATATGGAAAGCTGTCCAGAAAATGTTAAAATCTGAGGTAGACTAACAGTTGTCCCTAGGCCTCTGACAAAGCTATATATACCTTCATAGAGCACACTTGATTTGCTACATCAAGGGGGTCATTCTAACTCTGGCGGGCGGCGGAGGCCGCCCGCCAGAGTTCCCCCGCCAGAACACCGCTCCGCGGTCCGAAGACCGTCACAGTGATTCTGTGTTTCCCGCTGGGCTGGCGGGCGACCGCCAGAAGGCCGCCCGCCAGCCCAGCGGGAAACCCCTTCCCACGAGGAAGCCGGCTCCGAATGGAGCCGGCGGAGTGGGAAGGGTGCGACGGGTGCAGTTGCACCCGTCGCGAATTTCAGTGTCTGCTTCAGACACTGAAATTCTTTGTGGGGCCCTCTTACGGGGGCCCCTGCAGTGCCCATGCCATTGGCATGGGCACTGCAGGGGCCCCCAGGTGCCCCACGACACCCGATACCGCCATCCTGTTCCTGGCGGCCGAACCGCCAGGAACAGGATGGTGGTATGGGGTGTCGGAATCCCCATGGCGGCGCAGCAAGCTGCGCCGCCATGGAGGATTCCTTAGGGCAGCGGACTCTGGATGCACTTTCTAATTGTTGTCTGCGTCTCCATGACCCCACCACCTTCTCCCTCTCATATATTTTTACAAATTCTTGAAAGACCTTGGAGACATGCCTAATGTGGCAGTAGAGGTCTAATCATGCTTCATAGGTCTTTACCTGGTCATCTGTCATGTTAGCTAGGTAGGTGAAATTACAAAATGTGTAACTATTTATGTTGTGTGTGAAAATAGCAGACATTGTAATACAACTATATGTGTCTGTCTAGACCAACTCTACATGATGAGAAGAAAATAAGGGCACTATACCTTCAGTACTAAGACATCTCCAACTTGAGCAAGGGAAACTGAGTCAAGTGCAGTCAGTGTAGATGCACAATATGAAATGTAGTCACAATATGATTACAACCATGTCATTCAGACCAACGAGTCACATTCATGATGATGTCCTTATATTTAAATTGGACACGTCACACAATTTGAAACTGAAGGTCTTGAAATTGCATCATGCAAGTGAGCAGAAATTTGGTTATCTAAACATGTGTGACTTGACAAGGCAAGACAATCAAGCTAGTATGTCTATGCATTGCATAACCTATCTTGAGTCACACAAGGAAGCACACATTTTAGACTTTAGTTAATCAGTGTCAGGTATGAAAAACATGGATTGGGGTAGCGGCTTATCACCTACAATACATTATTAATGTACATTTCACAAATTTAGTCTGAGGCAAATGAACTGTAATCTGACAAATAGATTCTGATATATACTAACCTCAAAAATATGTTGCATTTTACTTAGCCATATTTCTGTACAGCCATTCTCTCAGGGCAGCATTCATGTATGGACATTTTAAATAAGACAATGCATCTCAGTAGTGTGTGTATGTATGTTGGGGAACTCATCTGTACACAAACTTTGTGGCATTGAATGCTGGAAACCTTGCACCATGATGCAGGTAGACTTCTTAGGTGCGACCCCATCCAATGTAGGGTACCAGTACTTAAATCTCTGCCTTTAAACATTTTCACAGTGCAGCAGCATTGCAATATACCTTGCATTGTATAAATCTCTACAAGAAATGGAACATAAGGGATATACAGGGAATGAGTTGGGATTAAAATGCCAGACCATGTGTAGACTAGTGCGTTTGTCCAGCTAGCAGCAAAATACCTATTAGACAGATTCAATTAATTGAGGCCTAATGACACTCCATGGCTTTTACACCAATTGCAATAGCAAAGCATGTTTATAAATATAGACATTGCACAGATATCAGAATTCTGACATACAGGTAGGATGTGCCAAAAAACTCACCAAATACCGGCCATGTGTAGATCCACACTCACAATTTGAATCAGTCAGTCATTATGGTAATGAATTAGATAACACTGTGTTTACCCAGAGTAGCAGGTCTACAACCTTGAAGCCTCCCGTGCATATATGTTAATGTTCCTTTGTCACACAATTTCACATATTGATGATATGGGCTACTCTGGGGGAGGCTCACACACCACTGAGGCTGGAATGCAACAGCCATAACTTGGGTTAGTGTGCAAAATTTGCTTATGAAAGTCTATAGGATAATGTTCTAACACCATTACTGAAACGCATGTTGCCATGTTTTGTAATTTCTGACATGGCCCACATCCATGATTTCAAATAACGTGGCCTTATCACAACAACAGTTTCAACATTTATCATAGTCAAATTTAAATGAGTTTGGTGGCTACCCTGCTAACACTGCCCTGCATTTTTTTAAATTATGCTTTTGAGTTCATACACAGGTAGAGGGACAGGTATGTTCTGCAAAGTTTTCAGTGTTCCACCCCAGGTTTGTCTTGCAATGCTTATGGCCAGTCACCCTGGAAGTATGTTGTAGAAGAGATCAAATGAATGCTGCAAGTATGGGCATAGTATGCCTCATGATGAGGGAATATATGTGGCATATTGATACAATTGTTAACAGTGTGTGTGCATTAATATTGCACATTATGAGCACCTGTGTCATACACATGTTTGCACATATGCAATACAAGACTGCACAAACAAGATTAACAAAGTGCAATAGACTTTGATGCTACATATGTTGAAACATGGTACTTTGTGTTTGTTCTATAACTGGTACAACCAAATTTGTTTGTGTTGAACACATTGCATAATATGCGCCTGATTATGGTTCCTGTCCCAAAAGCATCAAGACTATAGATATGCTAAGCGCACCACAGATTTAAAGATGTTTATAGCATGTGAGTCTGCTTACATTCATCCCTACTCTCACAATGACATACCTCCTTGTTCATTACAAATGATTCGGTGGCCAAGTTCTTTTGTGTTGGCACAATGACTGTAAATTTGTTGTAGGTGAATGATACCTCCCAAAATACATCACAATGTCACAATTCACATAGATCACACACGTCAAAAACTACATACATGCACTTATTAACCTTGCTGGTAGCATTGGGGTCACTGAAGCTGTTTATCTCATCCTGGGTATCCATGAGATGACCACCTAGAAGAAAAACATTTGGACATTGCTTTGTAAAGAGTGCAGTTGGACACAGTCAAAATTGAATGCTAATAACTATGGGGGTCATTACAACGCTGGCGGTCAGTGATAATATGGCGGTAAGAACTGCCAACAAGCTGGCGGTACTTGCCACCATATTATGACATTGGCGGGTTGGCTGAAGGCAACCCGCAATGTACCACTCCGACCGCCACGGTGGTCACTGTTCCGCCTGTGTGATTATGAACCTGCCTAACGCCATGGTTTTCGTGGCTTTTTTAACACCAGGAAAACCATAGTGCTAGGCACTATCAGTGACAGCGCCTCCACCCACCCCTACCTCTCCAAAGTCCCCCCACCCCACTACATTCACGCCTCCTTCACACACACACACATACACATTGTCGGGGAGGCCAGATCCTCGAGGCCTGCGCACGTTCCCAACATGTCCACCACTAGACAGCTCCAAAGCTCTGATAGATATACCACAGAGCCTGAGAGAGTCCAAGTGGGGGAAAAGGGGATCAGGTAGGGAACAGCTGGGAAGGAGACCTGTAGGAAGCAAGAGGTTAAACAACACAATGTCAAGATATAATCACACTGACTTTCAATAGACTATAATTCTAAGATTTCTCTTTGAATAATCATGCATAACTTAAGAAATTACTTTAACTAGACCTCAAGAAATCTAGGTACCTGGAAAAAGCAAGAATGGGTTAATACAATGTTTCATATGAGCTTTTCAGGAAATATCGCATACTGTCTACAATACAAGAATCTTCTTCAATAATGTTTCAGAATAAACATTGCATTTTTACATGAGGACAAAGGCTATCTGAACATTCCCTGGAAACAACAGGAACTGTATTAGGAACTTAAGATGCACAAAGAATGTTGCACTTTGAATTAAGCGTTTCAAAGAAATACAAAAGCTCAGGATAAATGTGTGCACCTCAATAAACACGGCACACCAAAGTTTTCAATGTCATGAAATGATCGCGCACACTGCCTATCTAAAAGCCAAGCATTTTATGCCAGGGTTGAATCGCGCACTCTGCCGATTCGAACAAGAATATGCAAATGCCATGAAATGATCACGCACACTGTTGCCTATCTGAATGCCAAGGTTTACATGTTAGAAATGAATCGCGCACTCTGCCGATTCGAACAAGAATATGCAAATGCCATGAAATCACACTCACGCACACAGAGAGTTTCACAACGAGGCCCAAAACTCAAATGTCTTTTGAGAACAGGGGTCGGGGACCAGCCCGACCTCCGCCTTACTGCCCTGCTCAAGGATCACCAATATAATGAGGGCAGGCCTTGAATATCAAATTAGGCCTCCGGAACAGGAGCTCAGGAAGTTGCTGCTGCTCTGCACCGGGACCTCTGAATAGTGAGCACGTGGAGTTGGGCTGGCTCCCTTATAGAGAGTCAAGCCCAGCCCACAAACCACACCCAGTCATGCTGCAGGGAAAGCTTCTAGAAGGTCCTAGAAAGGGACCACACCCTAACACACTCAGGAAGCCTGCAGCAATACCTTGCAAATGAACAGTTATTGCAAACATCATAATAGTGCTTTTCAAGGTTAAACTCTGCAATGCAAAAGGTTAACATACTGCATATAAACACAATGCATGAATTATGCTCTTGCATAAAGACTGGGTTTTTGCATTTTTGTCGCCCGTAGAGCGCGCACTGTCCTGATGCTGACGCACACACACATTCCCACATGCATCCACGCATGCATACATCCATTCACACACGCATCCGCACCAATGTTCCCTCTAATTTTTTTCCACTGTGTGCGGCAGTGTGCGGTCTCTATGCGCTGCAGCCAAGGATACGTGCACCAAGAAATTGAGCATTCACGCGCGTGCAGCGAATAACTAGCCAAGATCTTTGGCATTAGCCTCTCCATACCACTAAAGCAAAAAAGGGATATCATTGCTCCATGCAATAGGGCATCAAGGCAGTTTTGTGACCTGGTTGCACACCCCAAGGACATGACCTGTTAAGTGCCACCTACACCCCAGTTAGAGAAAACAGAGGAACATTGCCCGCGGCCTTTAAACGCTGTTTTCATTTACTTCAATCCAGATTCAAATATGAGCATTTTCTGCAATAGGAGAGCACGACTATCGCTCTAAAAGGCTTATTTGAGCTGAGAAAGTGATAATGCATATAAACAACTATGAAGTATGGCAATGATGGAAAAGTTGATAACAGCACATTTCCTACTGTTCTGAAGCATTTCCTAGCTCATTAACCATTAATTTTCAACATAAATATCACTTGCTCGCTTGTATGCTAAAGTACGCCAAATGATGTTTAAAACACTCCCGCAGCCTTTAAACGCTGTTTTCATTGACTTCAATCCAGATTCAAATATGAGCATTTTCTGCAATAGGAGAGCACGACTATCGCTCTAAAAGGCTTATTTGAGCTGAGAAAGTGATAATGCATATAAACAACTATGAAGTATGACAATGATGGAAAAGTTGATAACAGCACATTTCCTACTGTTCTGAAGCATTTCCTAGCTCACTAACCATTAATTTTCGACATAAATATCACTTGCTCGCTTGTATGTTAAAGTACGCCAAATGATGTTTAAAACACTCCCCGCGGCATTTAAACGCTGTTTTCATTCACTTCATTCCAGATTCAAATATGAGCATTACCTGCCTTAGGGGAGCACGTATATCGCTCTAAAAGGCTTATTTATTAACGTGCGTGCTTGCCGAAGGGGACTGCACGATGGGGGAAGGAAAGGCGCGCCTTACAGGGATCATTGATCCGCACACACTTTCATACATACACGCAGACACACATTTACATAACACAACATACATGTACTCACACCTCCATACATGAACACACACATTCAACTCGCAACATACACCCGCATACATGCACACACAAACATTCAACACACACTCACACACACAGAACACTCCCACACCCCACCCGTGTAGGATACCCGACTTACTTGTGTTCAGGGGGTCCTCCGGCAGGAAACTGGACGGGGTGCTAATGCCACCAGCAGCACCTGCCAGCAGAACACTGCCAGGCCATAACACGGCTGGCAGCGGTCCTGGTGTGGAGCAGCAGAGCAACAGGTGGATTTCCCCATTCTTCTGGTGGAAATCTGGCTGTGGTCATAATATGGCAGACGGCTGATAGCAGCGGCGGAGGCCTTTTGGTGTCCGTCGCGGCAGTAGTAGGTGTTTTTTTACCAAAAAATAATGGGATAGGGAGGAGTTAAAGGTCCAGTGCATACCCTCCAATAACAGTTCCTAATAATGAAATGCACTGTTCCTGAAAAACAAAAAGGAAACAGACAGGGAGAGTATTAGGTTAACCTATTCAATAGAGAATCCTATTCAATAGGAGCAAGAGTCCTCACACACCCAAATGGGTGTCATGCTTCATCATCGGACCAGCTCCTCGTCAGACTGGCGCTGCAATGTCTGACGGGCACCACCCTTTCGGGGGGCTCTTTGCCGGAGTTCTTTTACGATGATGCCTCACTGTCCCATAAATGAGTCAGGAAAAGAAGGAGAGCAAGAAAAAATAAACCAAACTAAAATTGGCTCAAAACCTATCTGCAAGATTTACTTTTATTAGTGCAGAGAGCAGGCCAAGATTAAAACAATTATCTGGAGAATTGGGTCGATATAATGTCCGACCTTTCTCAAACAGATGGGTAGTCAAAAACTATAAGACCCCCCTTAGAAATTGGGTCGACATGTTTCGCGTCTATTCGGTCTACACAGGATCCACTGACGCTTCCTCAGGACCTAAATATGATGATGCTTCTCCACATACAAACTAAAAATGATCTTGCCTATAACAACTAACAAGTGAAAGCAGAAAAACAGTCAGTCACTTACATAAGTCCATTATGACCCAGAGTGTCAATACTATTCGTCGCCCTGAAAATGTTTAAACATCATGTGAATGAATAATGCTCAAATTAAAGTGACAAGAAACCCGTATAGTCAGGTGTAAAGTTAATGTGGCACACAGTGATCGTGAAAAAAGTCACACATCATGCCAGTTGCAGATAACAGATTATGCTTACCCTCCCAATTAGAGACAAGGCTTCATGGGATCACGCAGACCTTAGGCCTGGTCCAAGTAACAAGCTGCATGTCATATAAAGAAACATGATAACATAGCAGAATAACGGTAAGAGTCAAGAGAACATGTGTTAAAGCCTCCTAAGGAATATCACTCTAAGTTAAATATCCAATTACTGCATATGCAACAAGGTGAGAGGGCATAGTCCCAATGTGTTGCCCACTCATTCATTCATTACAGTCTTCTCACTATCTGTAAAACAGTAAGGTGGGTTTATCTTGTCCTACTACCCTCAGAAGTACTTCTTTGTAGGGGATAGCCCTTCGGATGATCTCCAGAATCAAAACTTGCCAAGTCTCGAGGCTGCACCTCTCAGGTCGATAGAATCGCTAAGTGCTGGTCACATGATTTAATTTGTTGTGAGAGAACCCATCAGGTATTCAATGAACCGGGTGCCCACCGGGTTGGAAATATAAATGCTCGTCGGGGTTATCTATATACAATCCACACCCAAGCTCAATACAAGATATCTCACAGCGTACTCACAAATTGGTGGCTGGCCGTCGGCGTTTGCTCCTACCCCGGGTCGCGCTCCCGAATTGACGAGGGAGACGCAATCCCGGTGGGCTGAAAAGGCGTCGAAACCGGAAGTCAGCAGACTCGCACGTTGCTAGGCAACGTGCGCGAGTCAAAGAGCCCGCGGCTAAGTGTTGGTAACATCGATGACGGACTCCTGTCAGGCTCTTCGTGGCTCGTGCGGTAGCCATGATTGTGTGTCTCTTTTTTATATAGAATAACAAATCATCATACAAAGCATATATGCATATCGCGGGTGCACAGGATGGGAATAAAATTGTAATGGCCAGTGCTCCGCATATAATCTGACACTGTGAGGTACAACCGTGATTTATCGTCATGAGTTATGAATGCTCCTCCATTGTAGTTAATGTGTGGTCTCGGTCATAACAAAAAAGAAAGAGGTGTAGAGTCTTACTATTGTAGTCAAAGAAGAAAACATTGTATATATCTCACTAAAGTGATCGGAAATATCCAACCTATTGATAGAGAGAAAGAGAGAGGTGGAGAGGGCAAATAATTGCATCGCACCTCCAAAATGCGAAAAACCTTTTGTTGAGGTTATCCCAATATTATTGTCAGTTCAAGTGGAAAAATGAATCCAGGGGATATCATCATTCAAGCCCTTACGGTGGGTCCCGAGTTTAAATACCCAACGTTGTTCTAACTCAAAAAGAGACTGAGAGCTTTTCTGTGGGCATGTTTGTAATACGACCCACCACATGTCATCTGGACTATGCTTTAGTTCGATGTAGTGAATGCTTAATTTAGTCGAAGTGCGTCCGCACCGAATATTGCTGCGGTGTTCATTGATTCTCAGTTTCACCGCTCTAGTGGTCATCCCCACATATTGTAAGCCACAAGGGCACGTTATCAAATATACACAATTCCGGGTGTTACAATTAGTGTGTTTGAGTAGTCGCCAATGCCCAATCGGGTCCAACTCCAAGGAGTCAGTCCGTTTAGTCAAGGAGCATACATTACAATTCCCACATGGGAAATGGCCCTCGACTGGTGGCAACTCCCACAGGGTACTTTGTTTATTTGGTGTCAGTCTAAGTTTGGGTCTAGTGTGGATCAATATGTCTCTCAAATTAGTAGTTCTCCTAAAGGCGAAGAGAGGTTTCTGAATCTTCTCACCTCCACTCTGAAGGATCTCCCATCTTCTATTAATGATTTTCTTGACTGTATCCGACAAGGGTGTAAAAGTCGTAACACATGTCAATTTATTATCTGTACATCTAGGTGCCGTCTGTAGGAGTTGGTCCCTATCACTATATTTGGCTCTCTTATAAGCAGTGTTGACCACTTTAGATGGATAGTGGCGGTCATATAGTTTGTGTTTCAATTCTGTTGCTTGAATGTCAAAGGAACGGATATTACTACAATTACGGCGCAGTCGTAAGAATGGACCAAAAGGTAAGTTATCTCTAAGTGCTTTCGGGTGATAACTGTCGTAGAGCAACAGACTGTTACGGTCTGTTGTTTTTTGATGTGTGCAGGTCATGAGTACACCCCTATCGATGCTAATCTCCAAATCCAAAAATGTGATTGTAGTGGTGGAGACTGAGGCGGTAAAATTCAAGAAGGGATCAAGGTTGTTGACCCACGTAGTAAAGGATGTTACCTCCTCAATGGGACCCTTCCAGATGACCAAAATGTTGTCAATATATCTGCGCCACAACTTGATGTACTCAAAATAAGGGTTAGAGGTAGGCAGTATGAATCGTTTCTCAAAATCATACATGTAGAGACATGCTAAGCTAGGCGCAAAAGTGCTACCCATTGATGTCCCTCGAATCTGATGAAACAACAGGTCTTCGAACTGAAATACATTTTCTGTCTTTGCTAAGTGCGCGCAGTGCATAATGAAATGTATTGGAGTAGTTAGATCCAGTGTAGTTGATAAAAGAGCTTACTATACTACTGTCAAAGTTGCTTGCTGAGGAATATTGGTATACAGCGCTTCCACATCCATGGTAATCAATGCATGGACCTCCCCTTCAGAATTGAGGGATTCTATGAGGTTGAGAACATCTTTTGTGTCTCGTAAATATCAAAATGAGGGCCTATGTGTTAGAAATGGGGTCTTTGGTTGGCAGTCAGGTTACCCCTGTCCAAGCAAGGACCCTCACTCTAGTCAGGGTAAGTCACACACAATAAAAATTATCCTGTGCTCACCCTCTGGTAGCTTGGCACTGAGCAGTCAGGCTTTACTTGGAAGGCAATGTGTAAAATCTTTGTGAAAAAATCATGCAATAACACAGTAAAAGCACCACAAAGAGACACCACACAGGTTTAGAAAAATATAGAATATTTATCTGAGTAGATTAAGGTCAAAACTATCAAGATTTGAAAATTACAAGTTGTAATATCACTTTTGTAATGATAAATAGAGTCCTTAGCTCTTAAAAAGCAATAAGGGGTTCATTACAACCCTGGCGGATGGTGTTAAAGCGGCGGTAAGACCGCCAACAGGCCGGCGGTAAAAAAATTGCAATTATGACCGTGGCGGAAACCGCCAACAAAGACAGCCACTTTAACACTCCGACCGCCACGGCCGTACAAACAAACAGCGCAGCGGACACTACCAATGTACTGCCCACACTATTATGATAGTCCAAACCGCCACCTTTTCTGGGGCGGATTGACCGCAGATAAAAACACGGCGGAAACAGGAATTTTGAAGGGAAAATGCTCATCACACTCCACGAGGAACCAGGACACCATGGATCCGGAACTCCATATTTTTCCAGCGATAGTCTTCCTGCTCCTGTACCAGGAGCACCAATGCCGGGGGCGAAGACCACGGTGAGTACTGCACATACGAGACAGGGGAGGGGGGAGGCAAACAACAGGGACACACACACGCAACTCCCCCACCCCACCCTCACCCCCACCCTAACCCACTACAACACACACATCAATGCATATCTATACATTACAGTTACACCCCCAACCCCCCAATGCAAAAACAAAAGGAAATGAGTGGAACCATTGTAATATATCAAAATTCATTAAGCAAATATATACATATATACACTATTTTCAAAATATAAGCCAAGATCAGTAGTCCAGGTAGTGCACCATTCATAGTCCGTGGACCATTGGGTCCAAAATGCATGGGCGAGGCTTACACATGACACCAGATCAAAACAGAGAAAGCACAGCAGGGGCATCAGATAGAAAAACAACAGGCACCTCAGGGGGAAGGGAAGGGGGGGCACCTCAGCCGGATGAGTGCACAATGCCAGATCCACGAGGGGGCTCAATGCCCATTGATGTATCCTGGGGAGTGCAAAGCCACAGTCTCTCAAGTCTCTACAGTGGGTGGGTTGCCCACTGTTCAATCCTGGGGAGTGCAAAGCCACAGTCTCTCAAGTCTCTACAGTGGGTGGTTTGCCCACTGTTCAATCCTGGGGAGTGCAAAGCCACAGTCTCTCATGTCTCTACAGTGTGTGGTTTGCCCACTATTCAATCCTGCGGTGTGCAAAGCCACAGTCTCTCAAGTCTCTACAGTGGGTGGTTTGCCCACTGTTCAATCCTGGGGAGTGAAAAGCCACAGTCTCTCAAGTCTCTACAGTGGGTGGTTTGCCCACGGTTCAATCTTGGGGAGTGCAAAGCCACAGTCTCTCAAGTCTATACAGTGGGTGGTTTGCCCACTGTTCAATCCTGGGGAGTGCAAAGCCACAGTCTCTCAAGTCTCTACAGTGGGTGGTTTGCCCACTGTTCAATCCTGGGGAGTGCAAAGCCACAGTCTCTCAAGTCTCTACAGTGGGTGGGTTGCCCACTGTTCAATCCTGGGGAGTGCAAAGCCACAGTCTCTCAAGTGGATAACAGTCTCCACTGGTTCTGGAGGAGGCAGGGTGCCCAGAGTGCTTCATCCTCCCAAGGACTGAGGTAGCGGATGCATGTCTCCACTGGTTCTGGAGGGGGCTTTGTGCCCAGAGTGCTTCATCCTGCCAAGGACTGAGGTAGTGGATGTGATACTCCACTGGTTCTGGAGAGGACTTTGTGCCCAGAGTGCTTCATCCTGCCAAGGACTGAGGTAGTGGATGCATGTCTCCAATGGTTCTGGAGGGGGCTTTGTGCCCAGAGTGCTTCATCCTACCAAGGACTGAGGTAGTGGATGTGATACTCCACTGGTTCTGGAGGGGGCTTTGTGCCCAGAGTGCTTCATCCTGCCAAGGACTGAGGTAGTGGATGTGATACTCCACTGGTTCTGGAGGAGGCTTTGTGCCCAGAGTGCATCACTCACCCCGTGATGGTCCCTGTTGCATCAGTGCCCCTGCCGCTCATGGGCTAGCGGTGCTTGACTTGGCGATGCTTGCCCTGTTCAGCGGTCCTTGCCTTGGCGGTCCTTGCCCTGTTCAGCGGTGCTTGCCTTGGCGGTCCTTGCCCTGTTCAGCGGTCCTTGCCCTGTTCAGCGGTGCTTGCCCTGTTCAGCGGTGCATGCCTTGGCGGTTCTTGCCCTGTTCAGCGGTGCTTGCCTTGGCAGTTCTTGCCCTGTTCAGCGGTCCTTGCCCTGCTCAGCAGTCCTTGCATTGGCGGTCCTTGCCCTGTTCAGCGGTGCTTGCCCTGTTCAGCGGTGCATGCCTTGGCGGTTCTTGCCCTGTTCAGCGGTGCTTGCCTTGGCAGTTCTTGCCCTGTTCAGCGGTCCTTGCCCTGCTCAGCAGTCCTTGCATTGGCGGTCCTTTCCCTGTTCAGCGGTCCTTGCCCTGTTCAGCGGTGCTTGCCTTGGCAGACCTTGCCCTGTTCAGCGGTCCTTGCCCTGTTCAGCGGTGCTTGCCTTGGTGGTCCTTGCCCTGTTCAGCGGTCCTTGCCCTGTTCAGCGGTCCTTGCCTTGGCGGTCCTTGCCCTGTTCAGCAGAGCTTGCCTTGGCGGTCCTTGCCCTGTTCAGCGGTGCTTTCCCTGTTCAGCGGTGCATGCCTTGGCGGTCCTTGCCCTGTTCAGCGGTGCTTGCCTTGGCGGTCCTTGCCCTGTTCAGAGGTCCTTGCCCTGTTCAGTGGTCCTTGCCCTGTTCAGCGGTGCTTGCCTTGGCGGTCCTTGTCCTGTTCAGCGGTCCTTGCCCTGTTCAGCGGTGCTTGACTTGGCCGTCCCTCATTGGGCAGTTGGGCTAGGGCTGGCGTTCCTTCATTGGGCAGCTGGGCTGTGGCTGGCGGGGCCCTCCTGGGCAGCTGGGCTGTGGCTGGCAGGGCCCTCCTGGGCAGCTGGGCTGGGGCTGGCGGGGCCCTCTTCCTGGGCAGCTGGGCTGTGGCTGGCGGGGCCCTCCTGAGCAGCTGGGCTGTGGCTGGCGGGGCCCTCCTGGCCAGCTGGGCTGGGGCTGGCGCAGCTGGCGGGCCCTCCTGGGCAGCTGGGCTGTGGCTGGTGGGGCCCTCCTGGGCAGCTGGGCTGTGGCTGGCGGGGCCCTCCTGGGCAGCTGGGCAGCGGGGATGATGGTGGTCTTCTCCGCTGCGCTGCTCCTCCCAGACTTGCCGGCTTTCTTCTGGCCCTTCCCCACCTTGGGAGGAGTCACAGCTGAGTCCACACTCCCCCCAGGACCCCTGGGTGACGCTAGAGTGGCTGGAGTCTTCCCCCTCTCCCACTGGGCACTGGCCAGCTTCTGGTGCTTCACGGGGGGACTGGCTGTGCTGTGGCTCCGTGCCACACTGGCTGTCCTGGTGGCCGGTGCACTCCACATACCTGTGACAACAGGCACCACAGGTCCCGTAGATTTTGTGGCTGAGGTGCTAGTTCGGGACCTATGAGTTGTACGGGGGGTAGTGGGAAATAGGTTAAGGGTGGACAGGAAAAGTTGTTTGGAGACACTGGGACGGGTAGCTGGAGGGGGTTTGGGAGTGGAGGAAGAGGTGGTGGTTGTAGGAGATGTAAGTTTTGTGGTTTTGGGTGCAGGTGCATGCACTGGAGGCTGTTGTGAGGTGGATGTATGTTGGGTGGGTGTGTGCCTGCGTTTGTGTATCTTCGGAGGGGGCGTCACAGACACACTGGGAGAGGACACAGGGGATGTGTGAATGGTAGTGGGGGTGGTGACTGCACGTGAGCGGGGTGTGCTGGTGCGGGACGTAGTGGCTGTAGAGGTAGTGCATGCAGGTGTGAGTGTAGATGAGACTGGGAGGGAGGAGGGAGACGACGAGGAGGGGAACACAGTGGAGGCAGTTGATGTTGGTGTGTCTGTATGTGTGTGATGCTTGTATGAGTGCCTGTGGGATGTGTGGTGCTTATGTTTGCCTGAGCTTCCCTGGTGTGTTGAGGTGTGTGCAGGCTGGTCTGATGGTGTGCTTGGGATAGGCAGAGGTACAGGGGATTGGGTCTGGGTGGAGGAAGTTGGAGGGGGGAGGCTAGACACAGGGACAATGGCTGCCATCAGTGCTGAGGCCAGAGTTTGAAATGTTTGGTGAAGGGCAGACTGACCAGAATGAATGCCCTCCAGGAATGCATTGATTTGTTGCAACTCCCTTTCTACATCCTGGATGACATTCAAAATGGTAGACTGCCCAGCAGTGAGGGACCTCAGGAGGTCAATGGCCTCCTCACTGAGGGCAGCAGAGGTGACAGGGGCAGGGGCTGAGGTGCCTGGGGCGAAGGTGATGCCCACCCTCCTGGGTGAGCGGGCATGTGGCGAAGGCTGAGGGGCTGCTGGGAGGGCGGCGCTGGTGGGGGGGGTGGCGACTGTACCTGTAGAAGTGGGGGGCACAGATGTTGCCCCCACCACAAGGGGGCTCCCATCGGAGGACGAGTCTGTGTCGCTGGTTTCAGCTCCTGTCACCTCCGTGGTGCTCCCCTCACCCTCCGTCCCACTGGTGTACTCAGAGTCCGTAGTGTGGCCCTCCATGGCCATGTGGGATGCAGCTCCCTTGTGCTCCGGTGCCACTGCTCCTCCGCCTGATGATGCTAATGCACACAAGAACAGGGAGACCGCAAAAAAAGGGGGGGAAACAGAAGAAAGACATGTTGAGTGCATGGCTTACCGCTACCGTTGGCGGACAAGACAGACACAGAAGCACCCTGCACTACGTTGCGCTCTTGGGCTCTAAGGTGCAATTCCTGGGGAATGGCCTACAAGGCTATGGACGACATAGGCACACATAGATGACACAGGTGCATGAATAGCTGTAGTTGGCACTCTACAGAGGTGGGGTTGTGAAGGGGCATAGCCTACGGAACTCGCCCTGGCCTAGGGAAACCCACAGCCCTCCTCCCCACCCCGACACCTCCACTGCACGCAAAGTCAGCTGAATGAGAGTGTACTCACCCCCTTGTGTCCGCTGTGATGCCCTCAAGCGCCCATCCAACTCAGGGTAGGCCACCGCCAGGATCCGGAACATCAGGGGGGTCATGGTTCGACGGGCACCCCTCCCACTTTGGGAGGCCATCCCCAGCTGAGCCTCCGCCGTCTTCTTGCTCCAGCGGCGAATGTCCTCCCATCCTTTCCGGCAGTGGGTGCTCCGTCTGTGGTGGACCCCCAAGGTCCGGACGTCCTTGGCGATGGCACGCCAAATATCCTTCTTCTGGTGGGCGCTGACCTACATCAAATGTACAGGGGAAGAAGAGAAGTCATTAACGACTGCACCGTCAAAGTTCGTGGACCCCATCCCTACCCTTGCCATGTGGCACATGCACCCACCGTCTTTCATTCACTCAGAACTCTGGCCCCTTCCTTCTTACAACCAGCCCTCTCCACACAGCATAGCCCATACAACATGCTCCCTGTGTACTTATCTGTTGGTCTGGAGGACCATAGAGTAGCGTGTACTGGGGGAGGACCCCATCGATGAGTGTTCTACGTTCCTACTTATCTCCTATCAGAGATTACAGAACCTCTCTGGAATGCACTTCTGAGTTCAAAGAAGACCTTTATTGTTGTTAATTTTTCCCCACCCACAAGTTCTTGAGAGACAAATTAATAGACTTCAAGCACACGTTCAAAAGAGTAAAAGTAGTTGCAGCAATGAAAACAAAATATATCACAGTACTTCTCAGTTGCAATGTACACAACAGATTATATTAGCAAAGCATAAAAATTAAAATTCATCACCGTATGAGCAAGTAGGACCTATCTTTAGCTTCATCTTTCTGGGGTCTGCAAGTTGATGACTCCGGTCAACTGCGAGAAAGAGATTATCTACCCACACGGGAGACTGGCAACTGGTGCCTAGTTCCAGCCTGAAGTCAAGCAGATTTTAATCTAACTCACTGTAGCCCAGAGTCATCCTTACAAAAGCGTGGCCCCTCCTCTCAGACTCGGGAAAACTACGCAAGTCTTTGGAGACTGGCCAGATCTCCTAGACTTCTCCTCTTCCCAAGCCTGAGCAGAAAGGAAAACACCAAATGTACTCTCTCTTATCAGGTCTAGTCTGGTGTGAAGAAAACAGCTTGGTTCATCTTGTGGAAAAACACAGCTTGGAAGAATACAGACATCTGCGATGTTTCAACTGCAATGTCTAACTCCACGTTAAAGCCAATAGGCAGCTAACCTAAATATCAAATGTAATGTCTAATATCATGTCAAAGCCAATAGGCAGCTGAGCTGAATACAAAATGTAATTTCTAATATCATGTCAAAGCCAATAGTCAGATGAGCTGAATACAGCAGAATACAGAATGTAATGGCTAATGCAATGTCAAAGCCAATAGGCGGCTAAACTGAATACAGAAAGTAATGGCTAATGCCATGTCAAAGCCAATAGGCAGATGAACTGAATACAGCATGTCAAAGCCAATAGGCAGAATACAGAATGTAATGGCTAATGCAATGTCAAAGCCAATAGGCGGCTAAACTGAACAAAACATATAGGGGGTTATTCTAACTTTGGAGGAGTGTTAATCCGTCCCAAAAGTGACGGTAAAGTGACGGATATACCACCAGCCGTATTACGAGTTCCATAGGATATAATGGACTTGTAATACGGCTGGTGGTAAATCCGTCACTTTTCCGTCACTTTTGGGACGGATTAACACCTCCTCCAAAGTTAGAATAACCCCCATAATGTGCTACTGGTGAACATTGTGCAAATAATATGCGCAGTGGTGAAACACAAAGTCATTGGTCAAACACATTTAATAGCATCACATTCCACCCTATGACCAATGAATTTTAGTTTCACATATCTCGTTTCAAACAACAACAAAAAAAAAACATCAGCACAAAAAAAAACATTATCAGCAAATCAGATTTGAATGATAAAAGCAATCACTGTAAAGCAATGGAAGTGGATTAACATATTGATCTCATAACCTCTCACATCAGAAACATCTACACAGAAAAGACTGAAACTTTTATACTCTGAATGAGATTATAGTGTCTCTAAAATAGCAATTTGATGGAGCATGAGTTCTACTCATGTAAAGGTGCACGGTCCACCTGAAAGGTTTGCTGGAATGTAAGCGAAAGTCAGAGTTCCACACGAAAAAACACAGACAGTTAACTGTTAAGGTTGCTTAGTTCCAGTGGAAGAATGCAATCAAACAAGTTGAACTTGAACTGAAGGCGCCATTTGCTCAAAATGGATCCATGGTGCTTGTACTTTACTCAGTCAGGTTCAGGTTGGGGGTTTGGTCCCTTCCCCGACCCCACACGCACACACCCGAAGGTGCACCACACAGCACACTCAGGGACAG
Organism: Pleurodeles waltl; assembly: GCF_031143425.1. Classification (NCBI taxonomy): domain Eukaryota; kingdom Metazoa; phylum Chordata; class Amphibia; order Caudata; family Salamandridae; genus Pleurodeles; species Pleurodeles waltl. The sequence goes on along the minus strand of NC_090444.1, from coordinate 1,680,246,221 downwards.
TGGCGAAACGTGGTAGGATCTGCAAAAGAAAAAAGTATGACTTTTCTGGCAAATAACATTTGTCATTTGAAATGCACCCTTCCTCTTTTGCCTGTCTTATAATCAGCAGGACATCTTTGGGGCCCTTTATTATAATTTCTGCAGGTTCTGGAGGGTCACTTGGGGCTTCAACCCACACCTCAGTACTGAGGTTTTTATCTGCTGCACCACAGCTTCCCTTTTCTTGCACTGTCAGAAGGGCTGGGGCAGACTCCTTCTTTACCAAACCTCCATTCACTGCATTTTTGACAAGTTGGGCCATTCTGTCTCCAATTTGTATGAATAAATCAGATTCTTTTCTAGTTATCAGCATAATTTTAATTTTTCCTTGGTAATCTGCAGCAATCACTCCCCCTAAAACCTGATCAATTTGCCATATCTGTCCTGGTAACTTTCCTCTCTCTGTGACTGCTTGTGGGACAGATTGCTTTTGTGTGTGCTGCACAGTTTTTATCAAATCTAGGGGAATGTGCATCTCTTTAATCTCTGCCCACCTGTAAGTGGCTTTTTCTCCCAGCTGTTCACATTTCTGGTGCACCCACTGAGCCATCCCCACTAAGTCAGAATTCTGGGTGAACACTTCAGACTCTGAATTTTTCTTTTTATCATCTGCAAGGGAATCAAACCAATTATGCACAAGCCATGTGGAAAACCAAACGGCTAAACCATTGGCAATGAACCAAGAATCAGCGTAAAAAGACACATCTCACGCAGCTCTTGCTTTAAAATCTGACACATATTGTACAACACTGTTCCTTCTCCTGTGCCAGAAAACAACATTTCAGTCAATGAATCATTAGTCAAACAAACATGCTTTTTATCCTCAGTGGACACAAATTCAAATGGTGCACTCAATTTCACTGGTGAATCTTTTACCTGTGGTACTCTAGCCCTGTCTTGCAGGTACCAGATCCAGTGTATGATCCTAGCTAGGGGCACTCTTTTCTTCCCCTGTTCCTGATTTACATGTAAGTTAGTGTTTCCCTCTTGCACTGCACAGAAACCTAAAGTCTGAATTATTTCATTTGCCAAATCACAAGCGCTCAGCTGCTTATAATTTTTCCTAGTTACCATATACCATAGTATTAGGATTTCACTCAGATGAGGGCTATTCTGTTTGCAAAAATCAAACAAGCAAATGAAACTCGGTGTCTCTTGCTTAGTGCAAACAGTAAGAAACTCTAAAATCTTTAGTTGCACATTTTGCGATGGTACCTCGTAAATCACATTCTGAGCTCTGTTCTCCGTGTTATCAGTTACGGAATGCACTTCGACTGCCAAGAAACCTAGCTCACACGGAGGCTCAGACTGGCTCACAGCTGTCTTAACCCCCTCATTACTGGAATGGGAAAAGACAGATTCTTCTAAAACAGCATTTTTATAGCTTTCAGCATTATCTTGCATTAATGTGTTCTGGCTAATTTGCTCACGTCAATTCTTATTTTCATGTTCTAACTGCCTACATTTCTCCTGCATTTTTCTGTAAGCAGATAAAAGTATCCAAACCCTTCTGTCAAAAACAAAAGGATCATCATTGCTTCCAAAAGGCACATTTTCTAAATATGCTTTATCACAGAAAGAAAACATGTTTCTCACAGCGCCATCAGGCAGTTTAACTACACATGCATTTTCAAACATGGTCTGCCACGCTTCTGTAATTCTCCAAACAACAAAAAACAATTACACTTTTAAATTGTGCACGTAGAAATCTATAATTCGACCCCACTTCTGGTACCAAAATGTTCTGCGTCCTACTTATCTCCTATCAGAGCTTACAGAACCTCTCTGGAATGCACTTCTGAGTTCAAAGAAGACCTTTATTGTTGTTAATTCTTCCCCACCCACAAGTTTTTGAGAGACGAATTAATAGACTTCAAGCACACGTTCAAAAGAGTAAAAGTAGTCGCAGCAATGAAAACAAAATATATCACAGTACTTCTCAGTTGCAATGTACACAGCAGATTATATTAGCAAAGCATAAAAATTAAAATTCATCACCGTATGAGCAAGCAGGATCTATCTTTAGCTTCATCTTTCTGGGGTCTGCAAGTTGATGACTCCGGTCAACTGCGAGAAAGAGATTATCTACCCACACGGGAGACTGGCAACTGGTGCCTAGTTCCACCCTGAAGTCAAGCAGATTCGAATCTAACTCACTGTAGCCCAGAGTCATCCTTACATAAGCGTGCCCCCTCCTCTCAGACTTGGGAAAACTACGCAAGCCTTTGGAGACTGGCCATATCTCCTAGACTTCTCCTCTTCCTAAGCCTGAGCAGAAAGGAAAACACCAAATGTACTCTCTCTTATCAGGTCTAGTCTGGTGTGAAGAAAACAGCTTGGTTCATCTTGTGGAAAAACACAGCTTGGAAGAATACAGACATCTGCGATGTTTCAACTGCAGTGTCTAACTCCACATTAAAGCCAATAGGTAGCTAACCTAAATATCAAATGTAATGTCTAATATCATGTCAAAGCCAATAGGCAGCTGAGCTGAATACAGCATGTCAAAGCCAATAGGCAGAATACAGAATGTAATGGCTATTGCAATGTCAAAGCCAATAGGCGGCTAAACTGAATACAGAAAGTAATGGCTAATGCCATGTCAAAGCCAATAGGCAGCTGAACTGAATACATCATGTCAAAGCCAATAGGCAGAATACAGAATGTAATGGCTAATGCAATGTCAAAGCCAATAGGCGGCTAAACTGAACAAAACATATAATGTGCGCATGGTGAACATTGAGCAACTAATATACGCAGTGGTGAAACACAAAGTCATTGGTCAAACACAATTAATAGCATCACAACGAGATTCTCCAACTCCTCCGATGTGAAGGCAGGGGCCCTTTCCCCAGACGCACGAGCCATTGTCTCTTCCAGACCGAGGTCACAGCAGCACTTGCAGTATAGGTCCTCTCCTGTCGAAGATCAGGTATCGAGTGATTCAACAGATAGAAAATGGCGGTCACGTCCACGGAGGTGCGTACCGTCACCGCCGTCGTACATCGTCATTGGCTCCTGGGACCCATAGGGTGCAATGTTAACCAATGCAGCATTGCGCCGCTGTCTTTGACCGCCTACTGCGACGGTGTACAACGCCAGTGCAGTTAGCTCACATCCCATTGTCCCACTTTAGAGGTCAGACAGCCGCCATTTCAGGGGCCCACATGGCCTAATTACCAACAGCGTCACACATACCTAGGCCTACTCTCCATACCATACACGCCACTTTTTGTGTATGATTGGTGTTCTGGGTATACTGTGGGTACGTACCTCTGAGTTGATTGACTCTGTGCTCGCTGTTGTCCTTCCTAGGCACCCTCCGCTGGGACATGTGAGGAGATGGCGGAATCCTCCGGTGTACCGACCGCTGGTGGACCTGTCAACAATGGAGGAAAGAAATTTGATAATCACCTACAGGTTTGACTGTGCCACAATCCAGGAACTGTGTACACAGTTGGAGCCTGACCTGATGTCAGCAATCCGCCATCCCACAGGAATCTCCCCTCAAGTGCAGGTGCTATCAGTGCTCCATTTCCTTGCAAGTGGGTCTTTTCAAACAACTGTGGCCATGGCATCAGGGATGTCCCAGCCTATGTTTTCCAACGTATTGTCCAGAGTGTTGTCTGCCCTGCTTAAACACATGCAGAGCTACATCGTGTTCCCTTAGCTGGAGGATTTGCCTACAGTGAATGGTGACTTCTATGCCGTGGACATATTCCCAACATCATAGGTGCCATTGATGGGACCCATGTGGCTTTGCCCCCCCACCACAGGAGTGAACAGGTGTACAGGAACCGGAAGAGTTATCATTCCATGAATGTACAGATGGTATGTTTGGCAGACCAGTACATCTCCCATGTGAATGCCATGTTCCCTGGCTCAGTGCATGACGCCTACATCATGCGGAATAGCAGCATCCCTTATATGATGGGTCAACTCCAGAGGCACAGTGTGTGGCTATTAGGTGACTCTGGTTACCCCAACCTGTAATGGCTACTGACCCCGGTGAGGAATCCCAGGACAAGGGCAGAGGAACGCTACAATGATGCCCATGGGCGAACTAGGAGGGTGATCGAGCAGACCTTCGGCCTCCTGAAGGCCAGGTTCAGGTGCCTCCATATGACAGGTTGATCCCTATTCTAGTCACCAAAGAAGGTGTGCCAGATCATCGTGGCCTGCTGTATGCTTCATAACTTGGCTTTGCGACGACAGGTGCCTTTTCTGCAGGAGGATGGTCCAGATGGCGGTGTTGTTGCAGCTGTGGAGCCTGTGGACAGTGAAGACGAGGAAGCAGAGGAAGAAGACATGCAGAAACGGGACTCAGTCATCCAGCAATATTTCCAGTGAAACACAGGTGAGAATACATTCCTGCCTACTACATGTACTTTTACACTTCTACCTCTATCCTGTCTGTCGATTTCACTCAGTGTATGGTCACTGAGTTGTCACTTTCCCTTACAGTTTCACAGGTGGGGGTCCCAACGTGTGTCATCTGCTTAGATTCCTCAGGGACTAGAGCTGTGAGACATAGGTATGTTAACATTACAATTTCCAGAACATTTTGTCACTGTAATTGCAAATACACTATTTCGAAATCACAGACAGAGTCCTGATCTTTTGGTGCTTTAGGTGTGTTTATTTAAATGCAAAATATTTGGAGGGGAAGTGAAATGGTGAGGGGTGATGGCGGAGGAATGTCCATGGCAGAGTCCAGTCTATTAGTCTCACAGGTGCATTGCCCGTTTGGGCATAGGAAGTGGAGCTGGGGCTGTTTCAATATGGACAGGGTGACAAAGTGGGACAGTGGGATGACAATCAGGGTGGTCTCATTTCTTGGCGGAAGTCTTGGCATTGTTCTCTGTCTTGTTCCTGGATCTCAGGGACCGTTTGCGGGGTGGTTCTCCGTCTGCAGGGGTTGGGGTGCTGGTGTGGTGGTCCTGTGGTGGGGCGTCCTGTCCACTAGCGCCGGCGTAGATGGTGGGCAGTTCATCGTCCATGCTAGTGTCAGGGGCCCCTTGTAGTGCCACAGTGTCCCTCTTGGTGTTGAGTAGTTCCTTCAGCACCCCTACGATGGTGCCCAGGGCGGAGCTGATGGTTCTGAGTTCCTCCCTGAACCCCAAATACTGTTCCTCCTGCATGCGCTGGGTCTCCTGAAACTTGTCCAGTACCGTTGCCATTGTCTCCTGGGTATGGTGGTATGCTTCCATGATGGAGGAGAGGGCCTCATGGAGAGTGGGTTCCCTTGGCCTGTCCGCCCCCTGTCGCATAGCAGCCCTCCCAGTTCCCCTGTGTTCCTGGGCCTCCGTCCCCTGGACCGTGTGCCCACTGCCACTGCCCCAGGTCCCTGTTGTTGTTGGGGTGGTGGGTTATCCTGGGTTCCCTGTAGTGGTGGACACACAGCTGATTGACGTGTCCTGGGGAAGGAGGTATGAGCCTGCTGGGTGGGTGCTGTGCTGGTGTTTCCAGAGGGGGTAAGGTCTGTGGTGGCCTGTGCCTGTGTGAGGGGAACCGACTGTCCAGATGTCCCCGATGGTCCGGGCTGGTCATCTAGATTCAGTTGGACAGAGCTGCTGTCATCACTGTGGGCCTCTTCTGTGGGTGGAGTGGACATGTCTGGACCCTCCTGTCTGGTGACGTGGGGTAGTGGTCCTGCAGGGGTGGAAAGGCATGATTATTGCATCTGTGTGTGTCATGGTGTGCAATGGGTGGGTGAGCGTGTACCCCAGTGCTGGCATTCCTGTGTGGGGGCTTGTGTGATGATGGTTTAGGGGGTTGTATGGGTATGTGCAGTGGGCATGCTTTAGTGATGGGTGTCCATGCGTTGGGGTTGCATGCAGGGCTTGGTGTTGGGATGGGTGGTTTGTGATATTGGTACATTTGTGAGGAGTTGGAGTGATACAGGTGGGGGCGAGGGTGGGGGTATGTGATAGCATGCAGGTAGGGTCGGGGATGTAAAAGTTAAGATTTGACTTACCAGAGTCCATTCCTCCACCCACTCCTGCGAGGCCCTCAGGATGCAGGATCGGCAAGACCTGCTCCTCCCATGTTGTTAGTTGTGGGTGAGGAGGTGGGGGTCCGCCGCCAGTCCGCTGAACCGCCTGGTGGTGTCTTGAGACCATGGAACGCACCTTCCCCCACCTCTTCCTGTTGTCCTCCTGATTTCTTGGGTGTTGTCCCACTGCATTGACCCTGTCGACTATTCTTCTCCATAGCTCCATCTTCCTTGCAATTGAGGTGTGCTGCACCTGTGCTCCAAATAGCTGTGGCTCTACCCGGACGATTTCCTCCACCATGACCCTGAGCTCCTCCTCCGAGAACCTGGGGTGTCTTTGCCGTGCCATGGGGTAGTGTAGGTGATGTGTGGGGTTGTGTGTGTGGTGATAAGTGTGGTGATATGTAGTGGTGTGTGGTGTTTTGTGCATGGAAGTTGTGTGGGTGATAGTGTTGTGTGTCTGTGGATGCTAGTTTGTAGATGGTGGTGTCTCTCTCTGGCCTTCTCTCTGTAATAGTGATCATAGGGGTTTGTGGGTGATGTGGGTGGGTGTTTTATATTGTATTGGGTGTGTGGGAGTGGTGTGTGTATGTGTCTCAGGTGTGTGTATTTTGAATTGTCCAATGTGGCAGTGTTTTGTAAGATTGTGTGTATTTTGAGTGCAGCGGTGTGTACCGCCAATGGAATAACGCGGTTGAAAGACCGCCGCGTGGATTTGTCTGTCATGATAGTGTGGGCGTATTTCTGTTGGCGTGACGGTGGAGGTTTTGTTTTCGCCAGTTTATCACTGACCTTTGGTGTGGTGGACTTGAGTGGGTGTCGGAATTTTGTCGGATTCCGAGATGTAGGTCATAATAGCTGTGGCGGAATTCCGCAGCCGCGGCGGTGTGTTGGCGGTCTTCTGCGCGGCGGTAAGCGGCTTTTACCACCAATGTTGTAATGACCGCCTAAGTGTCTCTTGCAAGCACAAAGTACCTGGTTTGGGTCTAAATTACCCACACGGAACCACAAAGGAGGAGATGCAAGGAAAATGGGGAGGTGTGCGTTGGTTTTTCCTGGTGCACACAGGTGATGTGTAAATGTTTTCCATGCAGCAAGGGCTTTGGGTCAATTTCCTTCACACAGGCTTGGGTCCTCTTCGGGTTGCGGGGTATTTGGACACCCGGGGATGATACAGAGTAATCTTGGGCGTGCAGGATGAAGTCACAGGAGCTGCGTCCATTTGGTAGGCGATTTGGGGAAATTGCTGTTGCATGGCAGGCGCTGAGTTAATTCCTCTTTTAGGAATTTGGGCGGCATCATTCTAGCTCGGCGACGCATTGATCTGGTAGGCCATGCGTCGAAGTTCCGGGCGCAACTCTGACGCTGCACCGATCTCCACTTGGGGAGCCGGGCTGCATCGTTCTGGTTCAGTGATGCAGTAATTTTCTCACCGCAGGGCAGGCTGTGAGTCAATTCCGTCAGGCAGGGCGTAGTTTTTCACTGCACAAGGAGTTCTTTACAGAGATGAAGTCTCTTTGCACCTGAAACCTCAGGAAACAGGACTCATGCTCAATCCAAGACCTTAGAGAGCACTTCTCAGCAGAACCATAGGGCAGCAAGACAGCAGAGCAACAGCAAGGCAGCAGTCCTTTACAGAAAAGCAGTCAGGTGAGTCCTTTGGGCAGCCAGGCAGCTTCTCTTAGCAGGTTGCAGGTTCTGGTTCAGAGTTCCTTTCACAGGAGGTATCTTGTCAAGAAGTGTCTGAGTTGGTAGGGTCAGGGACCCAGTTTATGTACCCAAATGTGCCTTTGAAGTGGGGGAGACTTCAAAGAGTGGCTTAGAAGTGCACAAGGTCCCCTTTCAGTACAATCCTGTCTGCCAGGGTCCCAGTAGGGAGTTTGGCAGTCCATTGTGTGAGGTCAGACCACTACCATTTCAAATGTAAGTGTCAGGCCCTCCACTCTTCCAGCCCAGGAAGACCCATTCAGTATGAAGATGTGTGCAGGTGTGACTGAGCATCATGTGTTTGTGGTTGTCTGGGTGAAATGCACAAGGAAGCTGACAGCCAGCCCAGCCAGATGTGGATTGGAGACAGGCTGTAAGGCACAGAAGGATTTGAGTGTAGAGAAATGCTCACTTTCTAAAAGTGGCATTTCTAGAATAGCAATATTAAATCCAACTTCAACAATAAACAGGATTTTCTATTACCATTCTGTCCATACTAAACATGCCTGGTCAGATCAGTATCTACCACTCAAACAGTATATGAGGGTAGCCCTAATACTATCCTAAGAAAGGAGCAGGCCTCACGGTAGTGGAAAATGAATTTAGGAGTTTTACACTACCAGGATATATAAACTACACAGGAACATGTCCTGCCTTATACCTACATAGCACCCTTCCCTATGGGTTACCTAGGGCCTACCTTACGGGTGAGTTATATGTAAAACAAAAAAGGGGAGTTTAAGGCTTGGCAAGTACTTTTAAATGCCAAGTCAAAGTGACAGTGAAACTGCATACACAAGCCTTGCAGTGGCAGGCCTGAGACACGGTTAAGGGCTACTTATGTGCGGGGGGCACAACCAGTGCTGCAGGCCCACTAGTAGTATTTAATTTACAGGCCCTGGGCACATGTAGTGCACTTTGCTAGGGACTTACAAGTAAATTAAGTATGCCAATGGGGTATGAGCCTATGTCACCATGTTTTAGGGAGAGTGCATATGCACTTTAGCACTGATTAGCAGGCCATTTCCAACACTATGTCATTCCAGTATTTCAGATATATACAATACTCTTGACACACATACGTATACATTGTATTAATATGGGATGCAACTAGTCATCTTGCAGGGCTGAGCTTGCTGGATACTGTAGGCCAGAGATATATATTCACATGCCAGAAAAGTGCCTCAGGCAAGTGATTTTTTTAACAGCTTCAGTGCGGGCGTCAGCCACTGGCCGACACCCGCACTACCTCCCTGGCACGGGTCACGACTAGTGGCCGACACCAGGGAGGGGGGTTAAAAAATCCTGTGATGCATCGCATCGGAGGATTTTTTTTTTTATTAAGAAAACCCCAGGAAACATGGAAGATCTTCTGTGTCTCCTCCCGCTCCCCACCCACCCCTTTGCAACATCAGCACACCACAAGGCGTGCTGACGTCACTATCTCCCCTTGTGGCTGCTTCCTCCTCCAGTGGGGAAAACAGGCCCAAATGGGCCTTCCCAGTGTTCGGGAAGGCCTTGTTTGAAAGGGGAGATTTCAAACTAGGCTGCGATTGAGGGCCAGGAAACCCCCACCAGACACCAGGGATTTAGCTTGGGGGGTCGGCCCCCTTGCAAAACGAGCCAGCCCCCACTTGGGGGGAATTTGTTTTTTAAACATAGGTTTACCCCTGGGCAGGCACGATCGCGTCCCCCCGGGTGTAAAAATATAAATTGACAGGGGGTCTATAGATATGTATATATAAAGATATGTCTACAACTAGATCTCTCTCTCTCTCTCTCTCTCTCTCTCTCTATCTCTTAAAGATATGTCTACAGCTAGATCTTTCTCTCTCTCTCTCTCTCTCTCTCTCTCTCTCTCTCTCTCTCTCTCTCACTCTCTCTCTATATATATAGTGCATTTTTTTATCAGCAGACTTGGGGAAATGCTGGGTAGAAGGACATTTGCAACTTCTCTCAGATTCCGCAACTTTCAATCACCAAAATGTTAGAAAAAGGTGTTTTTTTGCCAAATTTTGGAGGTTTGCAAAGGATTATGGGTAACAGAACCTAGTGAGAGCTCCACAAGTCGCCCCCATTCTAAATTCCCCTAGATGTCTAGTTTTTGAAAATTTATAGGTTTGCTAGGTTTCCCTAGGTGCCGGCTGAGTTAGAGGCCAAAGACCAAAGCTAGGCACTTTGCAAAAAGCAGATTTGTTTTCTTTGGGAAAATGTGATGTGTCCACGTTGTGTTTTGGGGCATTCCTTATCGCAGGCACTAGGCTTACCCACATAAGTGAGGTACCATTTTTATCGAAAGACTTGAGGGAATGCTGGGTGAAAGGAAGGTTGTGGCTCCTCTCAGATTCCAGAACCGAAATGTGAGCGAAAAGTGTTTTATTTCCCAAATTTGTAGGTTTGCAAAGGATTTTGGGTACAAGAACCTGGTGAGAGCCCCACAAGTCACCCCATTTTGGATTCCCCTGGGTATCTAGTTTTCAAAAATGCACAGGTTCGGTAGGCATCCCTAGGTGCCTGCTGAGCTAGAGGCCACAGACCACAGCTAGGCACTTTCCAAAAAACATGTCAGATTTCAATGTAAAAATGTGATGGGTCCATGTTGTGTTTCCTGTTGCAGGCAGTAGGACAACCCACACAAGTGAGGTACCATTTTTATCGGAAGACTTGGGGGAACTCAGAATAGTAGAACAAGTGTTTTTGCCCCTTGTGTTTCTCTAAATTTTTTCCTTCCAAATGTAAGACAGTGTGTAAAAAAGAATTCTATTTGAGAAATGCCATGTTATTCACATGCTAGTATGGGGACCCCATAATTCAGAGATGTGCATATAACCACTGCTTCTCAAAACCTTATCTTGTGCCCATTTTGGAAATACAAAGGTTTTCTTGATACCTATTTTTCAGTCTTTATATTTGTGAGAAACTGGGGCTGATTGCAGAGGCCCCATAACGTTTTGCCCCCATTTTCCACTTTATGCTGGTGTTTTCCTGACTCTGATGGTGCCCTGGGTACTGCTAACCAGTCCCAGGGCCTGTGCTCTGTGTAAAATGGATATGCAAATTAGGCTAATTATAATTGGCTAAGTAAACCTACCTATAAGTCCCTAGTATATGGTAGGGCATGTAGGTTTAGGGACCACAGCATAGGTGGTGCACACCTAGGTGCATTGCTGAGGTGCCCAGTGTCATTTTAAAAGCAAGCCTGCCTTGCTGGCTGCTTTTAAATTAAAGTTATATGCAAATTCGACTTTGGAATTAAAGGTACTTCCAAAGTCTTAAACTACCTTATTTTTACATATAAGTCACCCCTAAGGTGTGCCCTATGTGCCCCTAGGGCTGGGTGCCATGTAACTATAAGCAGGGACTTTATAAAAATAGATTTATAAGCCCTGGTGAGGTAAAAACAGCCAAATTCGTTTTTCCCTCATTGAAGTAAATGGCCTTCATAGGCTAGAATGGGCAGACTTTATTTTAAATTTTAAAGTCTCCTTAAATGTTACATACCAAGAATTTGGTATCAAATTGATTGTTATAATAAATCCCACAACTTCCAGTTGTTGGATTTAATATAACTAGTGCAGGTAAAAAGTTTAGACTTTACCTAAAAAGTTGCCAATTTCAGCTCTGCATTGTTTTTGCTGCTGTGTTCTGATTGGCCAGCCTGCAGCAGCTTCTGCCAGGCTACTTTAATGAGGTGTGAAGTGGCCTGACTTCACACAAAGGAATGTGCTTGGGGGAGAGAATCTCCCCTCAGCAGATGGGGAAGCAGGAAGGGGGAGGGCTGCCAAACTGGTCTTCAAAGGCAGAGAAGGACATCTGGAGCACCCAGCAACACCCCCACATCCTGCAACCCCAGACAGCTAGGTGCCCCCTTGATTAGATTAGGAGAGGGCAGGAGAGGGGTGTGTTTATGATTTTTAGCCACACCAGTGGGTGGGCTCAGCCAGATCTCTCCTCTAAACATCAGATTCATCCATTTTGGATTTTTAGAGACTGTTGCCTTCTGGGATGGATTTTTGCCACACTTCCCAGGAAGTGGTCATCACAGGGGGACGACCCTGTCCCTGATTGGAGGACCAGGGCCCCCCTGCTTTTCACCCAGGAGCAAGGATAAAACTGGCAGACCTGCACCCACGCCTCAGATCCCCACCAAATTTCAAGAAGAAAGAACTACAAGGAGAAGAAGGACTGCCCTGCTGGACCCCTGGCCTGCACCTGGAACCTGCACTCAGAAGGACTGCACCAGCTGCACACTTGGGCTTCACCACAAGAAGGACTTTGCCTGGCTTCAACTGGTTCAAGGAGGGACTCCCTGTTTGCTACAGGTGAAAAATTGCTAAACCAGAGTCCCCTGCACCAACTCCTGAAGAAAGCGACCAGCTGACCACTGTCCAGTGGCCAAAAAGGAGTTTGCGCCAGGTGCATTCTGGGAGTTGAAGTCCGCACTTCCCAAGGACCATCACAGAACTTCTGGACCCTTGGGGTGAGCTGTGGACCCCAAAAGAACCTTAAAAGAACATCTGGGTGAAGCCCCAGAAGTTTGGAAAAGATTGGAGAAATTTTGGAAAAAAGCTCCATAAAGTGACCGACCCGACGCGGAAATTCTAGCCGGCTTGCCTCAACCGCGACCCGGCCTGACTTCGTGGTTCGTCCCGGTAAAGAAAAACATCCAAAAAAGAGACTAAGTCCGAACGTAAAAAGTTGACCGGGACCTTCCAGCCATCGTATCCGAGAAGGGCTCCACGGACGTCGGATCAAGATCCAGGTTTACCCCGGTCGAAGGATTTTCATCTCGAAAAAACGACTAAGTCCGAAGGTAAAAATCACCACCGAGGAAACCGACTTCGCGTATCCGGACAAGGGCTCCAGGAGGTCGGATCCAACTGGCAGGTTCGTCCCGGTGAAGAAAAACTTCAAAATAAAGACTAAGTCAGAAGGTAACTTTTTAACCGAGGCTTCCCGCGACCTGTAGCCGAGCAGGGCTCCATCGCGGTCGGCCTGAAAGTTTGACTTTGTCCCGGTCCTGGTGCAACCAGATGACCCGATTGGCGCTTTTTGTTTCTATGCGCTAGAAAATAATAATACTTTAAAAATTCATATCTCCGGTTCCCCTGAACCGATTTTAATCGTTTTTGTGTCATTTTAAAGATAAAAATATAAGCTATTTTTATAAATTGGTTTTGGATTTTTAAACTGTTTCCTGTGTTTTATTTAATTACTGTTGTGTGATATTTGAATGCTTTACACTTTGTCTCCTAAGTTAAGCCTTGACGCTCGATGCCAAGCTACCAAGGGTAGAGCTGGGATTAATTTACTGAGACCTAACTGTACTTTTGTGGAGGTTTGTGGCTTGTTGCTAGGTGTAGGTACCTACCTGCCCTACCAATAACCCATTTTCCAACATAATTGGAAGCAGCGACGGGATCCTGTACTTGTGTTCAATATCACGTTACAGTTTTAGATAAAACAAATTAAAAATCCTTTAAATTGTCCTAGTGCAAAAATTGTTTTTAATTTTTAATATTTTTTTTTTTTTTTAAATTAATTTGGAGTAATTTCAATTATTGAATTTTTGTAATTTTTTCTAAATTCTTGTTTCCAATTTTTGCAAAAAGTTTTTGTTGACACAAAACTAGGGAACCATGGAGCTTGATCTGGCTAGCCTACCCACACTGACAGTAGTCCAGCTTAGGGGGTTGTGTATTGAGAGGGGGTTGCCTGCAACCCCTGATCTCAGGAAGCAAATCCTGATTAAATCCCTGACAGCATGGGCTGAGGCCCAAGAGGTAGAGACAGAGGAAGCTCCAGAGGAGGAAGAAAAAGAGCAAGATGCTAACTCTAACCACTCAGGGGAGGGAAGGCATCAGACCCCAAGTGAGGAAGAGGAGGAACGGTCCTCAATGGATACAGTCACTAGGGGCAGACCCAAAGCTAGTGGTGGGAAGGGGGTCCTTTCAGGAGGAGAGAACCCGTCCATCAGAGAAAGAGAGCTGGAGGCCCAGCTAGCATACATAGCTTTGGAAGCAGAGAAGCTGGCCCTAGAAAAGAAAAAGTGGGCATACCAAGAAAAAAGAGATGGAAGCAGCGATAAAGAAGCTGAGGTGTCCATGGGTGGGGGAGTTTGCCCCAGATTACCCAAGGGGGTGGTTCCTGCTTATGTAGAGGGGGATGACATAGATAAGTGGCTGGAGGCCTTTGAGAGGGCACTCCAAATGAGAAGGGTTAGGCCTCAATACTAGGGTTCCCTTTTGTGGGAGTTGGTCCCCAACTCAGGGAGGGATAGGCTTCTGACCTTAAGGGGGGAGGAGGCAGATTCATACCCTAGTATGAAGAGGTGCTTAGCCAAGAAGTTTGGTCTGACCCCAGAGCAATATAGAATGAAGTTCAGGGACACCCAGAAGGTCAGTACCCAGTCTTGGGTTGACTTTGTGGACATTTCACTAAAGACACTAGAGGGCTGGATTATTGGCAACAAAGTAAATACTTATGAGGGGTTATACAATCTGATCATGAGAGAGCACATCTTGACCAATTGTATCCAAGAAAGGTTACGCCAGCATCTAGTGGACTCTAAGCTGACCAACCCTAGAGAGCTAGGGGAGGCAGCTGATGAGTGGTTGAGAACCAGGGTGGTTGTCAAGTCCCAGGGGGGAGACTCCAAGAAGGGGGGGACAGGTCCCCAAAAACCTAAGGAGGGAGGTGGTAAGCCCACCACAGAGACTCCCTCTGTACCCCAGAACCCTAAGAAGGAGGAGAGTAAATCCCACTCCCACTCTGACATGCAGAGACAGGGAGACCCAGGGTTAAAAAAGCTCTTGGACAGTAGGGCTTGCTTTGACTGTCAGCAGACAGGTCACTTCAGAGGAGATGCAGCCTGTCCAAAGAAGGTGGTTAGCACTGGGCTGTCCAGTGTAGCCATAGAGGAGGATTCCTCAGATGATGAAGTCCTCCTAGCATTGTGCTGGGAGACAGGACCAGATGGTAAGCTGGTGATCCCTGAGGGTGGGAGTAGGCACTTCCACCACATTCAAGTGAATGGGATCCCTACCACTGGCCTGAGAGACACCTGTGCCAGTCACACTGTAGTGAGTGACCGGTTAGTGACCCCAGACATGTATGTCCCAGGAAAGACAAAGAAAGTCAGGATAGCCACAGGGGAGGTCACCTCCAAACCTGTAGCCATAGTGCCCCTAGAGAGGGAGGGTATCCTTGACTGGATTAGGGTGGTAGTCAGTGCTGACCTTCCCCTAGATTGTATCCTGGGCAATGACCTCCCAGAGGTGAGTCTGGTCACAGATGGGGTGGTCGCCCAGGGCGCCCCCCCAACCCAAAGTCCTGGGGAGTCAGTCCCTACAGTTAGGAGACAGGGGTCCCCAAGAAAATGAAAGAAGAAAAGGAAGGGTAGGCCACTCTTAAAGAGAGTTCCAGGGAGCCAAGGGCCCTCTGCCCCAGTAGGGGGGGAGCCCAGAGTTGGCACTGGTGAGGCCTCACCTGACCCCAAGGAAGTCCTGAGTAGTCAGGCAGCTGTCCAGATGCAAGGTGTTGCCCCTGCACTGACAGAAGGAAGAGTGGAAGGAGGGTGTCTGCCACAGGAGGTGGTAGCCCCCCACTCTAGACAGCAAGAGGGGTGCCAGGACCCCAAAGATGCCCCTAAAGCAGCTCAGCCACCTGTCAGTGGAGAGCTTAGGGTGTGGTTCTGGGTACTGACAGCTGTCAGTAGCCTCTGCTGGGTGCTAGCCTTCCTGGCAGCACTGTACTTGGCCTGGGAGGCAGACCCCAGAGCCAATAGCAAAGTAGGCCCCCTGACCCTATTGGTCATGGTGGGGTTGCTCAAGTGTTGGGTGACCTCTTTGGGTAAGCTAGGTGTTGCCCTAGCAAAGTTTGGAGTAGGGGAGGTGGGCACCTCACTACCCAAGTTGGCAGAGAGAGAGGAGGAAGACCCCCCTAGAGGGAAGTTTCAGTTTGAGTTGGGTCCTTTTACTGTTGGGATGGCTTCACTACCCAGAGGGAGTGACCCTGACAGGAGGATGTAAGGCAGAGTAGGCCCTGCAAAGGGACAGCCAGTTTTCTTCACTGTCTTCCTCGCCTAACAAGCCAGGAAGACTCTCCCAGGGTTGGGCTGAGTCTCCTGGGCGTGTGGGCTGGGGGGGGGTTGTGTGAGAAACTGGGGCTGATTGCAGAGGCCCCATAACGTTTTGCCCCCATTTTCCACTTTATGCTGGTGTTTTCCTGACTCTGATGGTGCCCTGGGTACTGCTAACCAGTCCCAGGGCCTGTGCTCTGTGTAAAATGGATATGCAAATTAGGCTAATTATAATTGGCTAAGTAAACCTACCTATAAGTCCCTAGTATATGGTAGGGCATGTAGGTTTAGGGACCACAGCATAGGTGGTGCACACCTAGGTGCATTGCTGAGGTGCCCAGTGTCATTTTAAAAGCAAGCCTGCCTTGCTGGCTGCTTTTAAATTAAAGTTATATGCAAATTCGACTTTGGAATTAAAGGTACTTCCAAAGTCTTAAACTACCTTATTTTTACATATAAGTCACCCCTAAGGTGTGCCCTATGTGCCCCTAGGGCTGGGTGCCATGTAACTATAAGCAGGGACTTTATAAAAATAGATTTATAAGCCCTGGTGAGGTAAAAACAGCCAAATTCGTTTTTCCCTCATTGAAGTAAATGGCCTTCATAGGCTAGAATGGGCAGACTTTATTTTAAATTTTAAAGTCTCCTTAAATGTTACATACCAAGAATTTGGTATCAAATTGATTGTTATAATAAATCCCACAACTTCCAGTTGTTGGATTTAATATAACTAGTGCAGGTAAAAAGTTTAGACTTTACCTAAAAAGTTGCCAATTTCAGCTCTGCATTGTTTTTGCTGCTGTGTTCTGATTGGCCAGCCTGCAGCAGCTTCTGCCAGGCTACTTTAATGAGGTGTGAAGTGGCCTGACTTCACACAAAGGAATGTGCTTGGGGGAGAGAATCTCCCCTCAGCAGATGGGGAAGCAGGAAGGGGGAGGGCTGCCAAACTGGTCTTCAAAGGCAGAGAAGGACATCTGGAGCACCCAGCAACACCCCCACATCCTGCAACCCCAGACAGCTAGGTGCCCCCTTGATTAGATTAGGAGAGGGCAGGAGAGGGGTGTGTTTATGATTTTTAGCCACACCAGTGGGTGGGCTCAGCCAGATCTCTCCTCTAAAAATCAGATTCATCCATTTTGGATTTTTAGAGACTGTTGCCTTCTGGGATGGATTTTTGCCACACTTCCCAGGAAGTGGTCATCACAGGGGGACGACCCTGTCCCTGATTGGAGGACCAGGGCCCCCCTGCTTTTCACCCAGGAGCAAGGATAAAACTGGCAGACCTGCACCCACGCCTCAGATCCCCACCAAATTTCAAGAAGAAAGAACTACAAGGAGAAGAAGGACTGCCCTGCTGGACCCCTGGCCTGCACCTGGAACCTGCACTCAGAAGGACTGCACCAGCTGCACACTTGGGCTTCACCACAAGAAGGACTTTGCCTGGCTTCAACTGGTTCAAGGAGGGACTCCCTGTTTGCTACAGGTGAAAAATTGCTAAACCAGAGTCCCCTGCACCAACTCCTGAAGAAAGCGACCAGCTGACCACTGTCCAGTGGCCAAAAAGGAGTTTGCGCCAGGTGCATTCTGGGAGTTGAAGTCCGCACTTCCCAAGGACCATCACAGAACTTCTGGACCCTTGGGGTGAGCTGTGGACCCCAAAAGAACCTTAAAAGAACATCTGGGTGAAGCCCCAGAAGTTTGGAAAAGATTGGAGAAATTTTGGAAAAAAGCTCCATAAAGTGACCGACCCGACGCGGAAATTCTAGCCGGCTTGCCTCAACCGCGACCCGGCCTGACTTCGTGGTTCGTCCCGGTAAAGAAAAACATCCAAAAAAGAGACTAAGTCCGAACGTAAAAAGTTGACCGGGACCTTCCAGCCATCGTATCCGAGAAGGGCTCCACGGACGTCGGATCAAGATCCAGGTTTACCCCGGTCGAAGGATTTTCATCTCGAAAAAACGACTAAGTCCGAAGGTAAAAATCACCACCGAGGAAACCGACTTCGCGTATCCGGACAAGGGCTCCAGGAGGTCGGATCCAACTGGCAGGTTCGTCCCGGTGAAGAAAAACTTCAAAATAAAGACTAAGTCAGAAGGTAACTTTTTAACCGAGGCTTCCCGCGACCTGTAGCCGAGCAGGGCTCCATCGCGGTCGGCCTGAAAGTTTGACTTTGTCCCGGTCCTGGTGCAACCAGATGACCCGATTGGCGCTTTTTGTTTCTATGCGCTAGAAAATAATAATACTTTAAAAATTCATATCTCCGGTTCCCCTGAACCGATTTTAATCGTTTTTGTGTCATTTTAAAGATAAAAATATAAGCTATTTTTATAAATTGGTTTTGGATTTTTAAACTGTTTCCTGTGTTTTATTTAATTACTGTTGTGTGATATTTGAATGCTTTACACTTTGTCTCCTAAGTTAAGCCTTGACGCTCGATGCCAAGCTACCAAGGGTAGAGCTGGGATTAATTTACTGAGACCTAACTGTACTTTTGTGGAGGTTTGTGGCTTGTTGCTAGGTGTAGGTACCTACCTGCCCTACCAATAACCCATTTTCCAACAATATTTCACCAAATGAATTGATGTATACCTAGAATACAATGAAAACACGTTGCAAGGTGGAACTCATTTACTGGCTCTGGTTACCTGGGGTTCTTGAGGAACCTACAATCCTTATATATCTCCACAACCAGAAGCGTCCAGCAGGCGTTATGGTATATTGCTTTAAAAAATCTGCCATAGATGGAAAAAGGTATAGAAGAACACGTGGCTGGAAATGGCTCTTCTTTTACCTCAATTTCAAGATATTTTTAATTTAGCTGTTACTTTCTATAGGAAAACCTTAAAGGATCTACACAAAATTACCACTTGCTGAATTCAGAATTTTGTCTACTTTTTTTAATGTTTAGCTGTCCAGGACCCAGCATTGGTTTCACACCCATTTCTGTCTAACTGGAAGGAGGCAGATCATACTCTTTTCATTCAGTTACTCAGTGACTCACAAAGGCCAAGGCAGGACACAAGATGCAAGTTGGATTTCAATTGATTTTTCTGAAGCAATTGCGTTCTAGTATAAAAAACATGAGCTTTGATAATAAGCTAGATGAAACATAATACTGTAATCATCATTACAACCAGTGAAAAGAAGATATGATTCTAGAAAGCATAGATATTCCTACCTGAAACCTATGCCTAGATCTGAGAGCATGGTAGTTGTAAACCTTCTGCCTGTCCCGATCTAAAGGAGTAACTCCGACCCCATACCTGAATGAGATAGCAGGGATCAGCCTGTTGTCTGGATGGCAATCCTCCTAGGAAGCTGAAGAGTCAGTGCCTGGATCTGCAAAGCTGTCTGTAGAATGGTCTGCGTCCTCGGACAGCCATGACTTGAATAACCTCTGCCCTCCTTAGGTCTATGTTCTGTTTGTATAATAACCAATACAGGGTTTGTGGAACGGGCCTGACATGCTGAGGTGTCTTGTGGATAGAGACTAGCTCCTGGGCTGCTAGACTGGTAATATGAGTTAGCATATTAAATACTGTACATGACAGCCTTGAACAGGGCACAGAGTGCACATTGTACAATGGCTTGATAAAATGTGCAGTGTGAATTCTGTCTTCCTAGAAAGAGGCAGCTAACTAAAATAGAAAGTCAATGAGCTAAAAGCAGCCTCTGTCAAAAAATATGAAAATGAATAAAATGCATATGAGTGTAAAAAGCACAGGCTGCGTTCCTAATGCTAAAATTAGCGTGGCCTAGGAGCTAAAGTGGTCCTACAACAGTGCTGACTATCAGAATTTCTATGTACATTTCAAAGTTGTGCAAGGATGCATGCCTTGTAAGCAGGTTTATTTTATGTTCTCTTGTAACTCCCATATTTCTGCACATTTACATTTGTCAGAGGCATATTAAACTGTGTATGTACACACCACAATGCAGCACACACAGAACATTTTACATTAATGGAGATCGCACATATATTTTCAGCCTAGCCATTAATGGTGGTGCTACGTCATTTTGGAAGATCTGCCTGGTCATTCACATATGTTAAAGAAGGGAATGCTCATAACTCCATGCATTTTCATTCTGTACTACCACCCACAACCCATGATCCTTCCCTTGTCCCAGAAATGGCAACCAATTTATTACCATTGGTTTGCTTTATGCTGACTTAATGAAGGTACTCTGAGGCACATGAACGTTTCGTAGGTAGAATAAAAGCTTTACATGAAATCATTGCAATGAATATGTTGCACGTTGCATGCTGCAATGTGAAAATACAACAAATCAAATCAAATAATGTTTCTAAACTGATACCATCCGGCATTACTCCTATATGTGTATATATATATATATATATATATATATATATATATGTATCTCTACTGGGCCGCCAGTCTCCAGTCCAAGAAGGTCCACAAGATCTTGCTCCAATGTCATCACGTCTGCCCAATGATGATTGATTTGGATGCCGTTCAGATTCTGGCCAAAGTACTGGTTCACATAATATGTGACATGCTCCCACCTGTTCTTGAGGTCTTTGAGTGGGTACCCCTGCTGAGCCTACCCCCAGAGGCCAGCATCCTGGGCATTATAATGTATTTTTAACAACAGGAACCTACCCAACTCTCCTTCCGAACAATTCCCCCCCTCCCCTTACCAGACATATCCGTATCTCTTCCTGACAAAAGCCGAAAGATGTACCCCTTAGCACCATCCCTACCCCTAATTTACAAAACCCCTAACAAGCAAATACTCAACAATACAAAAACAAATATTCAAACAATAGAATATTGAAAGATACACAGGCTATATAAATCTCACAACATAGGGACAAATCAGACACCAACAAGACCAAAATGCCTGATTAATCACAGCGAATCTCTAAAACACCTCCAACACTAAGCCAATATGTGATGGCTGCACTGTGCAGTCAGTTCCATACATTGGTGTTGATGCGCTGCTTCCGATTGGAGCAACTGGTGCAATGAACAGTGCAACAGAGGCGATGCACGGGTTCTGATCCACGCAGCGGACCTAATGTATGGGATCTACTGTGGAGGACTGTGAAGTGCAGGATCACATGCTTTGGGCCCACTTCAATTGGTCTTGGACTCATACCTGCCAAGTTTTCAGTTTGCTTATGGGTAACATTTCCATGGCCATAGTGTGCTTATGTGTGACATTTCAACTTCTTAGGTGCGACATTTTGAGTTACACTTTGTTTTGAGGGGAACAAAGTAATTATTGTCACGTAAGAGACTAGTTATACAAATGACTTCCTTTTGTGGTTTGTAGTAATCTTAGCTGGACATTAAAACAGTTGCAACAGTCTTGAGTTGCTTATGCAAGGTATACCATGAACAATACTCTGTACCAATAGAGCATCACTCCAGTTTTTGCGAGTTATCATTTATCAGAGCTGAGATCTTTGCCAGCATAATGGGAGTGCTGCTTGGACTGGAAGGATGGAGTGGATCAGCACCAGCCTAGCTCATCGGTAGAGTTGGATCCCTGCACTAAAAAGCTGGCCTACAGCTTAGGGTCACAAGGGCAGGTGGGCCGGCTTTATGAATACATTGGCTGACTAATACTCTGTGTGCTCCCAGGCCCACTGCCGGCCTTGAAAGTCCTATTGCTTTCTTTCTCTTCACAGGGACAGCAGCAGAAGGATAGATAGTTGGGTCCATGTCGCACAGGCGATGTACAGTCATCTGTGTGCGCACTCTAAAACACAATCTAGGACTGAAGCTCCAATTTAGAATGTGGGGGGGCAATCATTACTACTACAGAGCTAATATGCATGACTAATTATGTACCTGCGGTGATGCAGGAATTTGTCCAAAATGGATGTCTGCCCTGTGTTGCATGGTACTTAGCAGAGATGTGGACTGGGGTAACATTATTTTACAGGTCTGTGTGACAGAGGGCAGGGTCCAGGTAGAAAATCTGGGGGGTTTGAACTCTTGCATCTGCCTGTAACTTCATGATAGGTGGCCCGGCATCTTAACTGTGGAGTCAGTCTGGGTTTAAGGAATTCATGCAAGTACCTTATCATCCAGCCAGGGGAACAGCAGGTAGTATAGTAGCACAGCAACACAGAACTCATGAGCAGTATGATCACCCATTAGTTGTCAAACCATTACCTGGGTATATATATGGATGTCCCCCACAGTCATATGTGCATTTAAAGATTGCCGCTGGGCCCTATAGCCCAATCTATTGTATTTCCTATTCTAACCAATCTCTGTATTCCTGTAATGTGCCAGCAATCCTTCCTTGTGATATGTCATGGATACAACATACACTTAGGAAAGCACTGAGACAAGCTGGTTCCTCCATACTCCAGTGTATCTCTCACACAGCTTGCAGATTTACTGGACTTTCTACTCCATCTGGTCTATTTCCAATATTCAACATGCGTTTGTCAGACAGCCATCTGTTCTGCACAAAGCTAGCCAAGGTTCTACATGTAGTGTAGTGGCACAGACATGTGCACTCAGGGCATGAACCAAGTTGTGTGGTGCTTGCACAAGGCAACTTGGAACATGCCGAACATAAATCTGTTATGATATTTGTTTAGCAACCCAAGCCCACCTTGCAAAGGCCTGTGAGAGGTCATTGATCTCAAGTGACACATTACTTCAAATATCACTTTTTTTACCTAACTATACACCAGGGAGAGGTTCCATGACTGTTGGGTTGATAGGTGTACGCATGCAATTCCCATGGTCTTAGGTGCATTTCCAGAGTTACATACCAGCCAAACCTAGAAATGCCACAGGAAGTACAAGCTCCCTGTGAGTGGCATAACAGGGTGTTACAGCTTCAACTTGCCTCGTTACTTCATCTTTGAATGTGTCCTTATCCTGCAGCACACATACATGACTGATTGTGCTTCACAGGATAGTTTGCTTTGCAGAATACATTCCTGGAGGCAACACAAACACACTATTACTATGGTGCAAAGGTGCTTTCCTTGACAATAGCCAGCAAAAATTGCACCAGCGAAGGTGCAAAGGCAGTGATGCATTGTATTCTATTAGATACAGCACATAACTGCACTTTTGATTTAAGACGATAGGGTGACTTACTGCACTGCAATGTGTGGCGATGCTCATAAAATTCCCCTTTGCTTACAGTGACAGGACATTCGGGTACTAATTGTGTGATCCACATATATTGGGCTACTGCATGCTTTATGACATGCAGCACACACACTCAGTCACCACACACTGTTTGTTTCTACACTCCCTTTGGACTGTACTAGATTGTATCAAGATTATCACAAACTACCTGCAAACACATATTTACCTAGTGCACGCTGTTCCACATTTGAACAGACGTGTTGCATATGTCTTGAAGAAGTGCATTCTGCACATGGTTTTCCCATGCACAGATTTTAGGGTTGTTAGAAATGGGGTCTTTGGTGGGCAGTCAGGTTACCCCCTGTCCAAGCAATGACCCTCACTCTAGTCAGGGCAAAGGAGAAAAACACTTAGTTAACCCTGCTCACCCCTTTGGTAGCTTGGCACAAGCAGGAAAGCTTAACCCAGAGACAATGTGTAAAGTAGGTGTACCAACTCACACAGTAATACAGTGAAACACTACAAAATGGACACCACATAGGTTTAGACAAATAGCAAATATTTATCTAAACAAAACAAGACCAAAACTTCAAAAATCCAACATACACAAGCAAAGTTATGACTTTTCAAAGATTAAACACAAAATAGCACCTAGACACACAAATGCTTCGATGACGTGATATCACAGCATTGTAACGGAGTAATTCCCAACAATTCGTCACCAATGGTGCCGGTCACAGAGTCACACAGATCCCAGGGTACATTACCTTGTGCAAATGTGGAAACAAATCAATGCACGGAGTCGGGGATCGCGGCTTCGCTGGATCCGAGGTGACGTCGGTTCTGGTGCTGGAGGCATCACGAAGAGGCGTTGGGTCCTTGCTGAGAAGTGGTGGAGAGGAGGCGGTGTTGGTGCAAACCGTTGGATCCATCGGCGGACACGACGTGGTGCAGCGACGTCCACGGAGTCGAGGACTTCAGTGGGGCTGCAGGGGCATAGGGCCTGCGAGGTCATCGCACTTCAGCAAGAACCACAGCTTCAGTTGCAGGCAGAATCACGGGATTCAGCAGCAGCGTCAGACCAGAGCAACCTGAAGTCGGTGTACTTGGTTTTTCTTGTTTTCCACCAGCTTCTCCTTTCAAGGGCTCAGGGACTGGATTAGGCATGACTTAGCAGGGCAGGAGTCTCAGCAGAGAATCCAGGTGCTGGCAGAGGAAGTCTTTGATGGTCCTGAGACTTCAAAACAGGGGACAAGCTCAGTCCAAGCCCTTGGAGATTCTTCTCATGCAGGTATATACCACAAAGTCCAGGCTTTGTCCCCTTTTTGCAGGCAGAAGCAGTGACTGCAGGATAGCCCAATAAAGCACAGTCTAAGGCAGGGGCAGCACTTCTGATCAGCTCTTCAGCTCTTCTCCTTGACAGAGGTTCCTCTTGGTTCCAGGGGCAACTCTTGAAGAGATCTAAAGTCTGGGGTTTTGGGTCCACTACTTAGAACCCTTTCTGACTTTGAAGTTGCCCAACTTCAAAGAAAAGTCTCTGTTGTTTACAGGATCCTGCCTTGCCCAGCCCAGGCCACAGACACACACCAAGGTGATGGAGACTGCACTGTGTGAGGGCGGGCACAGCCCTTTCAGGTGTGAGTCACCACTCCTCCCTCTCCTCATGCACAGATGGCTCATCAGGATATGCAGGCTACACCCCAGCCTTATTTGGGTCGCTGTCTAGAGGGGATTCACAAACAGCACAAATGTCAGTTTGACCCAGACAGGGAATACACAAGCAGGCAGAGACACAGAATGGTTTAAGCAAGAAAATGTCCACTTTCTAAAACTGGTATTTTCAAACTAACAATCTAAAAACCACTTTCACTAAAAGATGTATTTTTAGATTGTGAGTTTAGAGATCCCAAACTCCATATCTCTATCTGCTCTCAAAGGGAAACTAAACTTTAATGTTATTTAAAGGCAGCCCCCATCCTAACCTATGAGAGAGAAAGGCCTTGCAACAGGGAAAACCAAATTTGGCAGTATTTCACTGTTAGGACCTGTAAGACACATCACACATGTCACACCTTTAACATATACTGCACCCTGTCCATGGGGCTACCTAGGCCCACTTGCCAGTTCGAATTGGCAGTTTAAAACTGCTCACACCGACACTGCAGTGGCAGGTCTGAGCCATGTCTAAAGGGCTAATCATGTGGGTGGCACAATCAGTGCTGCAAGCCCACTAGTAGCATTTGAGTTACAGGCCCTAGGCACCTCTAGTGCACTTTACTAGAGACTTACTGGTAAATCAAATATGCCAATCATGGAAAAGCCAATTACACATTTAATTTCACATAGGGAACACACACTTGCACTTTAGCACTCGTCAGCAGTGGTAAAGTGCCCAGAGTAACAAAAACAGCAAAAACAGAGTACAGCACACAGGAACAACCTGGGAAGCTGAGGCACAAAGTTAGGGGAGACCACACTAAGGATGCCAGGTCTAACAAAGATCAACATGGTATTGGGCAGGGGTGGTTGTAACACACCGCAACAGTTATTTTGAAGAGGACAGTGAGCCAGTAGGCCAAACTAGAGAGAGCCAAGGTCCCATAGTCATGTTCACAAAACAAAAAACAATAACGGTAGTAAATGGCAAACAATCGCACTTCTAAATGATGTCCATATTAGCAAGAATGCAACGTAGTAAAGTCCGAATAGGTGCACGTGGTCAAGTGCCCCACTACCGGAAGGCACAGTATAGTGTATAAAAATATACACAACATATAAAGAACAGCAGTGACCACAGCACTCACAAACACTGTGTAGATTGACAAAAGTACAGGTAAAAGCTTATATGTAGCAGCTGCGAAAAAAAGTGTTCGGTATCCTTCTTGATGTTCCAGAAAGTCATTTATTGGAATTGATTTTCGTAATCGCAGCAGCTACATATAAGCTTTTACCTGTACTTTCGTCAATCTATACAGTGTTTGTGAGTGCTGTGGTCACTGCTGTTCTTTATAGTCATGTTCACTACTACTATTAAGTATGAATCATGCTGCCGCCTCTGCATTAGCTCAGTCTTACTCCTGCCAAAGACGGTAGCAGTACATCTACTATGATGGCAGGTCTTTGTGTGCCCCTTGTGGTTCAATAAGAGTGCACCCAAGAAGCAGGCATATATAATGACATACACTCATATTCCATGAACCCCCTTTAAAATAATACAAGATTTTTGAGCCCACAACTATGCAGTGGTACACTCAGGTTAGAGGTACAGTACTCTTACCATGCAGAGGTAATTTTATACCCAACATCTCCATTGCACCATGCTCAATGGGAATTGTGTACATACACATAACTTTGACTTAACCTTTGAAATGAACACTTCACACTTTTACAATCTCTGCATTCTTGCTCTGATGTGATGGTTATAAAAACCATCTCCACTGTCCTACTTCTCTGGAGTAATTCCCCACATTGCAAGGTTATTTTTTCATAGGGTTGTGTTACAGGCATTTGAGCCACATCCCATTGCTGTGCTAACCATGGAACATGTATATTTTGTCAACTGTTGCCAAATTTGTTATTCCCACACATTCATGTATGCCTTAATTACAAATGTCATTTTAGTATCGACACCTGGCATTAGACCTTTGTCCATGACAATTTTCATTCATGGTTGGTGATGGCCTCTGTGACAGGAATTGATCCTGTAAATTGATTAAAATTTGCATGCTAGTCCAATGGTGAGACACCCTTTAATGAGTTGTTTGCGTCGGTTAGAGCAGTTTTAGAATATTAATGTTCTGTCAATCACTGAGTGCGATATGGAACACATCTTACTGCTGCAGAACACAGCAAGACTGCTAGCTATTTTGCGTCAAAAAGTGTAAATCAGGACCAACATACTTACCTGTACTTGCCTATACTTACCTGGGATGTGGTCCCCCATCCACCGCTATCCATCTGGTGTGGATGGGGGTGTCACTGGGACCTGGGGAGGGCACCTGTGGACTTAGTCCATGCTGTTCCACCATGGAAATAGGCCCACGGGTCCTCTAACGCCTGCTTTGCTCCATTATTTCACCTCTATTCCCCCCATGTGTGATTTTAGCACAAGGGATAAATATGGCGCTATGGCCGTAGAGTACTTTTTTGCACGGGAACGCCTACCTTGCATGTGATTGACCCAAGGTACGTTTCCACGCCCAAAAAATGACTTTAACTCCATAACTTTGGCTCTAGACTGGTCTCACGCCAAAGTATAAATATGGAGTTATTTTGACACAAATTTGGTGCAAAACAAGTATATATATGCCCCTTAATTTGCCTTGCTCACATGGTACTTACGACTACTTCTTCCAGTGTATACTACCATGTGTGACACATTTACATATGAACACAAGAATTAATTACATACCATTATTTTATTGGAACTTTAATAGGTACTGAGACTAGGTAAACCATTTAACACTCATCACACGCTAATAGGTACCATTTGTTCTCATATTGGCTTCACTTGTGTGCCACATGATTTTTGTATTGATAGGCTACACCAGTGCAGCTGAAGTGGTTCTGTCCAATCATGCAGTGTGAGATGACACAATTCTATGCACCTTTGTTATGTTGTCACTACCACTGCAGGATTATTGAGGGAATGACACAATGGAACATCATCGTCTACATGTTGCAGTAAGTTGTTCCCACTGTGTGCCCATGACATTAGTGGCCATATTTTTTGCAAAGTGGCACAGTGCATCATAGCAAGTCAGCTTGCTGCAATGTAGTGTGAAACTGGGAAAAGGCAGGAATGCTTGGGATTTAAGGCATATGTTGCATTCCTGTACTTTCACCCTGTGCTAACACACACTGGTCTGCCTAGCCTCAACGCAGGCATGCAACTGTCTTAGTGCAGGAGAGGATACCTTCCTGCTAAAAAATAATCCTTAGAGGCATATTCCTCTATCTATGTGTGCTGCAGAACGCAGCAAATATAGAAAGATTAGGTGGAGAAGAAATACCCTCACCTGGGGAGAAATATTTTTTTCGCATTCCCAGGCTGACCAGATTTTGACAATCTGGAAATGCATCATAACCCATGGGAGTTGCGTGAAACACCCACACAATGCCTGTGGAACACCTTCTTTGTGGAGAGTCATGCAATGCTGCAATTTGCTCTGCGTTGCACTACACCAGAATTTGAAAGCCATTCTAAGCCTAACAAAGTGGCTTTACATGGGTTCAAAAGTTTGACCAAGAGTTTTGCATCATGCATGTACCATGATGCATGTTGCAAGCATAACACAAACCTCTGGCAAAAATACCCAGATCCATAGACATACATAGAGATAGATATTATGCCATATATTTCTACATTTTAGCTGTATGATGTAGATCTCAGACCTCCTTACCAATCAGTAGGCCATTCCAGTATTGACCATTCTGGAAGTGCTTATTGATTATACTGCGCTGGAAGATGTAGGCATCATTTGCACTCCCAGGATATTTGGCCAGCACTTGATGAACATCTCCAGATGGCCTGGATGCTGATGGAATAGGTGTGCTTCAAGTTCCGGAAGTGGTGGGATGTTTCATCAGGGAACACGAGTTGCATATGTGTGCAGTCCATTGCACCTAAGACATGTGGGAATCCTGCAATGGCATAAAAGCTTTGCTTGGTGTCCGGTTGTTGTTGGTGGGTCTTGGGGAAGAGGAGGTGCAGGGTGAGTCAGATTATGGAATCCAAGACAGGGGAGAAATGCAGAAAATGTTCCCTGTGAAATTCCTGCTACTCCGACTATTGTGCTCTGGAAGGGACTGGATGACAGCACATGAAGCACAGCCATTAGTTTCGAACATGGTGGGATAGTGGTGGGCCTTGCAGTTGGTGGCTGGAGACTTGGCCCAAGCTTTTGAAGCAATTCAATGATGGGCTTCCTCCTGAGTCTGGAATATTTTATGACCTTCTCCTCCCTGAGGTCAATGAGGGATATGAACTCCTGGAAAACACACTCTCTCCTCCCTCACTGCCTATATGATTGTGATTGAGGTGGTGGGGGTGGTCTCACAGCTTGCCAAAGTTTTTGTGATGTTCAGGTTTTTATACCTCAGCCACTGCATCATTTCCTACAACTGGGTTGCCAATGCGTAGTAACTCTGGCACATTTCAGGTTTTGTAATGCACTTCTCAATGATGCATGATGCATTGGCAAACCCATAAATATGGCCGCGCTACATTTTGAGCAGGAGCACCTACATTGCCATTCCTACTGCTCGAGGCCAAGACAAGCATAATTCCTCTCCAGCTACAGATCAGTATTTCAGTAAGCACGTTTGAGTTTTTAATAAACAATTAACTGCCTCCAAAAAATTCACAAATCCATGTCATATTTAAAAGTTCTTCTGGTTATTATATTTACACAAAAAATCCTTTAAATGCCATCACCATACAATCTCTATTCCGAAAGGCATCTAATTTCCTGAAATGTAAGTGGTCCGTCACAGGGATATTAGAATGGAATTCCAGCAAAAATATTTTTATATGGGGAGAGACAGTTTTCTTTCAGTTTGTACCTCTTTTCCAACAATTTATAAATATGCACAGAAAAAATGTAAGTTAATGTGGCATATTCTGTTTGTGTTTTTGTTGTATGGACCCTCTTGGACATCAAAGTTCTGCACAAAATGACACAATTCAACAAAAGAAAAGGGTGCTTATTTAGAGATTGGCAGACAGAGTGCTTCACCACAAATATGATGGAGTAACCTGTTTTCAAGCTTGCATTTCCGCCTTTGCTTAGAGTTGGGGGAAATACCATGGCCCATATTTATACTTTTTGACGCTAAACTGCGCTAACGCAGTTTAGCGTCAAAAAATTTTGCGCCGTCTAACGCCATTCTGAAGCGCCATGCGGGCGCCGTATTTATGGAATGGCGTTAGACGGCGCAATCAGACCGGCGCTGCCTGGTGTGCGTGGAAAAAAACCACGTAGACCAGGCAGCGCCGGCGTTGGGAAAAAATGACGTTAGGGCGTCTTAAAATGGCGCAAGTCAGGTTGACGCTAAAAAATCGTCTTAACCCGATTTGCGCCATTTTTTCGACGCCCAGACGCCATTTCATGACTCCTGTCTTAGTAAAGACAGGAGTCATGCCCCCTTGCCCAATGGCCATGCCCAGGGGACTTGTGTCCCCTGGGCATGGTCATTGGGCATAGTGGCATGTAGGGGGGCACAAATAAGGCCCCCCTATGCCACAAAAAAAATAAAAAAATGAAAAAAATTATACTTACCTGAACTTACCTGTACTTCACTGGGATGGGTCCCTCCATCCTTGGGTGTCCTCCTGGGGTGGGCAGGGGTGGCAGGGGATGTCCCTGGGGGCAGGGGAGGGCACCTGTGGGCTCATTCTGAGCCCACAGATCCCTTAACGCCTACCCTGACCCAGGCGTTAAATTCAGGCGCAAATGCGGGTTTTTTTGACCCGCCACCTCCCGGGCGTGATTTTTGCCCGGGAGTATAAATACGACGCATTTGCGTCGCCGTCATTTTTTTAGACGGGAACGCCTTCCTTGCATCTCATTAACGAAAGGAAGGCGTTCACGCAAAAAAATGACGCTCTTTCTTCATACTTTGGCGCTAGACGCGTCTAACGCCAAAGTATAAATATGGCGTTAGTTTTGCGCCGAATTTGCGTCGAAAAAAACGACGCAAATTCGGCGCAAACGGAGTATAAATACGGGCCCATGGCCCATATTTATACTTTTTTAGCGCCGCGTTTGCGTAGGTTTTTGACGCAAAAGCAGCGCAAACTTCCAAAATACAATTGTATTTTGGAACTTTGCGCCGATTTTGCGTCAAAAAACTACGCAAATGCGGCGCTAAAAAAGTATAAATATGGGCCCATGTTTCTTTGTGTGTATCGTCCACTGGCTCTGCTGGCAAAAAACATTTGAAAGATGGCGTGATTTGCACTGGATTTTTGGTCAATAGATGTCAGACTATCCGCCCTAAAGAGGGCAAATGTTTCAGTGTAATCTTTTCTTGTTAAGTCCACATGGGAAAGTTTGTTGATCCTGAACAGGAAATAGAATTAAAGATCCCCCTCCAGGAAAAAAATCTCCTAGTGCATTGGGGTTATTCATTTTTCATTTTTCAACAACACCAAACTCCCACTTTCTGAGTTATGTTTTGAAAAACAAAATCTTTGCTATGCAGGCACCTTGAGCACAGCATCTGAGTAGCAAAGCTTCAGTGCCTTAAGGCAGTGGCTCCTCTGGAGGCAAATAGATCTCCAAATACCTGTGAGAGAACCTCTAAGACAGTCAGTACTCTGCCTGGTCAACTGAGTGCATCACTCTGCTGACCTCACTCATTAAATGTTACTCATGCTTAATAGTTAAAGGTTTATAAACTACTGGTGTGCAGGGGAGCAAGTGAAATAAAATGGAAACATCATGTGACTAGATATGTGGTTTTAATGTGTACCGTTTTCATTGTTATTTGATTTTCATTTTAAATAGTAGGACATGGCCCAACAGTGACAGGGCATATACAAGTGTACAGGATGAGAAAGTTCTCATTGACCAACAAGGGCAAAATTAGGCAAAAGAGTTGACTGACAAATAAACCTTATGTGAGCATTGAATGGCAGAGATCTGGTGGCAGTATGGAGAACTGCCTTTCTTGGGGTCAAGTAGATATTTGATTTTCCCACCAATAGAATTATTGTATTGCTCTGAGGAAGCAATAGAAATCGCCAGAGTGGCAGGGTGTTTTTAATACAAAGAAGGAATTGCGCACTGTTGTATTTGACTACAGCTGGGAATGCCACCCAGTGATGCAAAAACATGGAGAAACATGTGACTTATGGAAGGAGACATTGTAATCCTGCGCCAGCAGCGCAGTGACTCAGAGTGAGGATCATCTTCTTCAATGAGGTAACAAATGTGTTTCACTGCAGCTGCAGAGTAAAGTTCTGTAATATTCACAATTGAAACAGCAACTAATTTGTATTTGACCTCATACTGTTAATTGTATCATTTTAAATTTCAGTAGACATGGTTATAGCAAACCTGTATTATCCATCTATTTCTGCCTAGCACAGGGAAACCTGTACTTCTAATTTAAGAATCAAAGAAACTGTTTGACTGCTACTTAGTATCAACTATTGGGGAGACATGTTGTCAGTTGTGTAAACAGAATGTTTTATTGCCCAATGTGGATGTTGATGGAGACATTTCTAAGCACAGAATCCCTAAAAAAGCGTCACAGAATTTGATGGGTGTGCCTGTGATGTTTACTGTCAAACTGTAAGAATGTTAAAGTCGCACTTTGGACCCAGGCAAAATGTTTTCATAGAAACGTATACAGGCATTTTTTAAGAGCCCCTAGCAGCACCATGGCATCACCATAGCATCAGTTTTGTAATGCTAAGGTGGCGCTAAAGTGGCATTTTCCACTGCCATATTTACAAAGTGGCGCAATGCATGCATTGTGCCACTTTGTAAACCCTTGTGCCCCTTTATGCCTGCGCCAGGCATAATGTATGCAAGGGGGCAAAAAAATAATGCAAGGAAATATAAGATGTTTCCTTGCACTATTTGTTTCCACACTTTTAATGCCTGCTCAGAAGGGGGCATACCATTGTCTATAATGGGCCCCTATGTACTCTGCAAGAGTAGCGTCAACATTTTGGTGCTGCTCCGGCAGAGTACACCAATAGCGTAAAAAAAGTGGCGCTATTGCCCCCTACCCTACGCCATGGTGTGCCGTATTTGAAATACCGTGCACACATGGTGGGGGTGCTAAGGGGGCAAGGAAAGTGGTGCTGCACTGTCCACTTTTCTTAAATCTGCCCCATTGAGTTTTCAATCCCAATTCAAGAACAAAATAAGTGCATTGTCCCTTTGTATAGAAAGCCGGCATAATATTGTGAGAACGTGACTTTGGTGTACTCGCAAAATCTTTAATGTGAGATCACATTAAAAGATGTACTAGCAACCCTTAGGTGCAGTGAAAGCTATTGGCTTTGAACCGAGACATAGCATTTGAGCAGACAGACTGTGTACTATGTAAAGGAGACATGGAATAAAAGTGATAATAAGCATGTTTGCTTGATAAAGCATAACACAGAAACTGGTATAGCAATGAAAAGGTTGAAACTGTTGTTTCAGGTTGTGATGAATTATAGTTGAAGGGTGTGAAAGTCACAGTGCGAGCTGATTCTGTATTACGGTACTGGATAATGCATGTGGTCATTGCTATGATGTGCTTTGGTGACAGGAAGGTTGAATTTGAAAGACCTGAGCATAACCTGATGGGGTACAGAAATTGTCTGTCATGATTTGTTGGTGTTCCATTATTTGTGTCTTTCCAATTGAATTATAAGGCACAAGCACGTCATAACTAATTATTCTGAGTCCCATTTGCAACAGAACTACCTGTGCATGGATACCAGGCTGAGTCAGACAGCAGTCTTGCTCACTCATGAGATACTTGATTGTTGAACTTCATACCAATGATCCTTTCAAAATGAATTACATACTTTTTAAAATCTAAATAAAGCCACATGCTCAAGTTATCACACAAAAATGTGACAAAGTGTACATCGATTCTTGCTTAGTTGCAAAAGATGACAAATACTTTTTTGTGCTAAATGTTTATGTTTCTGCAGCAACTTTGTAGGGTCATAACTGTTGTCTAGAGCATTCGGCGCCATGAATATTTCTGGAGGGTGACTTTATTTACCCTTTGACAATAAATTGCATAGACACTCCAAGGGCAGGCCTGGGCCGCCCACTTCTACAAAAACCATGTGACATTGATAAATATACTTCCTGCAAAGATGCGTGGATGTTGACAAGGTTATTTCAATTTGCTTTTCAAAGTACACCCGAGTATCAAGCCAGAGAAATTTAAAAATGTCTACACTTGTCTCACTTGAACGTCTGTGCAAGGTGAAACACTGGTGTGATAGCGCTCTAGTGAATGGCTTCTCCTTATAGCCCCCCATTTTCATGGCAAGAAGAGTTGGCTGGGTGGGGGGAAGGGAAAAAGCATTAATGGGCACGGTGTGAAAGTTGATCTGAGGCATCCTAGATTTACTAATGATCTAATTCCTGGCAGATTAATTACACACAGGTTGGCCTCAACGAGTAGGGTTCTTCCCCTGCAATATTTTACCCTCCATTCTCCTCTCATTTCCATGAGAAAAGGAAACCTTCATCAAGTTTGCACCGCATGGCAGTGGGTGTTGCCCTGAGGAGGGAAATTACATTATAGACCAGTTTGGACCTCCTTGTGGGTGGACAACATAGACTGACTCAACTTCCCCAAAGCAAGTCCATCCTCCTCCTGCACTCAGAGGAGGCAGGGTAAGTGTAAGCACCTCGCTCAGCCCCAAGTCAGGCACAATCCCTTTTTAAAAGCTATGATTTGGAATATTGTGGGATTGACGGTTAAAAGGGATGATTGCAGGGTGGCTGAATGCCCTACTGGGGCACTATATTCTGGCCATGCAAGAAACATGGGACACGACAAATTACTTTTATTGGGAGGGATTCTCCTTCTCCTTCAAGGTAGCATCACCTTCACCCTTGGGTAGAGCTAAGGGTGGCCTACTTACTCTACAGGGAGTGCAGAATTATTAGGCAAATGAGTATTTTGACCACATCATCCTCTTTATGCATGTTGTCTTACTCCAAGCTGTATAGGCTCGAAAGCCTACTACCAATTAAGCATATTAGGTGATGTGCATCTCTGTAATGAGAAGGGGTGTGGTCTAATGACATCAACACCCTATATCAGCTGTGCATAATTATTAGGCAACTTCCTTTCCTTTGGCAAAATGGGTCAAAAGAAGGACTTGACAGGCTCAGAAAAGTCAAAAATAGTGAGATATCTTGCAGAGGGATGCAGCACTCTTAAAATTGCAAAGCTTCTGAAGCGTGATCATCGAACAATCAAGCGTTTCATTCAAAATAGTCAACAGGGTCGCAAGAAGCGTGTGGAAAAACCAAGGCGCAAAATAACTGCCCATGAACTGAGAAAAGTCAAGCGTGCAGCTGCCACGATGCCACTTGCCACCAGTTTGGCCATATTTCAGAGCTGCAACATCACTGGAGTGCCCAAAAGCACAAGGTGTGCAATACTCAGAGACATGGCCAAGGTAAGAAAGGCTGAAAGACGACCACCACTGAACAAGACACACAAGCTGAAACGTCAAGACTGGGCCAAGAAATATCTCAAGACTGATTTTTATAAGGTTTTATGGACTGATGAAATGAGAGTGAGTCTTGATGGGCCAGATGGATGGGCCCGTGGCTGGATTGGTAAAGGGCAGAGAGCTCCAGTCCGACTCAGACGCCAGCAAGGTGGAGGTGGAGTACTGGTTTGGGCTGGTATCATCAAAGATGAGCTTGTGGGGCCTTTTCGGGTTGAGGATGGAGTCAAGCTCAACTCCCAGTCCTATTGCCAGTTCCTGGAAGACACATTCTTCAAGCAGTGGTACAGGAAGAAGTCTGCATCCTTCAAGAAAAACATGATTTTCATGCAGGACAATGCTCCATCACACGCGTCCTAGTACTCCACAGCGTGGCTGGCAAGAAAGGGTATAAAATAAGGAAATCTAATGACATGGCCTGCTTGTTCACCTGATCTGAACCCCATTGAGAACCTGTGGTCCATCATCAAATGTGAGATTTACAAGGAGGGAAAACAATACACCTCTCTGAACAGTGTCTGGGAGGCTGTGGTTGCTGCTGCACGCAATGTTGATGGTGAACAGATCAAAACACTGACAGAATCCATGGATGGCAGGCTTTTGAGTGTCCTTGCAAAGAAAGGTGGCTATATTGGTCACTGATTTGTTTTTGTTTTGTTTTTGAATGTCAGAAATGTATATTTGTGAATGTTGAGATGTTATATTGGTTTCACTGGTAATAATAAATAATTGAAATGGGTATATATTTTTTTTTGTTAAGTTGCCTAATAATTATGCACAGTAATAGTCACCTGCACACACAGATATCCACCTAACATAGCTAAAACTAAAAACAAACTACAGCCTACTTCCAAAAATATTCAGCTTTAATATTAATGAGTGTTTTGGGTTCATTGAGAACATGGTTGTTGTTCAATAATAAAATTAATCCTCAAAAATACTACTTGCCTAATAATTCTGCACTCCCTGTAGTCTCACTTAAAATACTATGTACCTCCTCTTTGGAAGACACAGGCTCTTACAATCTGTTAGCAGTTGAATTGGCATTTAAGAATACCTCCTCCCTCCTGGTGCTAAACTTTTATAACTCATTTGTGAGGGGAGATTCAATGGAACATCTTGCCTGCTTAAAGCACCTATTGGAAGGCTATTGGGGGAAAACTGAGATTTTAACATTCATTTGTGCCAGCTCGGCTGTGTATTTGATGATGGGTTTACTGGTGCCAGTCCCAGTGGTGGCAGGAGAAATGTGTAATTGGTGGGGCATAAAATCCTCTCTGAAATTGCAAGGGGCAGGCGAGCAAGTCAAGCGAGCCCAGTGATTGAATTAATAGATACATGTATAAAATATTGGTGGCTCTTTTGTAAGGCAGCATGTTAGCTATAAGGATGCTGATAGGAAAATGCCTTGATCTCCCAATTTTCTTGCATTTCTGAGCATGTCAAAGGAGTAGGGTCTTCAAAGTGGCTTAATCAGTCAGGTTATGTTCAATTTGCATCATACATATACGCCCTTTTTTCTCTATATATTTCTTCCATAAGCATATCTCACACCTCATCCCTTAACTCTTCATCACCTTCTTTTCGGTCTCTCCTGTAATGCACTTCCTCCGATCTCCTTCACTTTACCCCCAACACACAATGCACTCACTCACATGTAAGCACTGCATTTTCTTTTACTTTCGTCTAGTCCGTTTTTTGACAACTTTATATCATCTTCCCACACATTTGCACATGATCACAATTGCAACTGGAATACATGACCATTGTTCTGTGAACTTTGCAGAGAGGCCAACGATTAGCTGACAATGTACTCTGAACATGTTTTGACACAGTGGCAACAGGCACTGTAAGACACACATGCAGCCTTCACCACCAAATCAGGAGCTTTCCATCATGGCCAGCTACAATCGCCTGGAGGGGTACCAACTTCGAAGAATGCACTATACAAGTGTGGTAGGCTTCCTGAATAAGTACAAAGTCACAGCATCCTGGAAATAGATAACATGTTTAGGGAATGCATTTAAGTAAAACACGTGAACTATAAATAGAAACTAAATAGCTGACATGGATTACCTCAAATGCTTTTTGCTTTCTTTATTCATAAATCGATCATTGTTTCAATGTCAGTTTTAAAGTGTTACCTAGTACAACCAGCCCAATTAAAGCCCTGACCTCTCCTGAAAGTATTGTCATAAACCGGAGCTCATGTGATATTCTCTGACTTAAGAGAGGATAGCAGTGTGGCAAAGTAAGCCCGAGTCTTTCGATCATATCTCCTGACAGAATATGCATGAACTCTCTGCAAATATTAGAAAGATTGGAAAATAATATGCCCTGTCTAGACTAACAATGTACTGACAAACTTTTGAGAAGGTGAAGAGAGACACATTTGAAACTTTCTAAATCAACTGTGTGTTTTCGTGGCCCGTGTGCGTTTTGGTATTTAGGGTCTTAGTAAGATTTAAATATTTTTTTCAACAGTCAGACACCATGCTATGATTATTAACTTCCGATACATACATCCCTCTGTTCCACGGCAGCACTTCAAAGAAGGTCAAACTTGTGAGCCACCAAATCAGCTTCATGTTTCAAACCTCGCAGAAGCACAAAGTTACTGTCCAAGCTCAAGAGTCCAATAGTTGTAAAGGGCGAAGGCAGTGAGTTCCAGGAGAGCTGCGCACACTGCTGAGGCTAACTGTGATGACGCAATGCAAATATCCGGAGCCTCTCTCGAGCCCTGCCCCTTTCACATTTCGTGACAAGGAGATGTGGGATCTGTAAGTCTCAATGATCACGCCCTGCCCTGTGATGAGATGGGACCAGGACCTGTGCACCTTTGCTGATTGACATACAGCCTGGAGAGGAACAAGGCTGAAGCCTAAGGTGCACATGTTGCGTTCAATTAGCGAGGCTGCACCATCTCACAGTGGGTGTGGTCCTAAAGCCTAGCAGGGTTTAGAAGGCCAGGGCTGAAGTATGTTAAGCATAGTAACAAATGGGACAGGAGGCACATGCACACTGTTATGTTTGGTCATGGGCCAGCCCATGATGCCCACTACGGTAGGGAGATGGCGCTAATCTCCCCTACTGTAGTGTGGGACAATGGTTTGGCCTGTGACGTAATTGGAGTAAATAAAAGGGACCCAGGAATGTTCCCGTGCATCCAATAACTAGCAAATGGTGTCCGTGTGTGATTACTGTTAGTGCAGACACCTACAAGAGTCGTGGAGCAGCCTAGCTCCCAGCTCAACAAATTGACGACGAGGAGGGAGATCCTGTTTGTCGGCGCCCCTCGCACCCTTACCTGCCAGCATGCACTGCCCTATAGCCATGTTTTCGTTCCTCAGCAGCCACTGCCTGTGTTGCGGCCTCGTGGTTGCCTCGGTGCTCCGTCTAGTGCGGTGTGCTGGCTCCAAGTGCCAGGGGTGTGTCAGCTGTGCAGCCTGACCACGCTCGCCGGAGGCGAGTCTCTCGGCTGTTGCTGGAGCAACCAGCCTGCAGGAGGGATTTCCCTGAGGTGAGCAGCAGCGGCGCTGGGCGTGTGAAGCCCCCTGCTGTTCTTCTTGTCGGCGTGTTTTGGCGTGCTAAGTGCCAGGACGCTGCCCAGAGTGACTTTGCTACAAATAGTGTGCAGGTTCTGTTTTTTCAGCACACTGCAGTCTGCTGGAGTTGTTTTTTTTTCTTTCTTTTGAGGAACTGTGTTAAATGGAAAATACACAACAAGCAACAAAAAAAAAAAAAAAACATAAAGGCAAACAAGGCACATCACATCAGAACCGATAAAGTGTTAATACAAAGACACAGAGTACAGTACATCAAGCAACACCAGTTCTGGAAGGACACTGTCCCAAAGTCACGTAAGCACTCTTCGCAACTGCATGTCACCTGAAGTTGCATAGAACATTACACATGTACAGTTTTTACATGGGAGCTGGCTCTGCAGTGGTGTGGGTGTGATAGAAAGCCTCCCAATGTCAAGAGATGACACCTAAGTAATCCGGTCAAGTGCACATCACAGATGGAGGTGTGGTAATACGTCATAAGCTCGTGTTGCAGTCATGTCGTCAATCCTGGCGTTGGAACCTTTAGTCATGGAAGGTCCTCCTTCCGCTCAAGCAGCTCGGTGGAAGGAGTAGATGGACAAGTTGAAAACCTACTTTGCGGTAATGGCACTGGACAATGAGAGGCGCAGCCCCATGCTCCTACACTTGGGAGGTGCAGCTATTCATAAACTTGGACAGTCGGTGGCAGAAGAGGGTCCACCTTTCACCTACCAGTCATTAAAACAGGTGCTAACAGCTCATATCAAACCTTTGGCTAATCCGGACTACGAGCATTTCTTATTAAGACAGGCCAGACAACTCCCAAACGAATCAGTTGACACTTTTTATGCCAGGTTAAAAGAACTAGCCCGCACCTGCACGTTGTTGAATGTGGAAGACGAGGTCCATGCGCAATTTATACAGGGATGTGCATCTGTAAAATTGAGGGAAAATATATTGCAGGTACCTGGCATGTCTATGGCAAACATCCTCACTTTGGGAAGATCAAAGGAACTGTCTAAAGTACACGCGGTTCATACGGAAGTAGCGCTGCAAACCCAGGTCAAAGTTGAGCCAGTGAATGCCATCACCGCAACTGCTGTAGAAAGAAAGAAAACCCAGCCAAAGGTTACCATGTCGTCACAAACCTGTTTTTCTTGTGGCGGTCCATTCCCTCATCAAGGTGTGTGTCCTGCGCAAGGAAAGAAATGTTCAAGTAGCAACAAGTTGAATCATTTTGCCAAAGCATGCCAGTCGGCTGTCCGTCCAAAGTCACAGAAGTCCAAAGCCGTCAACCTAGTGCAACCACCCATGGTAACAGGAGAAGATGATGATCTGGATGACGATGAGGAAGGTGAAGGGACCGTCCATGTGAAACACGCTTTGCAGCCTGGTGGGTAACCTT
This sequence comes from Pleurodeles waltl, assembly GCF_031143425.1. Classification (NCBI taxonomy): domain Eukaryota; kingdom Metazoa; phylum Chordata; class Amphibia; order Caudata; family Salamandridae; genus Pleurodeles; species Pleurodeles waltl. The sequence continues at coordinate 1,680,206,151 of NC_090444.1, read as the reverse complement.
GGAAGCAGGTACCACGGTGTCCTGTTTTTCTGGCAGGCCAAAAGATTGATGCGCTGATTGACACTGGTGCCTCCATGAATATACTGGCCCAATCGTTATTGAAAGGTCTTCCCATTCAACCCAAGTTGCGACCTACAATGACTCAGGTGTATGCATTTGGGTCGTCGCTGCCAATGCCTTTGGCAGGTGTTTTCACCACGACACTGTCTCATGAGGAGAATGCAGCGCAAACCAGAGTGGCTGTCACAAAAACTGGATCTGATATGCTACTAAGCTGCCGGACAGCAGAGCAGCTCAATCTCATTTCTTTTACCGTCAGTGTTCACCTCAAAACTGTGGAGAGTCTGTTAACTGAATTCGGGCCATTATTCGAAGGCATAGGTTGTCTGAAGGACCGCATGCTATGTCTGCACATTGACAAGTCCATACAGCCGGTGGCATTGAAGCATCGCCGAGTTGCTTTCCATCTGCAGCCAAAGGTGGAGGAAGATCTCAGGAATTTTGAGCAGGCTAATGTAATAGAGAAGGTCAACAGTCCCATTCCGTGGGTGTCACCCATTGTGATTGCTAGGAAACCCAAAAAAACAGGAGAGGTGAGGATTTGTGTCGGCATGTGCCTGCGAAATGTCGCCATTAAGCGGGAACGTCATCTAACACCTACTGTGGATGACATCGTTGCGTAGGTTGCAGGGTCAAGGTGGTTCTCGAAGATGGACCTGCAGGCTAGGTACTACCAGCTCATGTTACATCCTGACTCCAGAGGCATAACAACTTTCTCCACTCATGTGGGTCTCAGAAGGTATAAGCGTTTGAGTTTTGGGATCTCCAGAGCCCAGAGGTGTTTCAAGACACCATTCGTGGGGTGCTTGCTGGTCTACCCGGAGTCATTAATGTCAGTGATGACATACTTGTGCATTCTCCCAACATAGAATTGCATCTTCTTTGGCTCAGAGCGACATTCCATAAACTGCAAGAGCATGGCCTAACTCTTTTTACAGACAGAAGTAGCATTCTTTGGGTACCGTTTCTCTGGGGAAGGAGTCATGCCGGATCCTGCCAAGGTAAAAGACATTAAGGCGCCGCCGCCCGCCATGCGGTCACCGCCATTTGGCCGCTCCGCGGTCAAAAGACCGCGGAGGCCATTCTGGCTTTCCCGCTGGGCCGGCGGGCGCCCGCCAAAGGAGCACCCGCCGGCCCAGCGGGAAAGGCCCTGCAACATAGAAGCCGGCTCCGAATGGAGCCGGCGGTGTTGCAGGGGTGCGACGGGTGCAGTTGCACCCGTCGCGATTTTCACTGTCTGCTATGCAGACAGTGAAAATCATGCTGGGGCCCTGTTAGGGGGCCCCTGCACTGCCCATGCCAGTGGCATGGGCAGTGCAGGGGCCCCCAGGGGCCCCACGACACCCGTTCCCGCCATCCTGTTCCTGGCGGTCAAAACCGCCAGAAACAGGCTGGCGGGAAGGGGGTCGGAATCCCCATGGCGATTCTCCCAGCCGGGGCTAATCCGGCGGGAAACCGCCGGACCCGGCTGGGCCACCGCGGCTTTACAGCCGCGGTCGGAATTCCACATGAAGCACCGCCAGCCTGTTGGCGGTGCTTCCGTGGACATCCACCCTGGCGGTCATAGACCGCCAGGGTTGGAATGAGGGCCTAAATCTGCTACGGCTCCACCAATTTATCCGGTGTTCACAGCTATTTGGCCATGATAAACTACTGTGGGTGTTTTATCAAAAACCTGACAGAACTGACGCTCCTCTCAGAGACCTCATCAAGGCCAATGCGGTATGGGAGTGGGACCTGAACAAGATGCTGCATTCCAAGCTACCAAGTCAGCGTTGTCCGAACACACCACCCTGGTCTATTTTGATCCTCGGAAGGAGTCCAAGCTATCCGTTTATGCTAGCCCCACTGAGTTGGGGGCAGTGTTGGCACAAAAGCAACTGGATGGGGAATGGGCTCCTGTGGCCCATGCCAGCCGAGCTCTGACAGAGACTGAGCAACGTTATTCCGAAATTGAGAAGGAGGCCATTGCAGTGCACTGGGGCTGCAACCATTTTAACCTCTACCTGTATGGTCAGCCGTTTATAGTGCACACTGATCACAAGCCCCTGATGCCTTTGTTTAATGGATCCTCTTCCAACCCCCCGCCACAAATAGAAAAGTGGATTTTGCAATTGCAAGATTATCGTTTTCAGGTGGTATATCGACCTGGCTCTTTGAATCCTGCTGACTACCTCTCACGACATGCCCGGCCAGCTACCCCTTGAGCGGTCATGGATGCGAACGAGGTAGAAGAGTATGTAAGCCTGACCATAGAGAGATCCCGTCCGCTGCCTCTTTCACTTGATGAAACAAAGTAGCCACAGATGGCGATGAGTGTCTGCAGTTGGTGATGTCGGCTGTTGTTTCTGGAAAATGGCACCCTGTGCTTCAAAATGTGACTCTCAGGATGACAGAGGCCCGAACCATGCTGTCCTCGTTGCACAAGGTCAGACAAGAGCTGGCTGTCTCTCCCGAAGGATGTCTGCTCAGAGGACACTGGCTGGTGATTCCAATGTCATTACAACATCCTCTAGTGGAGCTGGCCCATGCCTCTCACCAAGGAATGGTTGAGACAAAGTCCAGATTGAGAAGTAAGGTGTGGTTTCCAGGGCTTGACGACCACATTGAAAAAGTAGTGCGTCAGTGTATGATGTGTCAAGCGGATGGTCCAGCTGAATATCCCTCACCAATTCTTACCAAGCCTATTCATCCTGTCCCATGGTTTCGAGCCAGTGCTGATTTCGGGAGTCTGCCACATGGACGTCACACGTTTGTAGTGATAGATGATTTCTCGAAGTATCATGAGGTTGAGATTGTGGAATCCACCACAGCGTCTCAGATCATTCCTCACCTCGAGACAATTATGGCTACCCATGGGTTATTGCAGGAGATTCGCATTGACAATGGGCCCCCATTCTCAAGCCAAGAGTTTGCTGAGTACCTGCAGTCACGAGGAATTGTCATTAAAAAGATCACCCTCGTTGGCCTCAGGTTAATGGAGAAGTGGAACGTTTCATGAGGACTCTCAACAAAGTGCTACGGATTGCAATTGCTGGTGGTCACAATGTGGACTGTGTTGTTTATGCCTTCTTGCAGGAGTATCGACTTACTCCTCATGCCACCACTGGTAAGACACCTAGGGGGTGATTCTAACTTCGGCGGGTGAAAGACCGCTGAGGGTATATTGGGATTTTCCCTGGGCTGGCGGGCGGCCGCCAAAAGGCCGCCCGCCAGCCCAGGGCAAATCAACCTTCCCACGAGGACGCCGGCTCAGAATTGAGCCGGCGTAGTGAGAAGGTGCGACGGGTGCAGTGGCACCCGTCGCGTATTTCAGTGTCTGCATAGCAGACACTGAAATACTTTGTGGGGCCCTCTTACGGGGGCCCCTGCAGTGCCCATGCCATTGGCATGGGCACTGCAGGGGCCCCCAGGGGCCCCGCGGCACCCCCTACCGCCATCCTGTTCCTGGCGGGAGTCCCGCCAGGAACAGGATGGCGGTAGGGGGTGTCAGAATCCCCATGGCGGCGGAGCGCGCTCCGCCGCCATGGAGGATTCTCAAGGGCAGTGGGAAACCAGCGGGAAACCGGCGGGAAACCGGCGGGAAACCGCCGGTTTCCCGCATCTGACCGCGGCCGAACCCCCGCGGTCAGAATGCCCTGGGGGGCACCGCCGGTCTGTCGGCGGTGCTCCCACCGGGGTCAGAATGACCCCCCTAGTTCTTTATGCTTAAATCGAAGGGTACAAGATACCGTTCCTCATGTTCAGTAACCATCCGAACTCTATAGTTGTGTGGGGAAGGCGCTGTCACAAAGGAAGGACAGGAATGACAAGATGGAAAGAAACATGAGAGCAAAGAAACAAGTTATCCACATAGGGGATCTGGTTCTTGTAAGAAGCAGGAGAGGAAAAAGCAAATTTGTGCTACCTTTTGAGAAAGATCCGTGGGTTGTGAGTGGCATAAAAGGCACCATGATCACTGCCAGGAGAGACCAGGAGGCAGTCTCGAGAAACATTTAGGCCCTCATTACAACCCTGGCGGTCGGTGTTAAAATGTTGGTAATACCGCCTGCTTGTTGGCGGTAAAAGAAATGGAATCATGACCACGGTGGAAACCGCCAACACAGACAGCCACTTTAACACTCCGACCGCCACGGCGGTAGCAATAAACACCGTGGCGGTAACCGCCAACAGACAGGCGGAAGTGAATGTACCACCCACCACATTATAACCCGCCCATCTGCCAGCTTTTCCGGGGTAGTACCAACGCCATCAAAAGCACGGCGGAAACAGTACACAGAAGGGAAACCACTCACCTCTCGACACTCAACGAAGAACTAGGACGCCATGGAGCCCAAACTACAGGTGTTACCGATGTTGGTGTATCTTCTCATCTACCAGGAGTACAAACGGTGGCGGCGACGACCACAGTGAATACTGCACCTACCACACATGGGAGGGGGGGAGGAAAACGAGAGTGACACACACACGCAACACGCATCAACATTACATATACACCCCGTAGCCCTCTGGAAGAACGCAAGGACAAAAGGAATTGAGTCAAATGAGTGTCATATTAGAAATTGTCAGATATACATTACAAATTCAAAAATAGTATTTACAATATATACAATATGTACATAAGGCAGTACATTTTTCACTCATAGGGCCTGATTCTAACTTTGGAGGACGGTGTTAAACCGTCCCAAAAGTGGCGGATATACCACCTACCGTATTACGAGTCCATTATATCCTATGGAACTCATAATACGGTAGGTGGTATATCCGCCACTTTTGGGACGGTTTAACACCGTCCTCCAAAGTTAGAATCAGGCCCATAGTGTCTGTGGGCCACAGGGCCATATCTCATAGGCCAAGCCCACACTTGACTCCTGCCTCAAAACGGAGAGAACACTGCAGGGGCATCAGGTCGAAAACACACAGGCACCTCAATGGGATGGGAAAGGGGGGGGCACCTCAGCCGGTAGATGGGACAACGCCACTGCTCCTGGAGGGGGCTCCATGCCCACAGCGATGTCCTGGGGAGTGCAAGGCCACAGTCTCTCAAGTCTCTCAAGTGGGTGGTTTGCCCACTGCCTGGTCCTGGAGATTTCAAAGCCACAGTCTCTCAAGTCTCTCAAGTGGGTGGTTTGCTCACTGCCTGGTCTTGGGGAGTTCAAAGCCACAGTCTCTCAAGTCTCTCAGGTGGGTGGTTTGCCCACTACCTGGTCCTGGAGAGTTCAAAGCCACAGTCTCTCAAGTCTCCCAAGTGGGTGGTTTGCCCACTGCCTGGTCCTGGGGGGGTGCAGAGCCACAGTCTCTCAAGTCTCCCAAGTGGGTGGTTTGCCCACTGCCTGGTCCTGGGTAGTGCAAAGCCACAGTCTCTCAAGTGGATGCCTTTCTCAACTGGTTCTGGAGGGGGCTTTGTGCCCAGTGTGCTCCATCCTGCCAAGGATAGGGTGAGTGGATGCCTTCTTCCACTCGTTCTGGAGGGGGCTTTGTGGCCAGTGAGCTCCATCCTGCCAAGGATAGGGTGAGTGGATGCATTTCTCCTCTAGTCCTGGAGGGGGCTTTGTGCCCAGTGTGCTTCATCCTGCCAACGATAGGGTGAGTGGATGCATTTCTCCACTGGTCCTGGATTGGGCTTTCTGCCCAGTGTGCTTCATCCTGCCAACGATAGGGTGAGTGGATGCATTTCTCCTCTGGTCCTGGAGGGGGCTTTGTGCCCAGTGTGCTTCATCCTGCCAAGGATAGTGTGAGTGAGTGCATTTCTCCACTCGTTCTGGAGGGGGCTTTGTGTCCAGTGTGCTTCATCCTGCCAACAATAGGGTGAGTGGATGCATTTCTCCACTGGTTCTGGAGGGGGCTTTGTGCCCAGTAATGCAACACTTGGGGTGTGGTAGTTCACAGTCCCTCACCTGGGTGTCTGAGCCACGAGATTTGCAGTGACCAGGATGCATGATAGTCCATGGAGGCAGGGCTAGAGTCCATCCGGCGGTGGTTTACTCTGCACAGTGGTGGTAGTGCTGGTGGGGGTGCTGCCAGTGGTGGAGGGAGGCTCCAGCCCCTCTCCTGCAGCCTCAGACGGCTGCCCACTGGGGCTGCTGCTGCTGGCAGTGGTGCTACTGTCAGCGATGCAGGTGGCGGTGCTTGCAGCAGGGCTTGCGGCGGTGCTAGCAGCGGGGCTGCTGGCGGTGCAGGTGGCGGTGCTGGTGGTTGTGCTGGTAGCCACCAGGCCTTCACCTGCAGCCTTGGACAGCTGAAGTGCCTTGCCTGGTGTTTTGTTCCCCTTCCTCACCTTGGCAGATGGTGGTGTCACCTTGGGTCTGGCACCTGGAGTCTTTGAAGTGGCCTTTCTGGGTGGTTGTGGCTCCTTCCCCTTGCTGGATGCTGTCCCCTTCTTCACCTTGCCAGGTGGCGCAATGGATTTTTCCTTGGCAGGGATTGGTGGCACACTGGCTGGGCTGACGGGCGACCCCATTGATCCTCTGACAGCTGCAGGAACCACAGCGGATGTGGACTTGATGGCTGAGGTGCTGGGCTTGGTTTTGACCACCCTCGCCTGAGGGGAAGGACGGGGAGGGGTAGGGAAGAGGTAAATGTCTGCCAGGTAAATTTTCTCAGGGACACTGGGGCGGGAAGAGGGAGAAGGTCTGGGAGTGAAGGAAGAGGGAGTGGTTGTAGGAGGTGTGTGTGCTGCATTTGGGTGCAGGTGCATGAGCTGGATGCTGCTGTGAGGTGGATGGCTGTTAGGTGGGTGGGTGCTTGCCTCGCTGTACTTTGGAAGGAGGGGTCACAGACACAGTGGGGGAGGACACAGGGGGTGTGTGCATGGATGTGGGGGTGGTGACTGCCAGTGAGGGGTGTGTAGTGATGGGCGTGCTGGTGATGGAGGTAGTGGGTGAGGATGTAGTGCATGCAGGTGTGAGTGTAGACGGTCCTGGGAGGGTGGTGGACGAGGAGGAGGAGGGGGACACAGTGGAGGCAGTGGATGTTGCTGTGTCTGCATGGGGATGGTGCTTGTGTGAGTGCCTGTGAGATGAAGTGTGGTGCTTGTGTTTGCCTGAGCCACTTCTGTGTGTTGATTTGGGTGAATGCTGTTCTGAAGGTGTGCTTGGGAAGGGCTTGGGTTCAATCAATCAATCAATCATTAGATTTATAAAGCGTGCTATGTACCCGTTAGGGTTTCGAGGCGCTAGGAGGAGGGGGGGGGTAGCTGCTATCGTTCGAAGAGCCATGTCTTGAGGAGTCTCCTGAAGGTGAGGAGGTCCTGGGTCTGGCGTAGTGAGGTCGGGAGTGAGTTCCAGGTCTTGGCGGCGAGGTAGGAGAAGGATCTGCCGCCAGAGGTCTTGCGCTGGATTCGGGGGACGATGGCGAGGGAAGGTTGGCAGAGCGTAGTTGGCGTGAGGGAACGTAGAAGTTGAGTCTGGTGTTCAGGTAGGTGGGTCCGGTGTCGTGTAGAGCCTTGTGTGCGTGGGTGAGGAGTTTAAAGGTGATCCTCTTGTGCACGGGGAGCCAGTGGAGGTCTTTCAGGTGGTGGGAGATGTGACATCGGCGGGGTATGTCGAGGATCAGGCGGGCGGATGCGTTCTGGATGCGTTGGAGTCGTTGGATGTCTTTACTTGGGATGCCTGTGTAGAGTGCGTTGCCGTAGTCGAGTCTGCTACTGACGAGGGCTTGGGTCACCGTCTTTCTGGTTCCTGTTGGAATCCACTTGAAGATTCTGCAGAGCATGCGGAGGGTGTTGAAACAGGAGGAGGAGACTGCTTTGACCTGTTTGGACATGGTGAGAGCGGAGTCGAGGATGAAGCCGAGGTTTCGTGCATGGCTGGCTGGGGTGGGCCACCAAGAGTCGTTCCAGGCCGAGGGGGAGCGGCCGAGGATGAGGACTTCCGTCTTCTCGGAGTTTAGTTTCAGGCGGCTGTTGCTCATCCACTCGGCGATGGATTTCAGTCCCTCGTGGAGGTTGGCTTTGGCGGTGTGAGGATCTTTGGTCAGGGAGAGGACGAGCTGGGTGTTGTCAGCGTAGGAGAGGATGCTGAGGTCGTGCTGACGGGCCAGTTGTGCGAGGGGGGCCATATAGACGTTGAACAGCGTTGGGCTTAGCGAGGAGCCTTGGGGGACGCCGCAGATGAGGTTGGTGGCTTTGGAGCGGAAGGGTGAGAGTCGGACTCTCTGGGTTCTGCCGGAGAGAAAAGAGGAGATCCAGTTGAGGGCTTTGTCTTGGATACCGGCTTCGTGGAGGCGATTTAGTAGGGTGCGGTGGCAGACCGTGTCGAAGGCAGCGGAGAGGTCTAGGAGGATGAGGGCTGAAGTTTTGCTGTTGTCCATTTGTTGTCTGATGTCATCTGTGGAGGCGAGGAGTGCAGTCTCTGTGCTGTGGTTGCGTCTGAAACCGGATTGGGAGGGGTCTAGGATGGAGTTGTCTTCGAGGTAGTGGGAGAGCTGTGCGTTGACGATCTTCTCGATGACTTTCGCTGGGAAAGGGAGGAGGGAGATCGGTCGGAAGAGTTTGAGATCGTTGAGGTCAGCCTTAGGTTTCTTGAGGAGGGGTTGGATTTCTGCGTGCTTCCAGCTGTCCGGGAAGGTAGCGGTGTTGAAGGAAAGGTTGATGATCTTGCAGAGTTTGGGGGCGATGGTGACGTCGGCTTTGTTGAAGATGTGAGGTGGGCAGGGGTCAGAGGGAGATCCTGAGTGGATGGAGTTCATGGTCTTTAGTGTTTCGGCGTCGTCTACGTGGGTCCAGGTGGTGAGGCGGTCGGCGTGGGAGGAGTTGTTGGGGGTGGGGTCAGGCGGAGGTGCGGTGTTGAAGCTGTCGTGGATGGCTGCGATTTTCTGGTAGAAGAAGGTGGAGAGATCGTCGCAGAGTTTCTGGGATGGTGGGACGTCGTTGACATTGGCGTTGGGGTTGGAGAGCTCCTTCACGATGCAGAAGAGTTCCTTGCAGTCGTGTGCGTTGTTGTTAAGGCGTTCTGTGAAGTGGGAGCGTTTGGCGAGTCGGATCAGTTGGTGGTGTTCGCGGTTGGCTTCCTTGAGGGTAGCAAGGTTGTCGGTGTGCGCTCGAGGATCCATTTTTTCTTGAGTTTCTGGCAGGTGCGTTTGGAGGTGGTCATTTCGTCTGTGAACCAGGCTGGTTTTTTCTTTTCTTGGTTGACGGTGGGTCTCTTGAGTGGTGCTAGGATGTTGGCGCAGTTGAGGATCCATTGTTGGAGGTTGATGGCGGCGGAGTCCGGGTCGGTGGGGTCGGGTGGTGGGTTTTTGGCGAGGGTGCTGGCTAGTTGGTCTTCGGTGACTTTTCCCCAGCGGCGGTGAGGCGGTAGTGGGGTGCAGTGGTGTTCGGTGTTTTTCTTGAAGGTGAAATGGACGCAGTGGTGGTCGGTCCAGTGGAGTTCGGAGGTGTGGCTGAATGAGATGTGGTTGCTTGCAGTGAAGAGTGGGTCAAGGGTGTGGCTGGCAATGTGGGTGGGTGTGTTGACCAGTTGACGGAGTCCGAGGTTGGAGAGGTTGGTGGTCAGTGATGCAGTGTTGGCGTCATTGTTGTTCTCCAGGTGGAAGTTGAGGTCTCCCAGGAGGATGTAGTCTGAAGAGGCGAGGGCGTGGGTGCTTGCGAGGTCGGAGATGGTGTCGCTGAAAGGGGCTCTTGGTCCTGGAGGACGTATATGAGGGTTCCTCTGAGGGTAGTGTTAGGGTCTGTGTGGATCTGGAAGTGGAGGTGTTCGGCTGTCTTGAGGGTGTCGTCCGTGTGGGTGTGGATCTTGAGGGTGGATTTGTGGACGATGGCTATTCCTCCGCCGATTCCGTTGGTGCGATCTCTTCTGGTGATCTTGTAGCCGTCAGGGATGGCAATGGCGATGTCTGGGGCCGAGGAGTCGTTCCACCAGGTTTCGGTTAGGAAGGCTACATCTGGGGCGGTGGTGTCGAGCAGGTCCCAGAGCTTGATGGCGTGCTTTCGTGCGGAGCGTGTGTTAAGGAGGATGCAGTGCAGGTGGTTTGTGTTGGTTGTTGCAGACTTCGTTGTTCTGTTGCAGGTGAAGTTGCAGGTGCGTCAGGAAAAAGGTCCTTTGGTGTGCTTCAGGGTGGCCTGGAAGCATTCTGTGGAGGGGCCAGGGTTGAGGGCGAGGAGTTCGCTGGGCGAGTAGCGAAAGGTGGGGATGCGGGGGCGTGAGGAACAGGGGGGGTGGCGCTGGGCGTTGTCCAGGCACGGACGGGCGCAGACGGGCTTGCCTCTGGCGCGCCGGCGCGGACGCGCAGCGCCAGCCATTAAGAAGGGAGGGGGGAGGGAGGAGCAGCTGGGAGGCAGGAGGGAGCGGCGAATGGGGGCGCGAGGGGGGCGGGGCCGCGGGGAGGCAGCGGCAGTGAGAGAAGGCAGGGGGGAGCGCACAAGGGGCAAAATACCAGGAAACAAGGCACAATAAAGAATACGGCACAGTTCACAACAGTCACAAAACTAGGCAAAAATGGCACAAATACAAATGGAATACAGCAATCAGAGGGGCACAAATGGGGGCTAGAGCGCCAGGAGGCAGGCGCTAAAAAGTGGAAAAAACACTTACAGGAGCGGCGAAAAAGCGACAGAAGCCACGGGACTCGAACACGCTAGCAGCAGCGTGGGCGGGGGCCAGGGGCACGAGACAGCAGGGTGGTGCTGCGGACGTGGGGGGTGAGCTCTGGACCAAAACAGGTCAGAGGTCGCTCACTCGCGACGCGCAGCGCCAGCCATTAAGAAGGGAGGGGGGAGGGAGCAGCGAATGGGGGCGCGAGGGGGGCGGGGCCGCGGGGAGGCAGCAGCAGTGAGAGAAGGCAGGGGGGAGCGCACAAGGGGCAAAATACCAGGAAACAAGGCACAATAAAGAATACGGCACAGTTTACAACAGTCACAAAACTAGGCAAATATGGCACAAATACAAATGGAATACAGCAATCAGAGGGGCACAAATGGGGGCTAGAGCGCCAGGAGACAGGCACTAAAAAGTGGAAAAAACACTTAAAGGAGCGGCGAAAAAGCGGCAGAAGCCACGGGACTCGAACACGCTAGCAGCAGCGTGGGCGGGGGCCAGGGGCACGAGACAGCAGGGTGGTGCTGCGGACGTGGGGGGCGAGCTCTGGACCAAAACAGGTCAGAGGTCGCTCACTCGCGACGCGCAGCGCCAGCCATTAAGAAGGGAGGGGGGAGCAGCTGGGAGGCGGGAGGCGGGAGGGAGCGGCGAATGGGGGCGCGAGGGGGGCGGGGCCGCGGGGAGGCAGCGGCAGTGAGAGAAGGCAGGGGGGGAGCGCATAAGGGGCAAAATACCAGGAAACAAGGCACAATAAAGAATACGGCACAGATTACAACAGTCACAAAACTAGGCAAAAATGGCACAAATACAAATGGAATACAGCAATCAGAGGGGCACAAATGGGGGCTAGAGCGCCAGGAGGCAGGCGCTAAAAAGTGGAAAAAACACTTACAGGAGTGGCAAAAAAGCGGCAGAAGCCACGGGACTCGAACACGCTAGCAGCAGCGTGGGCGGTGGCCAGGGGCACGAGACAGCAGGGTGGTGCTGCGGATGTGGGGGGCGAGCTCTGGACCAAAACAGGTCAGAGGTCGCTCACTTGCGACGCGCAGCGCCAGCCATTAAGAAGGGAGGGGGGAGGGAGGAGCAGCTGGGAGGCGGGAGGCGGGAGGGAGCGGCGAATGGGGGCGCGAGGGGGGCGGTGCCGCGGGGAGGCAGCGGCAGTGAGAGAAGGCTGGGGGAGCGCACAAGGGGCAAAATACCAGGAAACAAGGCACATAAAGAATACGGCACAGTTTACAACAGTCACAAAACTAGGCAAAAATGGCACAAATACAAATGGAATACAGCAATCAGAGGGGCACAAATGGGGGCTAGAGCGGCAGGAGGCAGGCGCTAAAAAGTGGAAAAAACACTTACAGGAGCGGCAAAAAAGCGGCAGAAGCCACGAAACTCAAACACGCTAGCAGCAGCGTGGGCGGGGGCCAGGGGCACGAGACAGCAGGGTGGTGCTGCGGACGTGGGGGGCGAGCTCTGGACCAGTGGATAAGGACTAGGTAGAGGACAGTGGAGGGGGGAGGCTCGAGACAGGGACAACGGCTGCCATCAGTGCTGAGCCCAGAGCCTGAAATGCTCTCTGGTGGGCCACCACGCCAGAGTGAATGCCCTCCAGGTATGCATGTGTTTGTTGCAAGTGCATCTCGACACCCTGGGTGGCATTCAGAATGGTTGACTGCCCAACAGAGAGGGATCTCAGGAGGTCAATAGCCTCCTCACTGAGAGCAGCAGGGCTGACTGGTGCAGGGCCTGAGGTGCCTGGGGCGAAGGAGATGCCCACCCTCCTGGGTGAGCAGGGCAGAGCACGGGAAACACGCTGAGGGGCTGCTGGGAGGGTGGTGCTGGTAGGGGGAGTGGCGGCTGTACCTGTTGTTGGGGTGGGCATAGAGGTGTCTGTCAACGCCAGGGAGCTTCCATCCGAGGAGGAGTCGGTGTCTGTGGTGTCCCCTTGTGTCCCCGTCGTGGTGCTCCCCTCGCCCTCAGTCCCACTGGTGCCCTCACAGTCGGTGGATTCGGCCTTCAGGGCCATGTGCGATGCAGCTCCCTCCGTCGCCAGTGCCTCTGCTCTTCCGCCAGGTGATGCTAACGCACAGAAGGACAGGGTGACAAAACAAAGAGTGAGGGAGAGACAGAAGATATTTTTGGTCAATGCCAGCAACAACACTACCGTTGGTGTACACAACTCACACGGAACAGCCCTTTGCACTATTCCATGCACTACCAGTTACAATGCCAGTCACCAGCCCATGGGGCACAATGCCTAACGCCATCAGCTGCACACCTGAAACAAACAGGGCCCTGACCAGTAGTAGATGCGACTAACACTATTGGGGTTGGAGTGCTTCAGAGCCTGCCCAACAAGGGACCTACCCTGCCATGTTCGCCCTGGCCTAAGGGCACCCACAGTCCACATCCCCACCCAGGTAAAACTTTAACACGCGCAAAGTAATGAATCCGATTTTTTTCTCACCCCCTTGTGGCTGCTGTGATGCCCTCAAGTGCCCATCCAACTCTGGATAGGCCACCGCCAGGATGCGGAACATCAAGGGGGTCAGGGTACCCCTTCCTCGTTGGGAGGCCAGCCCCAGCTGGGCCTCCGCCATCTTCCTTGCCCAGCGGCGCAGGTCCTCCCACCATTTGCGGCAGTGGGTGCTCCGCCTGTCAAAGACCTCCAGGGTCCGCACCTCCTTGGCGATGGCACGCCAAATACCCTTTTTCTGATGGGTGCTGACCTACAGGAAAAAGACAGGAGAAAAGGGAATTAGTTAACCGTCCGGACCGTCACACTCATGGCCCACCATATCCCTCTTATCCCCTAATGCATAAACATTGACCATATTCCACTGAAGGTGTGGGGTGATCAAATGAGGGTAAAACTGGATTAGTGGACCCTCACTAATGGTGCTGATTCAGCGCATAATTCATATAAGGGCTGTGTGTAGAAAGTGTCTATGGTAGTGGCTGTGTCGTCAGGAGGGAGTTCCTTTTACGGACTAGGTGGTCTCACACACATAATAGTGTCTTGCTTCATCATTTGACCACCTAGCCCCACCCAGGTAAGATAGTACTACCTGGGCGGACTCAACCTCGTTGTTAAAGGAACTACAGAGGGAGTGCTGAAATAAATCGAACTGGAAATTTCACAGGGATCCAGATGAGGTGGGAATAAAATTACCAAACATGTCACCTATCACGATTAGTGGGGTATTTTAATAGAGGTGCCTGTAGGTAAGGTTAAAATTATGATTGGGACTCAGTTGAGTTTTTATGACTCATAGAGTCTAAAAATCAGGGACCAACATGTTTCTGCCCTCTCTAAGTGTATCCCTTGTAGTCACACTCACTCCAAAGGAATTACCGCCCAGCTGCTCGAGTACCCTCCCTCTGGCAACTCCCAGACCAGAGGCAAATCGCCTTATCCCTCGGGACCTACCTAATTACGAACACTCAGTTCAGGAAGGCTTATTATTCTACCTTTTTCCACCCACTGAGCATGCTACAAAGCATCCACCCCTAGGGGATCCATGACCCTGACGAATGCCCCTGACCTTCCAGCACATAGAGACGCGTGGGGTTGCATTACTCCCGCCACTCTCTTTTGTGTTTCAATAGCACATACATTGACCACCATAAATGCAGCACTCTGGCCAGGATGCCTCAGACCCCCCCACATGTGGCTTACACACACAGCACTCCATACATTCATGGTTCATGCATCATGCTCACAGTGTACTCATCAGTCTGGAGGACCGTAGAGTAATGTGTACTGGGGTAGGACGCCATCCACCAGTCTCTCCAACTCATCCGCAGTGAAGGCAGGGACCCTTTCCCCAGACACATGAGCCATTGTCACTTCCAGACACAGGTCACAGCAGCACTTGCAGTGTAGGGCCTCTCCTGTTGAAGGTCAGGTAGCAAGTGAGTGAATAGATAGAAAATGGTGGTCACGTCCGCGGCGGTGCATACTCTCACCACCGGCATACATGGCCGTTGGCTCCTAGAACCCATAGAGCCCAAATATAACCAATGCGAAGTTGCGGGCGGTTGTCAACCACCTACCACAATGGCGCACAACGTCAGCGGAATTACCTCATTTCCACTTGTCCCTTTTCACAGGTCAGACAGCCACCATTTCAGGGGGGCACATGCCATGGCACCTAACCGCGTCACAGCAGAAATTGGCACAGCAACTGACTCTCAGATTCACATACTGGTTCTGTAAATGTAGAAATACATCATTATTGCAATTGATGTGTGATTATGACCCTCTGCTCACTGTTTTCCTCCCTAGGGATCAACCTCTGAGGATGATTATGAGGTGGAGACATCCTCCAGTGTACAGACCCCTGGTGGACCTTGCGACAATGGAGGACAGACATTATACAAACATACAGATTTGATTGGGCCACAATCCAAGAACTGTGTGCCCAATTGGAGCCAGACCTGATGTCACCTATCTGCCAGCCCACAGGTATCCCCTCTCTAGTGCAGGTCCTGTCAGTGCTCCATTTCCTGGCATGTGGTTCCTTCCAAACAACAGTGGCCATGGCATCAGGGATGTCTCAGCCAATGTTCTCCAACCTGTTGACCAGAGTGTTGTCAGCCCTGCTTAAACACACGCACAGCTACATTGTATTCCCCAGGTGGAGGATTTGGCCACAGTGAAAGCTGACTTTTATACCCTGGGACATATTCCCAACATCATTGGTGCCATTGATGGTACACATGTAGCATTTGTCCACCCCCCACCCGGAGAAATGAACAAGTGTTCAGGAATAGAAAAAGCTATCATTCTATGAATGTGCAGACGGTGTGTTTGGCGGACCAGTACATCTCCCATGTGAATGCAAGTATCCTGGCTCTGTGCATGACGCCTTTATCTTGAGGAAAAGCAGTATCCCGTATGTGATGGGCCAACTCCAGAGGCACCGGGTGTGGCTAATAGGTGAGCCCAAGGTCCCCACCCAGCAAATGTTGGTGTCTGGGTATGGGGTTGTCCCTAAGGGTTAGTGTGTGTCTAACAGCTGTCCCTCGATATTTGCAGGTGACTCTGGTTACCCAACCTCTCATGGCTACTGATCCCAGTCAGGAGTGCCAGGACAAGGGCAGCGTTACAATGAGGCACATGGATAATTGAGATAACCTTCGGCCAGGTTCCGGTGCCTCCATCTGACAGGTACTACTCAGCCAAGAAGGTATGCCAGATCATTGTTGCATGTTACATGTTGCACAACCTGGCCTTGAGACACCAGGTGCCTTTTCTGCAGGAGGATGAGCTTGGAGATGGTCATGTGGCAGCAGTGGAGCCTGTGGGCAGTGAGAAAGAGGAGGTAGAGGAAGAAGATATGGACAACAGAAGTAATATCATACAGCAGTACTTCCAGTGACACACAGGTAAGACACTGTAACTTCACTTTACTTTTCAGTTTTCTGTTGGAGATTGAACAATGTAGCCTGATTTCACCATGTCTATGGCCACTTACTGTACCCTTTGGCATCTCTATTTTCAGATCTCTGTGGCCCTCTCTGGCTCCTGGTATGTTTACTACTGCCCACTAAAGGTCATACCAATGTATATATAACTGTACATATGACTTGCAATGTTTTCAGTACTAATACACATTTCAATCATTTGACAGACTCCAGATTTGTATTTGCTCCAAGGGTGTTTATTGAAGTGCTCATACGTAGAGGGGATGTGCAATGGGCTGGGGTGATAGTGGAGGAATGCCCAGTTAGAGTCCAGTCTCTTGGAATCACAGGTGCATTGTCCAATGGGGCATAGGAAGGGGAGTAGTGGCAGTTCATGGTGGACAGGGTGAAAGAGTGGGACAGAAGGGTGACAATCAGGAGAGCCCTATTTCCTGGCGGGGGTCTTGGCAATGTTCTCTGGCTTCTGCCTGGATCGCAGGGACCATTTGCATGGTGGTTCTCCTTCTGCAGGGGGTGGGGTGCTGGTGGCCTGTTGTTCCTGTGGCGGGGCCTCCTGTCCACTAGTGCCGGCGGAGATGGAGGGCTGTTCTTTGGTGTGGCTGTGTCAGGGGCCCGTTGGTGTGCCACTGCCTCCCTCATGGCGTTGCCCATGTCAGCCAGCACCCCTGCAATGGTGACAAGGATGGTGTAGATGTGTTTGAGGGCCTCCCTGATCCCCAGGTACTGTCCCTGCTGCAGCCACTGGGTCTCCTGCAACTTGACCAGTATCTGGCACATCATCTCTTGGGTATGGTGGTATGCTCCCAGGATGTTGGTCACTGCCTCCTGGAGAGTGGGTTCCCCGGGCCTGTCCTCCCCCTGTCGCGCAGCAGTCCTCCCAGCTTCCCTGCTGTCCTGTGCCTCTGTCTCCTGAACCGTGTGCCCACTGCCACTGACACAAGGTCCCTGATCGTCCTGTCTTTGTGGGGTTGCCTAGCGTCCCTGCAGTGGTGGACATGTTCTGGGGACAGTGGCATGGGCCCGCTGGGTGGGTGCTGTGCTGGTGTTTCCTGAGGGGGGGGCTCTGTGGTGGGTTGGGACTGTGTCAGGGTAACCGACTGTCCAGAGGTCCCTGATGGGCCAAGTTGGTCATCGTGATCCAGGCGTGCAGAGCTGCTGTCATCACTCTGGGCCTCCTCTGGGGAGGGACTGGATGTTGCTGGAAACTCCTCTCTGGTGACGTTGAGTAGGGGTCCTGTGGGGATGAAAATGCAGTGTTATTGTATCTGCGTATGCCATCTTGTGCATGGGTGTGTTTCCCTGTATGGTTGTGATTGCCCTGTCAGCTTTGCCTTGTGTGAGAGGTAACTTTGTGGGCTAGGTGATTCTATCTAATTGGCATGCTGTGGTGATGGGTGTCCATGCAGGTCTGTGATGGGTGTCCATGGATTGTTGTGGCATGCAGGGCTTGGTATTGGGATGGGTGGGTTATGATGGTGGGGTATATGTGAGATGGTGGAGTGATGGGGTGAGGGTAGGGGTAGGAGTTTGTGATGGCATGCAGGTAGGGTGGGGAATATAGTAGTAAAGATTTTACTTACCAGAGTCCGGTCCTCCTGCTACTCCTGTGAGGCCCTCAGGATGCATGATCGCCAAGACTTGCTCCTCCCATGTTGTTAGTTGTGGAGGAGGAGGTGGGGGTCCACCGACAGTCCTCTGTACAACTACCTGATGTCTAGCAACCACGGAACGCACCTTCCCCGTAGGTCGTTCCACCTCTTCCTGATGTCATCCCTTGTTCTGAGGTGCTGTCCCACGGCATTGAGCCTGTCCACGATTCTCCGTCATAGCTCCATCTTCCTAGCAATGGACGTCTACTGCACTTGTGATCCAAATAGCTGTGGCTCTACCCGGATGATTTCCTCCACCATGACCCTTAGCTCTTCCTCTGAAAACCTGGGGTGTCTTTAGGGTGCCATGGATGTGGAGTGAGTGATATGTGTGAGGATGTGTGGGGTGATGTGTGGGGCGAGGTGCGTGGATGGTATATGGGTGATGGTGTTCTGTGGCTCAGATTGAGTGGGTGCTCCTGGCTTGTGTCTCTCTCTGTTGGCATTCTTTTTTTTTCAGTTGAAATGGTTGTGGGTAATGTTGGTGTGTGTTTTATATTGGATTGGGTGTGTGGGTGTGGTGTGTGTATGTGTGTCAGGTGTGTGTAGTTTGAATTGTCGAAAGTGGTGTAGTTTTGTAAGTGTGTGTGTATTTTGAGCACGGCGGTGTGTACCGCCAATGGTTTACTGCAGTTGAAAGACCGCCGCATTGATTCGTGGGTGCTGATACTGTGGGCGTATTCCTGTTGGCGTGACGGTGTGGGTTTTGGTACCGCCAATTTATCACTGACCTTTGGTCTGGCAGACTTGTGTGAGTGTCTGTATAGTGGTGGATTTCTCTGTGTGGGTCATAATAAACGTAGCTGTATACTGCCGCGGTCACGGTATCTTGGCGGCCGTCAGCACGGTGGTAGGCGGCATTTACTGCCAGGGTTGTAATGAGGGCCTTAGTTTTTCAAAGTGGTGCATATGCCAGACTGTAATGTGACAAGGACAGGTGAGGTGTCATCAGCTGGTTCAGAGAATGGGAGCATTGTAGGTCATGATGAAGGTGAATCCACATCTCAGAGTCAAGGGTTGTCTGCTGACAGCTCTTTATCCTTTGGTATACGGAGCCCAGATGTGCAGAACTCTGAGCGTCACCCATTCTCAGAGCCTGAAGTACCTGGATCAGTGCCAGTTGGCTCACCCATATCAAGGCAAGGGTTAGATCTTTAGAGTTTACGGCCACACCCATCACGTTCTACAAGATTGAGAGGGTTTGTAGTAGATTGATCATGCAAAGAATGTATTCTGTATGTAAAGCTCAGGATTAACACTATGTTATCTTCTGAGTCGTTCTGAAATGTGTTATGGTGTTTTGTGTTTATATTTTCTGATTCTGGGTAATTGGGAATGTTATGTTTGGTCATGGGCCCACCCATGATCCTCACTATCGTAGGGAGATGGCGCTAATCTCCCCTACTGTTGTGTGGGACAATGGTTTGGCCGGTGACGTAACCGGAGTAAATAAAAGGGGCCGGGGAATGTTCTTGCATGTCCAGTAACTAGCGAATGGTGTCTGTGTGTGATTACTGTTTGTGCAGACACCTACAAGAGTCGTGGAGCGGCCTAGCTCCCGACTCAACACACACTAGAACATGTATGTGCAATAAAGTGCCTGATCGCTGCAGTGACTGACAATGATGCTAGCACTTCGGGGGGATATAACTAATAAAAAGTCAGCTAGAAATCAGGAGGCGGCAGAGCCCTTAGCCCACTGAAAGGAACTGCCACTGGCCAGTACCCATAGCAAGCATTTTGAAAATACAATGCCGGGAGATTTGCTGGAGTATATAACGACAACTAGTAATTTGTATTGTATTGACTAGATGAGGGAGGGGAAGTCAATTCCATTATTCACAGGCAAGGGCTGTCATTCCACCTTAGACTTTATTACAGTATTGGCCCCTCTGGCTCCCAAAGTTAAGTGTATAAGGGCAGAATGGAAAAACTTTAGCCAGGAGTGGCTCCTCCATTTGAGGGTAGGAGCACTGCCCTGCTGAAAAAATGCCCAAGAGCAGCTGAAAAATAAAATATAATGAAGTTTATTACGATTTTATTTTCAAGCAACCTGTCCTGAACTGGTTGTCAGGATGGGGCGGGGCAATTCCTGCTAAGTGAGCAGCAGGGAGCTCTGCACTTATGGTTAAATTGTGCATGTCCCTTTGGCTGACCATCTTGTTACGACCAGCCAGACATGCGCATTTTAACCTTCTCTAACCTAGCTGTCTTATGACTGACTTTAGCGATCATAATCCTTTGTTTTATATCTGGCTTGGGGGTTAGAGCCAGAAGGAAATCAAGGAACATGTCCCTCAAACTCTGCAATTTTTCCCAAGGATCAGGCATCAATAGTAAAATGGGACAGGGTGATCCCTGAAGTTTTCCCAGAGAATCTTTACTTGTCAAACACATCTGATATTACCATGTGTTTAGAGGGAAACCATGCAGGCGGTCTTGTTGGCCTTCAACAGGATATGTGGGCAGATATCATCCAATCTCACGACCAACCCAAGTAAAGGCAAACAAGGGGGTACAAGTGGCTTGATGGTAACTGTTCAAAGGAGCATAGAAACCTGTTGGCTGCCTTGAAATGAACCCAAAGGGTCGAGAACAAAATAGCAGCATGCACAAAAACATATAAGCTAGCCATAGCAACTTGTAAACAACAAATCAAAGACCAGGCTTGGCATGAGTTACCGCAGCCCATAGTTTTCCATAACAGCACTAAGTTCTGGGAAATTGTGAGCAGACCCTTTTTCGCATGTATTGAGACCACTAGGTTGGATTGTAATATCCCCCTAGATAGATGGGCTTCACATTTCCAGAAGACGTATGGCAGGATGAAGGAGGAGGGGTGAGATACTCCTTAGGAACCCAGTAAAGATTTTCTTCCCCTGACTTTTAGTGAGGGGAAGGTACAGGAGGGGTCGATAGATGAGCCTCAATGTTATTGTCTTATCTCCCTATTAGACTCAGCTGTGAAAACCATGGGAAGGGATGTGCTGGCCAGAATGGCAGCCAGGCTGGACCAGAAAAATGTAGTTTCTGATCTTCAATATGATTTTAGGTATGGGAAAGGGACAGTAGATCAGTGTATTAATTTTGAGATGATTTTTGGTAAATACACAGTAGCCAAAGTGGGGAGCATTTACTTGGCCCCTGTGAACCTTACCTCGGCCTTTGAGCTAGTAAACAGATTTAAGCTCTGGTCTTTACTTATTAAGATGGGTGTAGAGTATGATCTAGTGGCTTTCTTACATAGTCTCCCCTCCAACCTTTCGGATTAAGTAAGGTATAATGAGGTTGGGAGTTTGACTACCTTTTTGGCAGTCCAAAGAGGAGTCAGACAGAGGTTTATTCTTGCCCCTTTTTTATTTACCCTTTGTAAAAATCAGCTAGATGCAGCGTTTGCTGCTGTCTATGAGGATATACCCAGAGAAGGACAAAAACTAATCCCTGCACTACTGTATGCAGACAATGCAGTCCTGATAGCAAGGATTCCAGTGGGTCTTCAACATTTATTGGATGCCTTTATTGGCTTTATGGACTCCCTGGACCTTAAAAAAAAAAATCAAAATCCCATACAATGGTGATTGGTCAAAAGAAGAGAACTAGGAATAGGTTCTTTGGTAATAGAATTGAATTGATTAGAGTGGCTACCTTCTCTTATCTGGGTGTACCTCTTGATGACCAGGGATCTTGGGCTCCTCAAAAGACCATGAAAAAGAACAAGAATAAGAGCTGGGTCTGGGACAATTGACTTTGATAAAAGATTGGGTGCCAAGCTGGTGCAGGTCTTGGCTAAGTTTTATCAAGGAAAATATATCCTTGATGTGGTGTGTTGGGTTGTAAGGATGGAAGGGATCTCCAAATGATAGAACACAAGTTTGTGAGGAGCTTCCTGGCAGTCCCTCAAGTTGCCCCATCCTTTGTTGTTCAGAAAGAATTGGGTATAGGGTACCTTTCAGACCTCATTGCTCTGGCCCCTGTAATGCAATGGCTGAAGATATGGGTCAATCCTTGTCTTGCACTTAACCAGTTAGTGATCAACAATTGCATGTCACTTGAGGGAGCTCTCTGTATCCCCTGGCTCAGTTGTATTAAAAACATAATAAAGAAAGTGTGCCAGCCAGAGTTATTTGAAAATCCTGATACTCTGAGGAAAAGGGATTTGCCAGCGATTAAGAGACTATTTCTTTCATTTATGTCAGCAGAAAAAAAGGGGAGGGAGCACAACAAACCTTCAGTGAGGTTGTATATCCTGCTGACATCTGGTTCAGTAGTTGAGCCCTATTTAGTGATAGTTAATAATCTCTACCATCATTTTTATTGACAAGGTTTTGAATCAATTTAATACATTAGCTTTTAGCACGCCGTAAAGGTTTCCATAAGATCGAGGAGTTGAATCCCTGTCCATGTGATAATGTCTCATTGAAAGATACCATGCACTTTATGTTTTTTGTCATTCTTATTATTTATTGAGGCAGTGCTATATTGTTCCCCTATTGGAAGAAATACAGTTTTTGCAAGCAAAGCCTGTGTTGATATACTAACAAATGCTGTTGCCTCACGTCCGTCTGGTTTGGTGTTGCTAGCTTTCTGGTGGGTGTGGTTAGAGCCAGGGAAAACTTATTTAGTTAATACGGTGTATTATACATACGGTCACTAATTTTATCTTGGACACAAGTGATTGTAAATCTGGTTTTATTAGTGATTTCTTCTAGATGTGCTATACTTTTGTTTTTACTTTTTTCATGTGTATTTTTGGCTTATACTAAATTTTAAAGACTTATTTTCATGATTTGTATCTTCGTTTTTTCTCTAATACTGAATATGTTTTATTGTGTTTTTTGACTATTTATGTGTTTCAATTATTGAATAAAGTATACATGACTGACTGACTGGATGTAGTTGGCAGTTGGGCTATGTGTATTCCTTCTAGACAGTTACCCACAATGGGAGCTTAGTTGTGACCTAATGGGTCATCCTGGGCGGGATGGGAAGGCCTCACTTACACCTGAATAGGCTCTGTCCTCTTCACACGTAAAGGGCTTAACGACCCCATAGTGTCACTCCTGCCAGCTTGGAGGCAGGGGAGGAAGTGGATTCCTGGTATTTCAAAGCCACTGTCTAGAAGCTTCTCCCGCCTTCCAGAACCACAACACCAAAGTACAAATACTGGACCTCAGACACTATCACTGCAGTGCATTTCTGGACCTGTGGATACTCTGCCAGGAAGAAGGACTGCTGTGCTGCTGAAGACCTGCCACTGCTGTTTTGATAGACTCCTGCTTTGGTGTGCTGACCTGTGCCTGCTGCCCTCTTGCCCAGGAGTGAGAAGGACTAGACCAGCATCTCTCTATACCAGAACCCAGAATAACTCATAGGGCTAGTTGGTTAATCTCCTGAACTGAAGTCTCAGGGACAGAAAAGACTGTGTTTGTTTGCCTTAGCAAGGCTCCAGATGCTGACTGGATTTTTTCTTTGACTCGTACCAATCCCAAACAGTGTATGTCTTCTTGCTAGGGCACAGATTAGGTCCCAATAATGTACTTTAACTTGAACAAACAATTTTGCTGAACACACCTAAAGTCAAAATAATAACTATTACAAATTTGCAAAGTAATGGACCATTGGGTCTTGGGTAGAACAACACCTGTTACATAAACACCATGTTTAGGTTGTCAGAACTTTTACACTCTATAGATGTTTTTATTGATCTAACAAATATGGATATTCAGAAGAAACTCTACAAAAGTAAGAACAGCAGTTTGACAATATTATACTATCACTAAACTGTCATCCAGAGTAGCAAAAAACAACAGTACTCTTCGTCCTCATTGCTAACATTTACCAATAAAAGGAGTTCTAAAAGGTTGCTTTCTTTACTGATGTCAGCTGCCATTTGAGATGCATTGTGGCATTGGCCCTTTACAGTAAGTGTGGAGCACATTTGCATTCCACAAATTAAGTTCCACAATTGGAGAAGTATGAGAAATTGGAACATTCCTTTGCTAAACTTTTCTCCATCCAAAAAGAGAATGTCATCTCCTTACACTATGCTGTATATAGTTAAACATGAATAAGCATGCAATCATTCAAACAAACATTCATACAGTATCTTACACATAACATGCTTACTTTCACTCAGGCATCTACACACACCTTCATTCAATGATAGTTGAGTATTTATTATTACATATAGAATATAGAATGTTGTCTACATATATAATTGAGGTCATGGAATGTTCATATCAGATTTGTCCGAAGGATTTCATTGACGGTGATTGGTTTGATATTGAATTATATGTGAGCCTATAAATCTCTGGCTTAAACGGAAGAAGATTTGAAGAAATAACAGCCTATGGGGGTCATTCTGACCTCGGCGGTAAAAGGCGCTTACCGCCGGTCAGAAGACCACCATAACACCGCTGCGGTCGCGGTAAACCGCCACAGTAATTCTGACTCGCAACTGGCAAACCGCCAAAAACCCGACATCAACAAAAGTCCGCCACAGCAACGGCCAGCGAAAAAACTGGCGATGACCAAACCTCCACCGTCACGCCAACAGAAATATGCCCATGCCATTCCGACCCACAAATCCCTGCAGCGGTCTTTCAACCGCGGTATTCCATTGGCGGTACACACCGCCGCGGTCAAAATACACACACCTTTACAAAACACTACCACATTGGACAATTCAAAATACACACACCTGAGACACATACACACACCACTCCCACACACCCAATTAAATATAAAACACACACCCACATCACCCACAAACCCTTACGACCACAATTGCGACTGAAGGACAGAGAGAGACAGCACAGCATAGAGTAGACCATCACACAGAGGCAAATCACAACATCACCCACACAATTTCCACGCACAAAACACCATACACCACCACACTCACCACACTCTACAACACATACACCACCCCTCACCTCATCCACCCCACCCCATGGCACCCCAAAGACACCCCAGGTTCTCTGATGCCGAACTCAGGGTCATGGTGGAGGAAATAGTTTGTGTAGAGCCCCAGCTCTTTGGGGCACAGGTGCAGCACACCACCATTGCCAGGAAGATGGAGCTATGGAGCAGAATAGTGGACAGGGTCAACGCTGTGGGACAGCATCCACGCAATCGGGACGATATCAGGAAGCGGTGGAACGACCTACGGGGGAAGGTGCGTCCTATGGTATCAAGGCACAACATCGCGGTACAGCGGACTGGCGGCGGACCCCCACTACTCTCCCAGAATTCACAGCATGGGAGGAGGAAGTCTTGCACATCCTGCATCCTGAGGGCCTTGCAGGAGTAGGCGGAGGAATGGACTCTGGTAAGTCAAATCTCCACTACTTCATTCCCCCCACCCAACCTGCATGCCAAATCATACCCCCACCCTCACCCCCATCACACCAACACCTTGCAAATGGATCACCATCACAACCCACCCATCACAAAACCTAGCCCTGCATGCGTCCCCAAAGCATGGACACCCATCACCAAAGCATGCCCACTGCACACACCCATCACCCCCACAAGCCACCGTCACAAAAGCCCCCACAAGGGAATGCCATTACTGGGGTACACGGCCACCCACCCATTACACGAAATGCCACACACAGAAGAAATAACCATACTCTTATACCACTGCAGGACCCGAACGCCACCACACCGCCACAGAGGGTCCAGAGATGTCCATCCCACCCCCAGAAGAGGCCCCCAGTGATGACAGCAGCTCTGTCTCCCTGGACCCAGATGACCAGCCCAGCCCATCGGGGACCTCGGGACAGTCGGTTCCCCACAGACAGCCACAGGCTACACCAGACCTAACCCCCTCTGGGAACACCAGCACAGCTCCCACCCAGCGGGCCCATGCCTCTGTCTCCAGGACGTCAATCAGCGGTGTGTCCACCACTACAGGGCACCCAGGTTGACCCACCACCCCAACAACAACAGGGACCTGGGGGCAGTGGTAGTGGGCACACCGTCCAGGGGACAGAGGCCCAGGGAAACAGGGGAACTGGGAGGGCTGCTGTGCGACAGGGGGGGGACAGGCCCAGGGAACCGACTCTCCAAGAGGCCCTCTCCTCCATCATGGGAGCATACCACCGCTCCCAGGAGACGATTGCTACTGTACTGGCCAGGTTCCAGGAGATCCAGGTACTGCAGGAGGAACAGTACATGGGGTTCAGAGAGGAACTGAGAAACATTAGTTCCGCAATGGGAACCATCGTCGTGGCCCTTAACCAGATAGTCACCACATTGCGGGACCATGTGGCACCACAAAGGGCCCCTGTCACTAGCCTGGACCAGGAACAGCCTACCACCTCCGCCGGCGCTAGTGGACAGGAGGCCCCCACACAACGACAGGCCACCAGAACCCCACCTCCTGCAGAAGAAGAACCACCCCGCAAGCGGTCCCTGAGATCTCACAAGAAGACAGAGTAGGATGCCAAGACCCCCGCCAGCAAAGGATACCTGATGTCATCCCACTGACCACATTGTCACCCTGTCCAACCTTGAACTGCCCCTGCTCCATCCTTCCACAGTCATATGGACAATGCACCTGTGAGACTGAAAACTGGACTCTGCCATGGACATTACTCCACCATCACCCATCACCTTTTTACAATCATGTTCCTAAATTTCGCACTTAAAAAATCTGGAGTCTGCTTGTATTTTGAACAAATGTATTAGACATAATGGTGCAAAAATGTTCAGTTACATTGTGATGACAACATACCACTGTCACACAGCTGTAGTCTATGGGCAAACAAAGCAGAGGTCACGCAGTGGGGCCCACAGCTCTGAAAACGGAAGGGAAAGTCACAACTCAGTTAACAGGAACTGGGGGGAAACTCAGACAGTAGAGAGGCAGGAGACTTTAAGTAAATGTAAAATGGCGTGGTTGATTCGTACCTTTGTGCTACTGAAAATACTGTTGTATCACTGTGTCCCTGTTGTCTGTGTCGTCCCCGTCGTCTTCCTCCTCTTCACTCTCCACAGGCTCCACAGCTGCTACAACACCACCATCTGGACCATCCTCCTGCAGGAAAGGCACCTGGCGTCGCAAAGCCAGGTTGTGAAGCATACAGCAGGCCACGATGATATGGCACACCTTCTTTGGTGAGTACATTAGGGATCCACCTGTCATATGCAGGCACCTAAACCTGGCCTTCAGGAGGCCGAAGGTTCTTTCTATAATCCTCCTAGTTCGCCCATGAGCCTCATTGTAGCGTTCCTCTGCCCTTGTCCTGGGATTCCTCACTGGGGTAAGTAGCCACGACAAGTTGGGGTAACCAGAGTCACCTATTAGCCACACACGGTGTCTCTGTAGCTGTTCCATCACATAAGGGATGCTGCTATTTCGCATGATGTACGCGTCATGCACTGACCCAGGGAACTTGGCATTTACATGGGAGATGTACTGGTCAGCCAAACAGACCACCTGGACATTCATCAAATGATAACTTTTTCTGTTCCTGTACACCTGCTCACTTTCACTGGGGGGAACCAAAGCCACATGAGTCCCATCAATGGCACCAATGATGTTGGGGATATGTCCAAGAGCATTGAAATCACCCTTCACTGTAGCCAAATCGCCCACCTCAGGGAAAACAATGTAGCTCCGCATGTATTTCATCAGGGCAGACAACACTCTGGACAAAACCTTAGAAAACATTGGCTGAGACATCCCTGATGATATGGCCACTGTTGTTTGAATGATCCACTTGCCAAAAAATGGAGTACTAACAGAACCTGCACCAGAGGGGGAATCCCTGTGGGTTGGCGAATGGGGGACATCAGGTCTGGCTCCAGCTGGGCACACAGTTCCTGTATAGTGGCTCGGTCAAGTCTGTATGTCAGTATGACATGTCTTTCTTCCATTGTCGACAGGTCCACCAGCGGTCTGTACACGGGAACATTCCTCCATCTCCTCGCAAGTCCCAGCGGACGGTGCCTAGGAAGGACAACATGGAGCACAGAGTCAAGTAACCCACAGGTACGTAACCACAGCTTGCACAGTACACGATTCGCTATGCATTGAATGGCTTGTATGATTGGCAATGCAAGGCCTAGGCCTGTGTGACGCTGTAGAAATTAAGCCATGTGGACCCTTGAAATGGCGGCTGCCTGACCTGTGAAGTGTGACAATGGGATGTGAGGTCAATGCGCTGGCGTGGCACACCGTGGCGGTAGGCGGTCGAAGACCGCGGCGCAAAGCAGCATTGGTTAACATTGAACCCTATGGGTCTCATGAGCCAATGACGATGTGCGCCTGCGGTCGTGGTACGCACCACCGCGGTACGCACCGCTGCGGGCGTGACCGCCATTTTCTATCTGCTTAATCACTCGAGACCTGATCATCCACAGGAGAGGACCTATACTGCAAGTGCTGCTGTGACCTCGGTCTGGAAGAGACAATGGCTGCTGCGACTGGGGAAAGGGCCCCTGCCTTCACATCTGAGGAATTGGAGAAACTTGTTGATGGGGTCCTCCCCCAGTATGCGCTACTCTACGGTCCTCCAGACCAACAGGTAAGTACACAGGGAGCACGTTGTATGGGCTATGCCTGTGTTGAGTGGGGTGGATGTAAGATGGTGGGAAGGGGAGCGAATGAGGAATGCAACGCACAACAGATGAGAGCATGTGCCACATGGCAAGGTTGGGGAGGGGGGGCCACTCACATCGACCATGCAGAAAAGTGATGATATTTCTTTTCCCACCCTGTACATGTCACATAGGTCAGCGCCCATCAGAAGATCGACATTTGGCGTGCCATCGCCAAGGACGTCCGGGCCCTGGGGGTCCACAACAGACGGGGCACCCACTGCCGCAAGAGGTGGGAGGACATCCGCCGCAGGAGCAGAAAGTCCTCCGAGGCTCTGCTGGGGATGGCCTCCCAACCTAGGAGGGGTGCCACACGGCAATTGACCCCCCTGATGTCCCGGATCCTGGCAGTGGCCTACCCCGATTTGGATGGGCGCGTGAGGACATCACAGCAGACACAAGGGGGTGAGTCTCAGCACATTCTGCTATATTAGCGCTCAGTGGAGGTGTCTGGGTGGGGGAGGAGGGCTGTGGCTATCTCTAGGCAAGGGCGGTTTCTGTAGGCTAGGCCCCTCTGTTAGGCATGGCCCTGTGCCCCCGCCCCCCACCTCTGTAGGGTGCTAAGTACAGCTATCCAAGGCCCGGGCTCACCTATGTGTGCAGTTGTCGTCCATAGACTTGTAGGCCAAGTCACAATAATTGAGTAGTGTACCTCGAGTGCGCGGCGTAGTGCAGGGGGCTTCTGTGTCTGTCCTCTCCGCCAACGGTGCCGCATGCACTCAACATGTCTTTCTTTCTTCTCCCCCCCCTTTTTTTTGGTTTTCCTGTTCATGTGTGCATTAGCATCATCAGGCGGAGGAGAAGTGGCATCGGCGCACGAGGGAGCTGCATCTCACATGGCCCCGGAGAGCCCTGCAACCGACTCCGAGTTCACCAGTGAGACGGAGGGCGAGGGGAGCTCCACAACGGGGACCCGTGGAGACGTCAGCGACACCGACACGTCCTCGGAAGGGAGCTCCCTTGTGGTGGCAGCAACATCCGTGCCCACCCCAACAACAGGTACAGCCGCCACCCAGCGCACCAGCTCCGCCCTCCCAGCAGCCCCTCAGCGTTCGCCCCGTGCCCGCTCGGCCAGGAAGCCGGGCATCTCCTTCGCCCCAGGCACCTCAGGCCCTGCCCCAGTTACCCCTGCTGCCCTCAGCGCGGAGATCATTGACCTCCTCCAGACGCTCATTGTTGGGCAGTCTACCCTTTTGAATGCCATCCAGGGGGTAGAAAGGGAGGTGCATTGGAGCAATGCATACCTGGAGGGCATTCATTCGGGTGAGGCTGCCCATCAGCGATCGTTCAACGCTCTGGCCTCAGCACTGACGGCAGCCATTGTCCCTGTCTCCAGCCTCCCTCCTCCAACTCCCTCCACCCAGTCCCACTCCCCTGTTCCTCTGCCTATCCCAGACACACCTACAGACCAGCCTGCACACACATCAACACCCAAGGGCAACTCATCCAGACATAAGCACCACAGATCACACAAGCATTCACACAAGCAACATCCACCTGCAGACATGCCAACAGCCACTGCCTCCTCTGTGTCCCCCTCCTCCTCGTCTCCCTCCTCCCTCCCTGTGACGTCTCCACTCACACCTGCATGCACACCACCATCAGCCAGTACGTCCATCACCAGCACACCCACCAGAACACTCCGCACACGTGCAGTCACCCTGTGTCCTCTCCCAGTGTGTCTGTCACCCCCTCTTCCAAACCACACAAACGCAGGCAGCCACCCACCCAACAGCCATCCACCTCACGACAGCCTCCGTCACAAGCACCTGCACCCAAAGACAGGACACTTGACTCTACTACAACCACATCCTCTTCCTCCACTCCCATACCCACTGCACCTACCCTTCCCATTGCTCCTAAAAAGTTTTTCCTGTCCAAAATTAACCTCTTTGCATCACCTGACCCACCCCCTCCATCTCGTAAGAGTCCAAACAGCACCTCAGCCACCGCAAGCCCTGCACCTACTAGGACCATAGTTCAGGGCTATTGGAGTCCACCAGCACCTAGGGCCGGAACATCGGCCAGCAGCAAGGGGACAGCCAGCCCACCCCCTGGGAAAAGAACCAAAAAAGGGAAGGGCCGGCGCGACAGGCCTGAGACGGCTGCCCCCAAGGACACTACCCTTGCACGGTCACCTGGCACATCCACAAAGGGAGGCAAGGGCCCCAGAGATTCGGCGAAGGAGGGCAAGGGCAGCAGGGCGGACAAGTCCGGCAGCAGGCGAGCTGCCCAGGAGGGCCCCACCAGCCCCATTTTGGGTGTGACGGAAGACACCCACGGGCCCAGGACTCCAGCACAGGAGGGCCCTGCTAGCGAAAGTTCGGATGGCGACTGAGCGGGAATTATTGGCCAGATCTGGTTCCCTAGGAACACAAGACAAGCACCGCTGAACAGGGCCCCGGCAACACAAGCACCGCTGAACAGGGCCCCGCCAAGACAAGCACCGCTGAACAGGGCCCCGCCAAGACAAGCACCGCTGAACAGGGCCCCGCTGTGACAAGCACCGCTGAACAGGGCCCCGCCAAGACAAGCACTGCTGAACAGGGCCCCGCCAAGACAAGCACCGCTGAACAGGGCACCGCCAAGACAAGCACCGCTGAACAGGGCCCCGCCGTGACAAGCACCGCTGAACAGGGGCCCGCCGTGACAAGCACCGCTGAACAGGGCCCCGCCAAGACAAGCACCGCTGAACAGGGCCCTGTCGTGACAAGCACCACTGAACAGGGCCCCGCCAAGACAAGCACCGCTGAACAGGGCCCCGCCGTGACAAGCACCGCTGAACAGGGCCCCGCCGTGACAAGCACCGCTGAACAGGGCCCCGCCAAGACAAGCACCGCTGAACAGGGCCCTTCATCTCAAGCACCGCTCCGCTGGGCACCGCCGGGCACCGCCGTCTCTGAACTGCTCCGCTGGGCCCTTCCTGTCAAGCACCGCTCCGCTGGGCCCTTCATCTCAAGCACCGCTCCGCCCTTCATCTCAAGCACCGCTCCGCTGGGCACCGCCGTCTCTGAACTGCTCCGCTGGGCCCTTCCTGTCAAGCACCGCTCTGCTGGGCCCTTCCTGTCAAGCACTGCTCCGCTGGGCCCTTCATCTCAAGCACCGCTCCGCTGGGCACCGCCGTCTATGAACTGCTCCGCTGGGCCCTTCCTGTCAAGCACCGCTCTGCTGGGCCCTTCATCTCAAGCACCGCTGGCCCATTGGCAGGGCCGGATCTGTGTCGGGCAGGGCTTCACGAAGCACTCTGGCCAACATGCCTCCTCCATAACCAGTGGAGTCTGTAATCCACCTGATGGACTGTGGCTTTGCACTTCCCAGGATGTGACAGTGGTCAACCCACCCATTGTAGAGACTTGAGAGACTGTGGCTTTGCACTCCCCAGGATGGTACAGTGGGCATGGTGGCCCCTCGTGGATCTGGCGTCGTGGACTCATGTGGCTGAGGTCCCCCCCCTTCCCTTCCCCCTGAGGTGCCTGTAGTTTTATTATCTGATGCCCCAGCAGTGTTCTCTCCAATGGATTCGGGTCTCGTGTGTGGGCTTTGCCCATGTGTTTATGCACATTAGCCCACGAACAATGGAAGGTAGCCAATATGTGCCGGACTTTTGGGCTATGTATATATTGTTCATGTTGTAATATATTTTATTTAGATATTTCATATTTCACTTAACTTCAAATATGCTATAATATACTTCAATTTTAATGATCAATTTATTTTGTCTTTTATTTATTCCAGGGGGTTTGGGGGGTGTCACTCTGACTTATTGCTCTGCATTGGTGTGTAGGGATTTGGGGGGGAGTAGCGGGGTGGGTGTGTCGCGTATGTGTGTGCCCGTAGCCTTTTCTCCTCCCCCCTCCCCTGTATCGTAGGTGCAGAACTCACCGTTGTCGTCTGCGCCTGCGTTCGTGCTCCTGGTAGAGGAGCAGGTAGACAATAGCTGGTAGGATGTTTAATTCGGGTTCCATGCTGTCCAGATTCCTCGTGGAGTGTATAGAGGTGAGCATTTTCCCGTTCGTAGTCTGTTTCTGCCATGTTTTTATCGGCGGGGCTCCCGCCCCGGAAAAGGTGGCGGATTGGTGGGTCGTGATAGTGTGGGCGGTACATTGTCTGCTGCCTGTCTGTTGGCGGTGACCGCCGCGCTGTTTGTTTGTCCCGCCGTGGCGGTCGGAGTGTTAAAGTGGCGGGCTGTGTTGGCGGTTCCCGCCAGGGTCAGAATTCAATTTTTTTTACCGCCTGTCTGTTGGCGGGTTGGCCGCCGCTTTAACACCGACCGCCAGGGTCAGAATGACCCCCTAAGTCTCTTCATAACAAATTGGCCATGAGAGAAAAAGCATCGCCCACTACTTTGATTTATATGCACTTGCTGGAGGTCAATGTCTGACCTGGAGGTGAACACATGAAAAATACTTGGAAGATTAAGAACAGCCAAACATATGTCCCAGCAAGTACCAACTTTACAATATATTCCCTTTTCAACGTGTTTAAGTATGTAGCGGTCTTCAGGTTAACAGTTAAGCACTGTGCTTATCACAAGCTAGTTCTTTTACTATTCATTCTTGTGGAGGCATTTTAAACTTGCGCATGCTGGCATTTTTTTAACTATTGTGCTGCCACTCTGGTACTGACATGTGAATGTTGCTGGATCGCCTGTGCGCCACAGTCCAATGACAAGCTTAAGATCATTCTCAATGTGGAGGGTGTCACACAACGTGATTCCATATTTGTTTGGGCTATTTATTTAATAGACCTCCCGATAACATGGTTGCGGCTAAAAATAAAAGAAAAATTAATCCAAGAAATATATATTAACAATGTGTTTACTGTTCATGCAAATATTTACTTATTGGAGGCTTTAAAAAATTTGTGGCTGTCTGAGAGAGGTAAAATTGTTCAAAGAGAGGAATTAAGCACTAACTGGGATATTTCAACATGGCACAATTAAATAAATAAACAAGCCAGTCTAATTTTAAACAATCCAAGGAAGCCCATATGGAAAAATTGGCATAGGGATTTGAAAACTACTTGGTAGCCATAGATGGTAAAAAGTATGACCCAGAAAGAAAAAATGCATTTATTTTTGAATTACTAGGCAAAGCAGGACAAGAGGTATTTGATATCTTGCCGGAATATGAACCATTACCTGGACAATTTATAACACTACATGAATATCAGGAAGTGGTTAAACGAATGGAAAAACAATTCACATAGGAACCTAATGTAATGATTGAAATACATAGCTTCCTCATCTGCAAAAAAATTAAGAAAGAGAACATAGAAGTGTACATAACTGAGTTAAGGGTTCTTGCTGCCTTGTGTGAATTTAATCATGTGGTTGATGTTTACATAAGAGGTCAATTTGTTTTCCATTTTTCAGTCCAAGAGAGATTATTAGTATGCAGAAACCCATCTCTGCAGGAAGTCATTGACATTATTAAGGGTAATAAGAGGTCAATTTTATCATCTAGAGCATTAGCTAATAATAGCACATAAGTGCAAAATGTATATGCTATACATGAAAAAATATGAAGGCAAAAAAGGCAGTGATATGTCTGGTGAAAAATTAAAAATTAAACAATTGAATTCTAAAAAACTCTCCTGTGTTATAGATGTGGATCTACGTCACATTTGGGAGACTATACAGGATGCCCGGCTGTTGGTAAGAAATGTATAAATGGTCAAAAGATAGGTCATTTTGGTGTAGTCTGTCAAATTATGAAAAGTACTGCAGGTGTGAATGTCAAAGTAAATGGCGTTGATGAGTTTGATGAAGGAATGTGTTCAAATATTGTGCTCACTGTGAATGATGTCTCATGTGAGTTTAAGGCACCTGTAAGAATGGTCCACGTTGGGAAGGTTAATTTGTATATCATGGCTGATTTGGGGTCGCCCCTTACCGTTTTAGAAGATCAAACATTTTACAGTCTATGGAAAAATGTTAATTTGGAGAAATCTATCGTAAATCCAAAAGCTTTTGGACAGTGTGACATCAATGTGTTAGGGTATTTTGAAGACTCATTAGAATTTAAGGGCTGAGCTATCAAAACTAAAATGTATGTAGCATAGAAAAGAAGAAATATTGTTGGGTGGAAAGATCTTGGTAACCTTGGTATTATCTTTAAATCTGGATAACATGATCCTATAGGGTCGGGTGATTTACCAACATCCTGCACTGGTTGCGAAAATTAGCTTTCAATTGATGAAGTTTTAATAAACAATCAGGAAGTTTTTAATGGTCAAATGTAATGTGTAAAAGGATTTAAACATGTCATAGTTTTAAAGGAAAAATAAGTACCAGCCAGTTATACATAAGGTAAGACCAGTACCACTCTCTGTAAAGAGGGATTTGAAAAACAATATTAGAATAACTATGCAACGAAGATATTATAGAACTAACAGACTCATCAGAATGGGTTTCAGCTATTGTAATTACCAAGAAAAAGTCAGAAGAAGTCAGGTTATGTGCTGACCTGACATCATTAAATAAAAAATTATTGTGGATCCCCATCCCCTACCGAGAATTCAGAAAATGTTAGCAGCCACTTGTGGCTCAAAATCTCTTTCATTGATTGATTTGAAGTCAGAATATAATCAAGTAAAGTTGTCTGATGATTCAAAGGATTGCACTACCTTTGTTGCATCTTTTGGTGCTTACAGATATGTATGTCTACCATTTGGGTTTGCGTCTGCTTCAAGCGTTTTCCAAAAATGAATGGATATTTTATTTAATGACACAAACGGAGCCCAGAAACTTCAAGATGACATTTCGGCTCATGAACGAAGTATACAGAACCATGTCAAAATTTTGAACAAGGTTTTACCAATATTATGTGCGAGAGCTATGAATGTCTCTAAATCAAAATGTAAATTATTGCAGACTACAAGAGAGTATCAGGGACACACAGGGCTGAAGGGATAAGACCAATAGATGATTTGGTCAAAGCAATTAGAGAAACATGGAATGCTCAAAACAAAGATATTCTAAAGTCATTTCTAGGACTAAATGAATATTGTTCATGTTTGATTTTAGGCTATGCAAATATATTGAGTCTTTAAGAGAACTATTGGGGAAAGGAAGAAAATTTCTGTGGGAAGCTGAACTGAACATGAGAATGTTTTCAAAGAAATAAAGAATGCCATACTTACAACACTTGCACTTCAACCTTGTGGTGCTACAGGGAAAGGTATAATAGCAGTGGATGCCAGTGCTGTAGGTATAGAAGCAGTGTTTAGGCCAATAAAGCTTGGAAAGGAGCATACAGTAGTTTTTATTTCTAGAAAATTGTGAAATGCTGTTTTTTACAGCACAATAGAAAGAGAAACAAAAGCATGTGCATGGGCCGTGGAGAAACTAAAAACGTATTTGTGGGGAAGAAAACTTGAACTAGTAACAGATCACAAGCCATTACTATACATGATGTATAGATCAGAAGAAGGTAATACAAAAGCATCATCTTGTAATATTGCTTTCCAAATTATGAAATGTTGACGCTAGTGCAGCAAAGTGCATGGAGGCCCATTGATTAAAATGAGTGTGTCACTTTAATGCCTGCTTTGAACAGCTGTTAAAAATGCTGGCAAAAATGACGCAGTGAAATCTTGTAGAACTGACTGCACCATTTTTGTGGGCCTTCTAATGCTGGAACACCCTCCTTAAATGCATTAAGCCTGACGCAGGCATAATATGGCATAAGGGGTTGCAAACTGGCTCAATTCATGCATTGCGCCACTTAGTAAATATGGCACAGCAAAAATTGCCTCCATGAGCCACATTAAGGTAAAAAAAACAAAAATGACGTTAGTGTGGCGCAAGGAGGTGCTAGGGCAATGTAAATCTGGCCCATAGAATAAAAGCTGCTGTATATACATATATATATATATATATATTATCCAAATGGTCAGAGTCATTTTATTAAAGTCTCACTCAGCTGCCGGTGCCGGTAACAAAGGAGACCATCCTCGAAAGATACTTTGCGTCCCAAAAGTAATTTACCGCACTCCAAAATTCCTTTAGGCAGATTTATTGATAAGAATAGCAACCACCAACGCGTTTCAACTCCACTTGAGTCTTGCTCAGGGTAAATGAGTTTTTTTCATACCACCCTTAAATAGTGTGATGTTATTGTTACCGCCTCATTGCATTCTGATTATAGTAGTTTGACATTATACAAAAGCATATATGAAAGTGACATTTAAAAAATAAAATGAAAAATATCACTCAAATTAGAATCCTAAAGTTGAAAGAATGTCCAATAAAAAAACAAATGACATTACAATAATTACTTCTATATAAATGAGACTTATAACCAATGCTATTTTCTGCATTTTAAATATGTTGCCTCCATTTTTGCAATCGCTAAATTGTCATCATGAGAATGTTATACATATACCTACTTTCATATTTTCATATATATGTATTTCTTTTGATATTCTTATCATTTTTCATTTTTTGAGGATAGGATTATCACCGATCTTGTCTTACTCTATTATCAAACCATATATTGCTTACGATGTTATCTCATATAAATAGAAATATATAAATCATTTCAGATCTTTCATTGCTGCTTATCACATATTACAACAATCATTAATTATTAAATGTCGGCTGAGTGCCTTTACAGAATGCATTTCAACATCACCTCAACAAGGAAACTGATTATTTAAATAACTATCAATCCTTCATATCAGATTCAAACATATCTGTTCTTACATTAAATTAAGTGTTATATTATCCATATCCTCCCCATTCGAGCAATCATTTTATTCCATAATGATTATTTTCCAATTGACAGAAAACTTAGCAATTGCTCACAAATGATCCGATAATGTTTGATAATCATTCAGTTCAATATTTTACTAATCCCCTCAACTATTCATTGTTGGTATAGTTGGTTCATTATAAATGTACAAAAAGTTCTTCATCCATGTTTAACCCTAATGGGATTTTTGTACGGAGTTGAATGATATACCTGCTTTCAAGTTGTCTCAATAGTAATGGTCTATTTCCTCCATGTTCATTATTATTTCCTTGTGCTAAACCAAAAA
Source organism: Pleurodeles waltl (assembly GCF_031143425.1). NCBI lineage: Eukaryota > Metazoa > Chordata > Amphibia > Caudata > Salamandridae > Pleurodeles > Pleurodeles waltl. Next base: position 1,680,168,830 of record NC_090444.1, on the reverse strand, counting down.
ATTATATACTTTTCCAATCTGTGGTGTGGCATTTATTATGATGACTAGCCACTGCATAACTTTGATCTTGATGTTGAATTGCTCTAGTATGTTCCAGTATTCTCTTCCTCAGTGGGCAGATTGTGCTACCCACATATTGAAGTCAACATTCACATTGGATCATATATACTACAAATTGGCTATTGCAAGTCAATGTTTGTGCAATCTGTACTTCTCTCCCTTTGTAATCCACAAAAGATTTCATGTTTTCGCAATTTGACATGCTTTGCATTTGTTACATTCATAGAACCCAGTTACACTTTTGGTTAACCAGTTTGTTTTAGGATGTTCTACATAGTGACTTCTGACCAACATGTCTTTTAAAGATTTTGATCTCCTATAAGTTATTTGTGGGCTCTTTCTAATTATTTGTTTCAAGTCTTGATCATTCCTTTTCCAATACAACAACAGTGAATGTAAGAAATAAAAATCATATTGATGCAGACTGAAATATTAGGCCAAAATCTGGCATAAAAACAAGAATATAATTATTAGTAACTTTTTTAGTTTTTAGAAGTTGAAAGAGTGGAAGGGAGAGCAGCAAAACAAGCTCAGAAAGCAGAGACTATTTTTGCAAATATACAACATAATGATCCAATAATGAGAAAGAATAATGGACAAAAAGAATGTAGTGATGCACAAGGATTATTTATATATATATATATATATATACATATATATATATATATATATATATATATATGAGCTCTTGGAATTTTCACATCAGATTTGTCTGAAGGATTTCATTGAAGCAGATTGCACTGATAGTAACTTGTTAGTGAGCCCCTAAATATCTGACTTAAAATAAAGAGGATTTGAAGAAATATCAGCCTAAGGCCTATATTTATACTCTGTTTGCGTCTAATTAGTTTTTTTTATGCTAATTTGACGCAAATCGAACTCCATATGTATACTTTGGAGCTAGACCCGTCTAATGCCAAAGTTGTGGAGTTAGATTATTTTTTTTACTCCAAAAACCTACCTTGTGTCAATGAGATGCAAGGTAGGCGTTCCCGGGCAAAAAATGACTCAAAGGCCCTAGCGCCTTATTTATCCTCCCCTCCAAAAATCACGCACAGGAGGAGGAGGGCCTTAAATAATGGCGCTAAGCCTGCATAGCACCATTATTTAATGCCTGGGTCAGGGCAGGCGTTAGGGGACCTGTGGGCTCTTTTCCATGGTCAGAGACCTACCCTTGACCCAAGGGTAGGTCGCTCCCCCTGCCGCTGCAGCTCCACCAGCCCAGGCTCCTGACACCTCCCAGCAAGACCTGCTAAAAACAGTAAGTACTCCCCCCGCCCAGCCCCTCGCCCAGCCCCGCGCTACTCACCTCTCTTCTCCTGTACCTCTGTCTTCTGCCTTCCGCTCCCTCCTCCAACCTCTCTCCGCACCTCTGCTGTCCTTCTTCCCTTTGCTCTCTGCTTCTCTTCTGCAGCCCTCTTGCTGCGTGTTCTGCTCTTCCTCGGCCCCGCTCCTCTTCCTCACCGCGTTCTCTTCCTGCTTCTTTCTTCTTCCTTGGTCTTCATCTGTGTTCTTCATCTGTGTTCTTCTCTCCCCTCTGCACCCCATCCTGCGTGTTCTCTCTTCTTCTGTGTCCTTCTTCTGTGTTCTTCATCTGTGTTCTTCATCTGTGTTATTCTTTCTCCCCTGCACCCCGACCTACGTGTTCTTTCTTCTTTCTTCATCTGTGTTCTTCATCTGTGTTTCTTCTTTCTCCCCTGCACCCCGACCTGCGTGTTCTTTCTTCTTTCTTCATCTGTGTTCTTCATCTGTGTTCTTCTTTCTCCTCTGCACCCCGACCTGCGTGTTCTTTCTTCTTTCTTCATCTGTGTTTCTTCTTTCTTCTCTGCACCCCGTCCTGCGTGTTCTTCTCCTCTTCTGGACTTTTCTCTGCGTGTTCCTTCTCTTCCTCCGTGGTCTCCTCCCACCTTCTGGACGCTTCCCCTCTGCTTCTCAGGTCTCTCCTCTTCTGCCTGACTCCTCTCCTTGACTCTTCTCTCGTCTCTCCGGACTCTTCTCCTCCTCTTCTTGACTCTTCTCCCTTCTCTCTTGACTCTTCTCTCCTCTTCTTCTTTACCCTTCTTCTTGACTCTTCTCTGTTCTGGTCTTGACTCTTCTCTCTTCTGGTCTTGACTCTTCTCTCTTCTGTTCCCCACTCTTCTCTCTTCTGTTCTTCACTCTTCTCTCCTCTCCTCTTCTGCTCTTCCATACTCCCCTCCTCCTCTGTTCTTCCTTACTCCCCTCCACCTCTGTAACCCCCCCTCCCCTATCTTTTCTCCCCTCCCCTCTACCTGACCCCCCCACCCTCCGCTTTCCCTCCGATACCTCCTGCTAGGCCCGCCCCCCGCTCCCATTCGTCGCCCCCCTCCCGCCCCCGCCCCCAGCTGACCCCTCCTCCCCCCCTCCTCCCTCTTATGGCGGCGGCTGCGTGGCCGCTCAGCGGGCGCACCAAAGGCAAACCCGTCTGCGCCCGTCCGTGCCTGGACCGCGCTCAGCGCCACGACACCTGGCCCCCAACACTCCCAAACCCTGCAGCACCGCTACGACCCCAACACCCTCCACGCCCTCAACCCGGAGCGCTCCAGCACCTGCTTATTAGCCAACCCGAAACGTACCCACGGACCCCGCACATGCCACACCTGCAAACTCATCTTCCAACGCGAAACCACCCCGGTCGCCAGCCCACGCGACAACAACCACCTCAAATGCATCCTGATCAACGCACGCTCCGTCCACAAGCACGCCATTGAACTATGGGACCTCCTAGACTCCACCGCACCGGACGTCGCCTTAATATCTGAGACCTGGATGAATGCCTCTTCGGCCCCCGACATCGCCATAGCCATCCCCGACGGCTACAAGCTCTCCAGGAGAGACCGCACCAACCAAGTCGGTAGAGGAATTGCCATCGTCTTCAAGGACTCCATCAACGTCACCACCTCCACAGAAGACACCCCCCTCGCCGCCGAACACCTACACTTCCAGATCCACACAGACCCCAGGACCACCCTCAGAGGAACTCTCATCTACAGACCCCCTGGACCTCCCGCCCTCTTCAGCGACTCTATCACTGACTTCATCTCCCCACACGCCCTTGCCTCGCCGGACTACATCCTCCTCGGTGACCTCAACTTCAACCTGGAACAGTACAACGACCCCAACACCACCGCCCTGCTCGACAACCTCGCCAACCTCGGTCTCAAGCAACTAGTGAACACCCCCAACCACATCGCCGGACACACGCTCGACCCCATCTTCTCCGCCAGCAACCACGTATCCTTCAGCCACTACTCCGTTATACACTGGACCGACCACAGATGTGTCCACTTCACCTTCCGACGCGAGACTCGCCACCTCCGCACACAATCCATCCCACGCCGACATTGGAACAAAATCCCCATGGAACAGCTTCTCTCCACTCTCAGCGACAACCAACCCACCTTCTCCACCGACCCCAACGACGCAGCCCTCAGCCTCACGCACTGGATCACCAACTGCGCAGACAACCTCGCTCCCCTCACACGCCTCCCAAGACAGAGTAACACCAAGAAACCTCTCTGGTTCACAGACACCCTCAAGGAATCTAAAAAAAACCTGCTGCACCCTCGAGAAAGCCTGGCGCAAGGACCACACCGCAGATAACATGTCTGCCCTCAAGAACGCCACCCGCGAACACCACCAACTGATCTGCGCCACCAAAAGAAATTCCTTCACAGACAGACTGGACAAGAACACTCACAACAGCAAGGAACTCTTCAACATTGTCAAAGAGCTCTCCAACCCTAACGCCAACGCCATCACGCCCTCACAAGACCTCTGCAACTCCCTCGCCAACTTCTTCTATCGTAAGATCACCGACCTACACAACAGCTTCGGACACCAGACCCAGCCAACCACCACAGAACCTACAACCCCAGCCATCACCCTCAACGCCTGGACTCACATCAACACGGAAGAGACCAAAGCCACCATGAACTCCATCCACTCCGGTGCCCCCTCGAACCCCTGCCCACACTTCATCTTCAACAAAGTCGACGACATCATCACCCCGCGTCTCCAGACCATCATCAACAGCTCGTTTGCTTCTGCCACCTTCCCCGAGAGCTGGAAACACGCAGAAGTCAACGCCCTACTGAAGAAACCTACGGCGGACCCCAGCGACCAAAAGAACTTCTGCCCCATCTCGCTCCTCCCCTTTCCCGCCAAAGTCATAGAGAAGACCATCAACAAGCAACTGACCAACCCACTCGACCCCTCTCAGTCCGGATTCCGAGCCAATCACAGCACAGAAACCGCCCTCATCTCAGTCACAGACGACATCAGAACTCTGATGGACAACGGAGAAACAGTCGCCCTCATCATCCTCGACCTCTCGGCTGCCTTCGACACCGTCTGCCACCGAACCCTAATATCCCGCCTCCGCTCCACCGGGATCCACGGACAGGCCCTGGACTGGATCACCTCCTTCCTCTCCAATCACTCCCAAAGAGTCTACCTCCCACCTTTCCGCTCAGACCCCACCAAGATCATCTGCAGCGTCCCACAAGGTTCCTCGCTCAGCCCGACTCTCTTCAATGTCTACATGAGCCCCCTCGCCGACATCGTACGCAAACACAACATCAACATCACCTCCTACGCCGACGACACTCAGCTGATACTTTCCCTCACCAAGGACCCCACCAGCGCCAAGACCAACCTGCAAGATGGAATGAGAGACGTCGCAGAATGGATGAAACTCAGCCGTCTGAAACTGAACTCAGACAAAACGGAAGTTCTCATCCTCCGAAACACCCCGTCCGCCTGGGACGACTCCTGGTGGCCCATGGCCCTTAGCACCGCACCAACCCCCTCAGACCACGCACGCAACCTCGGATTCATCCTGGACCCTCTTCTCACCATGACCAAACAAGTCAACGCCGTATCATCCTCCTCCTTCCTCACCCTCCGCATGCTCCGAAAGATCTTCCGTTGGATCCCCGCTGACACCAGAAAGACCGTGACCCACACCCTCGTCACGAGCCGCCTGGACTACGACAACACCCTATACGCAGGAACCACAGCTAAACTCCAGAAACACCTGCAGCAAATTCAAAACGCCTCCGCCCGCCTCGTCCTCGACATACCCCGCAACAGCCACATCTCCGCCCACCTGAGACACCTGCACTGGCTTCCCGTCAGCAAAAGGATCACCTTCCGGCTCCTCACCCATGCACACAAAGCCCTCCACAACAAGGGACCCGAATACCTCAACCGTCGCCTCAGTTTCTACATGCCCACCCGTCAGCTTCGCTCCGCCAACCTCGCACTCGCCGCCGTCCCTCGCATCCGCCGCACCACGGCAGGTGGGAAATCCTTCTCCTACCTAGCGGCCAAGACATGGAATTCCCTCCCCACCAACCTCAGTACCACCCAGGACCACCTCGCATTCCGGAGGCAACTCAAGACCTGGCTCTTCAAGCAGCAGTAACCCCTTTCCCCTAGCGCCTTGAGACCCTCACGGGTGAGTAGCGCGCTTTACAAATGTTTTTGATTTGATTTGATTTGATTTGAAACAGCCCACAGGTTCCCTTCCCTGCCCCCAGGAGCACCCCCACCCATCCGCACCCATACCTGGAGGACACTAAGGATGGGGGGAACCATCCCAGGTATGTTCAGGTAAGTATTTTACTTTTTTTTTTAAGTGCCATAGGCGGAGCCTAAATTGCCCCCCCCCTACATGGCACTCTGCCCAATGCCCATGCCCATGGCCATTGGGCTGGGGGGGCATGACTCCTGTCTTTACTAAGACAGGAGTCATGTCCATGGGGGTTGTGCGTCAAAATAATGGCGCTAGTCAGGTTAGAGTCATTTTTTTTTACTCTAACCTGACTAGCGCCATTTTTTCCCACACAACCTCCAGTTTTCCCTACGCTTTCCCTACCTGGTTAGCATAAAAATTTTTGATGCTAACCGGGTCCAGCTGGCATCCAGGAATGGTGCTAGCCGGCGCTATACAAATGCAGGTTTGGGTCAAAAAGTATAAATATGGGCCTTAGTCTCTCCATAATACTGACATTTGAGAATTTACACTAACTCACTGAATGCCACCTTCCAAGAAAGAAATGTTAAAAAATCATTTCTTCATGTGCCAAACCCAAATGTCTATGCAATATGCACAGTTTTATGTGCACTGAAAACCACCACTACTGGCCAAACAAACTTTCCTTTACTGGCCTCTCTCAAAAAAACAGTAAGCAGCACCAACCAATTGGTTTTGGAAGTCCCAATTCCAAGAAAGAACAAACAATGAATCTTTTTGAAACTTTGACCCGTCACTCTGTAAAACACAACCCACTCCCGTTAAGACAACCTCTCTCCTACCAGTCTTGAAAAGGAAACATATGATTCCTCAATTCTCTCGAAGTGAACCCCAGGGATGTTGAGTCAGCAAAACGCCATGGGTAGCAAAGTTTTGAGGTTCTCTTGGTTTTCTTTTGATCATTGTGATTGTGTGACACTGGAAACTTCAGCTTGACTGTTTCTACGTTTACGTTTATGGGCTGCGAGTGACAGCCGATGCTCTGTTCTGCAGCTTTTTTTGACATATATGTATGCCTTTGTTGGGCATACATATACGTATGGTATGCACACATACGTGTATGAATTTGTGTGAATTCCCATTCTACCTGTGTTGAGTCATGGCGCACTGCTTCCCTGCTTTTTATATTTTGTCTTTTTCACATAGTCTTTCCTGAAAAGTTTCGGTTGTGATTTGTCAATTAAAAATGACTACCAAACCACCATTAGAAGAACTACTTTGTTAATATATTGAAGAATTGATACTTCCTAGCTCGAACCATGTTAAACAAATGTCTATATGTTGGTCGTTTATAGACTCCTTATACTTAATTCTACAAAAGTCGCATGTTCAGACCATTTTAAATGCCCAGTGAATGAATCATGTGGGAGCAAAGTATAGCGTGTATTCAAACCAGAACTTCTGGCTCTTACAGACATATCACTACCCATGGCTATTTTTAAGCTGATCTCACAGGATTTACAGCCAGCACAGTCTTAGCTCTTGCTATTCTGTTCTGTGTTTGCGAAAAGCTTTTTAGCTTTATCAGTGTGTCACGGCCGAAGGTGTTTTATTCGTACAGCCTGCAGCAGGTTACAGGCTGTACAAGGGCTGCACATAAAATACAAAATGTTTTGCGGTCAAATGAAAACGTTAAACAAAACTGACAATAATGGTTCAGTAACAATTTTATAAAAACCCTTGTAAGATACCATTTCCCAGGCGTGTTTTTGAAAGGCAGAGTTAAATAAATCCAGGTAAATCTCTGTTATGTGAAGTACTTGTGCAAGGTATATTAATTAAAATAATACACACGATTAAATAATTAGCTAGAAATCTTGTAAGCTGCTGCTTCATTGTCGATTCTAGCTAAACCCCTTAGCAGCAAACTACTAATTCTTGCATCCTAATAATTTTAAATCTGGTATTTTGTGTGTCAAAATAAATACATTTCACAATACTTCTTTAAACACACAATTATGAAAATCGATGATGCTGCGCAGCCAGTTTTCATTCGAAGTACACTTTCGGAGGATGTTTTTCTCTTTCAAATGGAGCTGGATATTCTTACTAGAGTGCACCTTTGGAAATAAGGAAGCTAAATGTCTAGAAAGTCACAATCCACTCCATTAGCACTAGAACTCACCCTGCCCTCATTTAATGGCATCATTATAATTTTGCGACTGACCACCATGCTTAACATAATTTTCTTCTACAGACTGCCGAGTAATCCCTTTGCCCTCTTCTATAATCCTACGGTGGAATGGGAATTTCAGTCTTGGCATTGCAGTTGTCCCAGTTAATTCCTATCTACATGTATGCTCTCTGAAGATGCATATGCAAGCACTCACTCCTTTGCCACTCCCACCAACGACAAGCCACTGAGGGTAATTATCTGCTTTGATAAGTAAAGTGCACTGTCATAATCTTCCTAACCAAACCCTTTTCCTCATGTACTTTTACCATTCCTGCCCCTAACTGCCCATTCCTTCTCATTCCTTAATCATCAATCTACATTCTCCCATATTTGTTCCCATCTACTTCTGAAGGATCCATCAAGAGCTGTGATCAATTTTCGTTTCTCTGACCACTACTTTCCTTATTTCTTCAACTGTTTTAACTAAGCCAAAAGGCCTGTCACACAATGTGTTCTCTCATCCTTCATACCCCATCTCTCTCTGGCCCCTGCTCTAGATCAGCCCCATAATGTGCTGACTCCACACCACTATGCTTTCACACATGTAAAAGCTTTAAGTCCATGACCATGAGTGCTTTCTGGCCAAAGGTAGAGCCTCTGCAGCACACCTACACTTGATAACTGTCAAAGACTCCTTTAAAGTGCCCTCTTCCTCCATATACTTCCAGTTCTTTTACTCTTTGTAAAATTGTTTTCATTGAAAAAAGGCAACATAAAATAGCCCGATCCATAATCTCCCTCCCTTGAACTTAGTCATATCTTCCAAGTCTTATTGTAACTCAGATTTCCTTACCTGTATATGAACACCCCTCTGGCCTCTTCATCCAATCCTGAAGTATAAGCTCCTAGTTCTAATGTGCCCAAAAAAACTGATCACATATACCATCTCCCCTCCTTGTACACCCACTCTCCTTTTGCTCCTTCATCTCTAAATTTAATAAAAACTATCCTTTAAGAGACTGACTGTTCTTAATGGCATCCTTAGTGTGGAATTCCCCCAAACATTTTGATTTTACAACACACCTCCCCCCTCATTTTCTGAATTAATTTTTGTTGGCTATGGGACTGCTAATCAGTGCTAAAGTGCTAGTGCTCTCGCCTTCAAACCTGGTAAAATTGGCCTATACCTAATTGGCACATTTGTTAATTGACATTCCCTATTAAATGGTACTAGATGTACCCATGATTTGTAAGTGAAATGCTACTTCATACAACATTCATTAAAGTATCACTTTTAAAACATGTCTCAGGTCTTCCACTGTAGCCTGTGGAGTTTCAAAACTGCCATTTTGGCAAGGCAAAATAAATCTTTTGCGAGTCCAAAACCTTCCTTTTTAATACTTATGTCTCCCCTAAGGTATACTCTAAAAGCTGATAGGGGAGGGTGTACTGTATTTAAATATGGCATGTGTACCTATGTTTTGCGTGGCCTGGCAGTGAAAAACTCCTGAAGTTGTTTCTTCACTGTGGTAAGGCTATCTCCCCCATTCACCAACACTGGGTTACATTACTACATATAATAATAAGTGGTAACTGTGGCATGAGAGCAGGTTGAGGTACACTCAACTGAATTGTACTTTAAAATCCTCTTTAATTGTAAAGTTGGATTTTAGGTTACAGTTATAAAAATGCCATTTTTAGCAAGTTGACATTTTCTTGTCCCAGCCATATGTGCCTTCGGCCAGTGTCCTGGGTCATACATCTGTGAATGACTTGCTGATGGGTTTTGTGTATTGCCTCCAGACAGAAAAGAGGTTTAGGTGTGGACACTTTGGGCCATCCTGGTAGGGTGACTGGGGAGGGGAAGTACTCAGCCCGCTGACACTGCAAAGGGGTTTGCCTCACACACACACAAAGGAACTTGACACCAGGCCTGCCCTGCCCTTTGTCACTCCTGACAGTTTGAAGCCTTGACAACCAGATGTGAGGTTAGACGAGTGAAACTCCCCACACAAAGGTTGGCACAAGATATAAATATTGGACCCCTACAGCCGTTGATCAGAAAGCTTCTGGAATCAAGGAAGGTTAATAAGAAGGACTGCCAGAGGACTAACCTGTTGCTTGAAGGCCTGTCTTGCTGACTGACTACGAAGACTGGACCTGCTTTTCTTCATCCCAGGCTACCTTCACAGGGGACTCCAAGGATTGGTTGGCTGACTTCCTGTTGTGAGCTACAAGGAGACAACAAGCTTCCCTGCGACTGCACAACTGACCTGCTACAACTGGACCTGCCAGAACCTACAACTGGACCTGTCTGAGCTATGCTTCTGACCTCTGCTGGAGTGAGTCCTGATCACCAAGCTGTGCCTCCCATGTTCAGACCTTTGGCTGGCATCAGTGAGAGCTCCTCCCACAGGAGAAAAGATTGAAGTTCTGAAGTTTGGGCTTCTCTTGACCACAAATGGGCACATGTGCTTCAAATCCTTTCTGCCTATGACAACCACAAACATGAAGCTCCAGTGAGACCTGAATTTTGAACTGAAAAAACCTGTCCATAGCGACCGATAATGTGAGACCTGCATTTTAACCTACAGCAACAATAGCCCACGGTGACCTCCGGTGCAAAGCTACTGGAAGGACCCTACACAACACTCAACTGGCTCTTTGCGCTATAGCAGTGACTGTCTGTGACAACATTCATGACTCTGAGTTTCCTTCATGCAGCCTCAGACACCGCAAATGGAACTCTTCATGCTGGCCTTGAAGGTATGTTTTTAGTGGGTCTAACCTCGTCCTTGTATCTGACCTGGCTTCCATCGTGGTTGGCCTGAAGCTGTGACTGTGAGCCATCTCCTGTTCAACTGATTGAATTTTTGTTTCAATATTATTTTATTTATTAACATTTTCTCAATGATCCTAAATTAGTTTGGGGATTTTTTTCTTATGCTGTGTTTTCACTTTTGTTACCGTTTGTGTGCTGAATACATACTTTACACACTGCCTCTAATTAAAGCTTGACTGCTTTTTGCCAAGCTGCCAAAGGGAAAGCACAGGCTATTTCAGTAACTTTGGTGGTTCATGCTGACAAGGATTGTGGTTGTTGCCTGATCGGGGCTTCCACCCTTCTCAACCAATAATCTAATTTCTTACATTGCAGTTCAGCTGTAGATTCCAGTATGTATGTTTGTGCAGTGCCGCTCAGTGATCCCATATAAATAATCTGAGCTCAGATTCAACCTCATTTTTCATTCATCATGATTGGCTATTTTTCCTTTTTCCTCTGTTAGAACTGTCAGCCTTAGGGTGGTCTTCCCCAGAACTTTTTGTCTTACTCATCCAGATTTTACCGATCTTGTTTTTGTTGGCCTTAGGACTCTGTGCACTGCTAACCAGTGCTAAAATGTGTGTGCTCAGTCCTCAAAACATGGCAACATTGGCTGATCCCCAATAAGCACATTTAATTTACTTATAAGTCCCTAGTAAAAATAGTACTACATGTGCCCAGGGCCGTCCATTAAATGCTGCTAGTGGGCCTGCAGTCCTGACTGTGCCACCCACATAAGTAGTGCTTTTAAATATGTTTCAAGCCTTTCTTTGTAGCATGAGTGTGCATTTTTACACTTAAATGAACCTTTAGCCAAACCCAAGCCTTCTTTTTCAATACATATTGGTCACTCCTATGGTAGGCCATGAATGGCCCAGAGGCAGAATGCAATGTATTTAAAAAGTAGAACATATAATGTTATGTTTTACATGTCCTGATAGTGAAAAGCTCTTTGTTTTTCACTGTTGCTAGGCCTACCTCTCCTATAGGATAACATTGGAGTTACCTTATTATATTTATGAGCTGTACATTCCAAATGGGAACAGGTCTACAGTTCATGTTTGGTGTCTTTGGAATTGTAGTGAGAAATCCTCTCTTATGGTAAATTTGGATGCTTAGTTACAATTTTGAAATGCCACTTTTGGAAAGTTGATGTTTTCCTGCCTTAGTTTTTTAGTGCCTGCAGCTTGTCTCTGGGTCACATGACGGGATGTAGTTGGCAGTTGGGCTTTTTCTTTTACTTCTAGACAACTACACGCAATAACCAGCTTAGGTGTGCTTGTTTGGGTATTCAGTGGCAGGATGGGTGGGTGGGGACAGACATAACCTCACTTACACCAGAGTAGGCTGTGTACTGCCTTCGCACAAAAGATTTCATATTCCCTGTAGTTAGTCTGGAGCCAGGGTAAGGTAAGAAACCTGTGCACCTCAAAGGGAAACCTCTAGAAGCTTCTCACTCTTCAAAAGAGGCACTGGTTATAAAAAATTAACCTCAGACACCAATTCTTCAATACACTCCTGGATCAGTGGATACTACAGAAGAAGGACTGATGTGCTGCTTTCCTGCCAGAAGAATTGCCACTCTGTTGCACTGTTACTGTACTGCTCTGCTACCTGCTTCCCTGGTTACAGAAAAGGACAACTGGACCTGCACCCTTCATCCCAGGCTAAAGTGACTGCATGGGTCAGCCAGCTGACCTCCTGGTATGAGCTACGGGGATATAACAAGCTCCAGAGTCTCCCTGCAACTTCCCAGTTGACCTGCTGTATGGACCTGCAACTGGACCTGCCTAAGCCTTGCTGGCTTCTGTTTGAGTGAGTCCCAGACCTCCAAGTGGTGCCCTCAGCTCCTGGACTCTTGGTGTGACCTCAGTTGAGGCTCCCATTATATTTTTTTGGGCTCATTACGCTGCAATTGGGCCTCTTGGCACCAAAACCTTACTGCTCACACCATCACCAACGTGAAGTTCTAGCATATCAACGCTTCGCTCTACAGCATCGACTGCCTTGGTGTCCATTAACACGGAGCTTCAGCCTTGATCATCAATGATGCCAACAGGATCTTTGCCATACAGCAATGACTGTCCCTGATGACTGGCCAGCTCTTCTCAGGACTTTGACGGACACCTGTGATACTCTCACGGCTCCTCGCAGCCCCTTCCACCAGAACCAGAACTCTTTGTGCTAGACTGTGAAGCTAATTCTTTCAGCAGCACTAACTTTGTCCCTGTAGCTTACTTGTGCTCCATCGCAGTTGGTCTGAACTTGTGACATGCCCCAGTTCTTGAAAGACCAGGTAGCTATGAGAGGCACTTTGGGATTTTTGGTCCTATTTTCACTTACATCTTCAAACATTCATAACTCCAGTTCTTCCGGTTGGATTTTTGTCAGTTTGGTATAAATTTATTTTTTACATTTTACCTCATTTTCCTAAATTGGTGTGGGGCTTTTCTTATCTTTTGTGTTGTGTTTTCACTTTATTACTGTTTGAAGTGCTGTATAAATATACATTGCACAGCGTCTCTCAGTTAAGCTTCAGGGATGACCACAGTTTAACTTGGGATTTGCTAATGACTTGACCCTGACATGAAATACAGTTGTTGTTTGAGAAGGGTTTTACACCTCCTCAGCCAGTATCCCAATTTCCTATATCCTCAAAATGTAATTCCTGCCTCATTTGTGCATCTGTACCTCTTGCTTGCAGGCATGGAAATGATTCTCAGCAACATGTAAACGTGGCCAGCAGCCATGTAAAGCTACCCTGTGGCAGAGCTGAAAGGATGTTTGTAGGAGTAGGGGTCTACATGTAGCCCACTGCCCTTTTTTAAGAGATGGGAGCTCTGGAAAGCCCTCAGAACCTGGGAGGAGGCCCACCAGCCTCTATCTACCAGTACACGAGGAGGATGAAGAAGTGGCTGTGAAGGAGGTGGAAATTGTAATGGAGTACCAGGAGAAAGAGAAGGGCCCACAGGAGTGAGGTTTCTTTCTAGATCAAGAGGAGGAAGCACAGTGCCCTCCCACAGCCTGTCCCTTGAGATGTTGGAGGACAGGAGAGCTAAAATGGTACTCATATTATATCTGTCCATTTTGAAACTGGCTGCATACGACAGAAAGGAAGAAGCAGCATGAGATGAAGCTGCTGAAAAGAGAGTCTTGGAGGAGAAAAGGGTTGATGGTGATATAGTCTTGGCCAAGGAGAAGGGTCAAGGGGAACGGGCCCTGAAGGAAAGGAAACCTGCTCAGCAGAAACAAATGTTGCTGGCTCAGGAAATTAGTCTGAAACAGCTGGACTTAAAGCAGAAAATCTCCTGCAGTCCAGTAATAACGGTGGTAGCTGAAACCTAGTGGCAGATGGATAATGATGGTCCATATACCTAGGAATCTGGTGCAGGGGATACATAGAGAAGTAGTTTGAGGCATCTGAAGTAGTGCTAGAAATTCATAGGAAGACTGGAGATACAGCCGATGGAGACATATGCCTAATGAGGTGAGAAATTCACTGCCAGTCCTAGGGCAGGGTGACTGTTTGAAGTACCCGGTCATGAATGAAATACTTGTCAGAAAATATGTCCTGATCCCTTAAAAGTACGGATTGAAGTTTGGCGACAGCCAGAAGCTGTGAAGCCAGTCCGGGGTGGAAGTTTTAGATTAATTCAAGAGGGCACTGGATGGTTGGGTGAAGGGCAGTTCCATGAGTGCTTATGACGAATTGTACAATCTTATTCTTAGACAGCACATGATCAGTCATTGTTTTGCAGAGTTTCACAAACACCTTATTGATTCTAAGCTTACTATCTATAGTGAACTTGCCAAGGAAGCAGTCTAAACACCAGGATCCACAAGAAGGGTCAACATGGTGCCCCATAGCAGAAGGAAGTGGAAAGCAAAGATAAAATTAAGGAGTTCAGTCAAGGCCCCCAATAGAGTTCTCAGGGGAAGGATTAGGAGTCCCAACCTGACCTAAAATAATGGGTTATTTGGGAAGGAATCCCTAGACCAATTCAAACTTAGGAAAGCAGGCTAACACCTACAAGAACAAGAAATAGCCCCTCATTAGTGGGCAGACCAAGGGGGTGGTGAGTGTAGTGCCTGAGCAGGAGATTTCCCCAGTTAGTAGAAGGGGGAGGGCAGAGGCTATCCTAGTGTCCCTGAGTGACAGAGAGGTGACATCAAAAGATCACATGTCTAGTAAAGCTAGATAGTATAGGCACTAGAACACAATCGATGGGCAGAGATTGGAAGCTCCGAGATACACAGACGTCAGCATGACTAATGTTAGGTGTCATTTTGTGCCTTCAGAGCACGCAATCCCCAACACAATTTGTCAGTTTGTGACAGCTGACAACCACAAGAGTCAGTACCCTGGTTTCAAGATCCTTAAGCATAGCTGTGACTCAACGAACATCTGTGCACTGTCTGCTTGAAAATGATACATCATCTGAAAAGACGTGGTGCTCAGTCCCAGCCATAGATGTTGAGAATGCCTGAGGTGGTGTACATGACAACACAGTTCACAGCAGTCTGAGAGGGAAGTCAGAAGGACCTTGAGCCTAGACAAATTTACCAGGTACCTTCCAAAACAAGAAAGGGCATGGTGTTTTGGAGCCAGAGGGTGATGCCCTAGAACCTACACGGGATGACTTTGCTGCCCTGGGAGACTCACCTGAACTGGCAAAATGGCAAACTGAAGGGGGGGGCGTACCAGCTACAATTCAGCAAAGTGCAGAAGGAGTGCCCTACTCTGGAGGGCTTAGTAGGCTGAGGCACAGGCAGCTAATGACACTTCTGGACTGCCTTACTGCTTGAAGTACTGTTTGTCTTCATTCCAGGGTACACAGAGTGATGCCATAGGTTGGTTTGCTGACCTCCTTTGTGTGCCACAGGGACACAACAGGTTTCACAAGCCTTTCCTTCAACTGCCTGGCTGCCCTGCTGCAACTGGACCTTCCTGGACCTGCAACTGGACCGTCCTGAGGCCAGTTTCTGGTCTCTGCCAAAGTGAGTCTTGTTCCCCAAGTGGTACACCAGGTTCTGGACCCTTATCTGGCATCAGTGAGAGCTCATCCAAAGATAAAAAGTAAATATTTTTGAAATGTGGACTCCTTCTGACTCTGACCCAGCCCGTTCACTGCAACAACTGTTGATGTTAACCTTCAGTGAGACCTGCTCTTTGCGCTGAGTTCAATAACACTCTGTCAGTATATTGACTGTTTCATAGAACCATTTGTTTCTCAGACTTCAACCTATATTAGGGATACCATATGTTTTTTTAATTTTGTGGAGAGTCTTCCATTCTCAAAGAATTAACATCTTTTGATTACTTTGGACATTTAGGACCTGATTTATATTTTGGTGAACAGGTTACTCTGTCACAACGGTGATGTATATCCCTTGCCCCGAAATATAAGTCCCATAGAAATAGTGAGATTTATATTTTAGCGGATGGGATATCTGTCACAGTTGTAACAGGGTAACCCATCTGCCAAAATCAAAATCAGGCCCTTAGTCCCTATAGACCAACATCCCTCAACAGGATGCCATTGAAGCAATCAGACACACGCAATACATGTCCTACCCCTGTGGAGGTCCCAACTGAATGTATTATTGATCTTCTGAGCATTGCAATGTAAAAGAATGTTTCCAAATTCTTAGGTGAATAATACTTTCAAACAACGGGAGTTGCTATGGGTGCTTCTTTTGCTCCTAACCCAGCCATTCTATACATGTACAACTTGAAGACAAAATTCTTGCTCAATGATACGAATGTGTGTTCTCCAGGAATGCATTAGTCTGTTGCATCTGGGCTGCCAGCCCCTGGATGGCATTCACAATAGTTGACTGCTCTACAGAGATGGATCTCAGGAGGTCAATAGCCTCCTCACTCAGGGCAGCAGGGCTCACTGGGTCAGGGCCTGAGTTGCCTGGGGCGAAGGAGATGCTAACCCTCCTGGGTGAGCAGGCACAGGCAACTCAATGAGGGGCTGCTGGAAGGGCGCTGCTGGTACTGGGTGGCAGCTTTATCTGCAGCTGGGGTGGTCACATAGGTGTTTGCCACAACCAGAGTGCTTCCATTGGAGGAGGTATCTGTGTCAGAACTGTCCCCTCCAGTCTCTGCCATGGTTATCCCCTCGCCCTCCATCCCACTGGTGCCCTCAGCGTCGGTGGACTCTGCCTCCTGGGTCCTGTGGGATGCAGCTCCCTCCGTTGACGGTGCCTCTGCTCCTCCGCCAGATGATGCTAATGCACATAAGGACAGGATGACAAAACAATAATGGGGGGAAGAGACAAAGAATACACTTGGTCAATGGTTGCACCAATACCGCCAAATGCAGCACACCTGGGACCCACGCAGCCCTGACCAGTAGTGGATGCTTACAAGATAGGTAGCAGGGTTATCCCCTCAGAACTCTAGCCACCAGGGGACCTATGCTGCAATGTCAGGCCTAGCCTAAGGGCACCCACTGACACACATTCCCCACCTGGATACCACCCTACCACGGGGATGTTGTAATGATGGACACTGTACTCACCCCCTTGTGGCTGCTGTGATGCCCTCAAGCACCCATCCAGCTCAGGATAGGCCACCACCAGTATGCGGGCCATCAGGGGGGTCAGGGTTCGACAGGCACCCCTTCCTCGTTGGGAGGCCATCCCCACGTGGACTTCCTCCATCTTCCGTGTTCAGCGTCTCAGGTCCTCCCACTGTTTCAGACAGTGGGTGCTCCTCCTTTTATAGACCCCCAGGGTCCGCACGTCCTAGGCGATGGCATGCCATATATCCTTCTTTTGATGGGTGCTGACCTGCAGAGGAAATACACACAGGAAAATAGTATTAGTCAAACAGTCCAGCCTGTTACACTTATGGCCCACCATAACCCTTCACATCACCATTTACACACACACATGGCCCA
Source organism: Pleurodeles waltl (assembly GCF_031143425.1). Classification (NCBI taxonomy): domain Eukaryota; kingdom Metazoa; phylum Chordata; class Amphibia; order Caudata; family Salamandridae; genus Pleurodeles; species Pleurodeles waltl. Next base: position 1,680,151,362 of record NC_090444.1, on the reverse strand, counting down.
GCACACAACCAATACGCCACCGAGAGGGCATCCACCCACCCCGTTACCCGAGGCCTTCATATTCAACTCCATGCATTCATGCCACATGCATCGTACCCACAGTGTACTCACCTGTTGGTCTAGGGGCCCATACAGCAGTCCGCACTGGGATAGGATCCCATCCACCAGTCTCTCCAATTCCACCGCAGTGAAGGCAGGGGCCCTTTCCCCAGTCACACGGGCCATGGTAGGTTCAGGACACCATCAGAAAATGGCAGTTAAGTCTGCGGCGGTGCATACCGTCACTGCCGGCGTAGATCACCATTGACCACTGTACCCAATGGGGGCCCATTGTTACCCATGAGGAGTTGCACAGTGGTTCCCGACCGCCTCCCTCAATGGTGTACAACATCAGTGGAATTGCCTCACTTCCACCTATCCCTCCACACAGGACAGGTGTACGCCATTTCAGGGGGGGGGAGGGAGGCCCTGGATATTTGCTGAGTCACTGTTGAAATGTAGACATACTATACAAATCACACTTACTCATTACAAGTTAATAGCATGCAAAGTTCAGTTGTAGCCCCATTGTTCAGTTTGTGATCAGCTCCTCACTCTTATGCCCCATAGATTGCTACTGCTGCGGATGAAACGAGATGGAGACATACCCCGTGTACAATCCCCTGGTGGACTTGGCAACAATGGAGGACAGCCACCTCATCCTCACTTATAGACTTGACAGGGCCAGAATCACAGAGCTTGGGGGGTCATTACAACATTGGCGGTAAAAGGTGCTTACCGCCGTGCAGAAGACCGCCAATACACCACCGCGGCTGCAAAATTCCGCCACAGCTATTATGACCCACATCTCGGAATCCGCCGAAATTCAGACACCCACACAAGTCCGCCACACCAAAGGTCAGTGATAAACTTGCGATAACAAAACCTCCACCGTCACGCCAACAGAAAGACGCCCACACTATCACGACCCACGAATCCATGCAGCGCTCTTTCAACTGCGGTATTCCATTGGCGGTACACACGCCTCCCTCAAAATACCCACACATCTCCAAAACATCGCCACATTGGACAATTTAAAATACATACACCTGACACACATACAAACACCACTCCCACACACCCAACACAATATAAAACACACACCCACATCACCCACAAACCCCTACGACCAAAAATTTGAGACGAAGGCCAGAGAGAGACTACAGCAATAGACAACCCCACCACACAGAGGCACACAACACCATCACCCATACAACATCCACTCTCAAAACACCCCACACCACCACACATCAACACATGCACCACCCCATATATCACCTACACCACCCCATGTCACGCCAAAGACACCCCAGGTTTTCTGAGGAGGAGCTCAGGGTCATGGTGGAGGAAATCCTACGGGTAGAGCCACAGCTATTTGGAGCACAGGTGCAGTACACCTCCATAGCCAGGAAGATGGAGTTATGGCGAAGAATCGTCAACAGGGTCAACGCTGTGGGACAGCATCCAAGAAATCGTGAGGACATCCGGAAGAGGTGGAACGACCTACGGGGGAAGGTACATTCAGTGGTCTCCAGGCACAACATTGCGATTCAGCGGACTGGCGGCGGACCCCCACCTCCTCCCCCACAACTAACAACATGGGAGGTGCAGGTCTTGACCATCATGCATCCAGAGGGCCTCGGAGGAGTCGGTGGAGGAATGGACACTGCTAAGTCAAATCTTAACTATCATATCCCCCACCCTACCTGCATGCTATCACAAACCCCCACCCTCACACCCTCCCCTATCACTCCAACTCCTCACTAATGTACTAATAGCACAAACCACACATCCCAACACCAAGCCCTGCATGACACAACTAAACATGGACACCCAGCACTAAAGCATGCTCACTGCACATACCCATAACAACCCCCCAACCATCATCGTACAAGCCCCCACACAGGAATGCTTGCACTGGGGCACACGCACACCAACCCATTGCACACCATGACACACACACATGCAATAATCATGCTCTTATACCCCTGCAGGACCACTACGTAACGTCACCACACAGGAGGGTCCAGACATCTCCACTCGACCCACAGAAGAGGCCCACAGTGACAACAGCAGCTCTGGCCAACTGGATCCAGATGACCAGCCCGGACCATCGTGGGCCTCGGGACAGTCGGTTCCCCTTGCACAGGCACAGCCCAACACTGACCTTCCACCCTCTGGTAACACCAGCACAGCACCCACCCAGCGGGCCCATACCTCTGTACCCAGGACACGTCAATCAGCGGTGTGTCCACCACTACAGGGAACCCAGGGTAACCCACCACCCCAACAACAACAGGGACCTGGGGACAGTGGCAGTGGGCACACGGTCTAGGGGACGGAGGCACAGGAACACAGGGGAACTGGGAGGGCTGCTGTGCGACAGGGGGGGGACAGGCCAAGGGAACCCATCCTCCACGAGGCCCTCTCCTCCATCCTGGGAGCATACCATCACTCCCAGGAGACGATGGCTACTGTCCTGACCAAGTTTCAGGAGACCCAGCGCATGCAGGACAAACAGTATTTGGGGTTCAGGGAGGAGCTCAGAACCATCAGCTCAGCCCTGGGCACCATCGTAGGGGTGCGGAAGGACATACAAAAGACCATGAGGGACACCGTGGCACTCCAAGGGGCCCCTGACACTAGCATGGACGATGAACTGCCCACCACCTCCGCCGGCGCTAGTGGACAGGACGCCCCGCCACAGGACCACCATACCAGCACCCCACCCCCTGCAGACGGACAACCACCCCGCAAGCGGTCCCTGAAATCCAGGAACAGGACAGAGCAAGATGGCAAGACCCCCACCAGGAAATGAGACCACCCTGATTGTCCTCCCACTGTCCCACTTTGTTACCCTGTCCAGATTGGAACTGCCCCAGCTCCACTTCCTATGCCCATATGGGCAGTGCACCTGTGAGACTAATAGACTGGGCTCTGCCATGGACATTCCTCCACCATCACCCATCACCATTTTGCCACCCCCTCCAATAATCAGCACTTCAATAAACACCCTTGAACCACAAAACAATCTGGAGTCAGTCTGTGATTTTTAAAATGTGTATTAGCAATGACAGTGACAAAATGCATTTTCTATTGTAATGCCAACATACCTATGTCACACATCACAAGTCCATGAAGGATGCAAGCAGATGACACACGTTGGTAACCACACGTGTGAAACCGTAATGGAAATGTACAACTCAGTTACCAAATACTGCTACTAATTGACAGACAGGATAGAGGTAGAAGTGTGAAAGTGAATGTAATGGTAAAAAAATTGTTCTCACCTATCTGTCACTGGAAATATTGCTGTATGACTGACTCCCTGTTGTCTATGTCTTCTTCCTCAGCTTCCTCCTCATCACTGTCCACAGGCTCCACAGCTGCCACAACACCGTCATCTGGACTATCCTCCTGCAGAAAAGGTACCTGGCGTCGCAAAGCAAGATTGTGAAGCATCGAGCAGGCGATGATGATTTGGCACACCTTCCTTGGTGAGTAGAATAGGGAACCATCTGTCATATGGAGGCACCTGAACCTGGCCTTCAGGAGGCCGAATGTGCGTTCGATCACCCTCCTAGTCCTCCCATGGGCCTCATTGTAGCGTTCCTCTGCCCTGGTCCTGGGATTCCTCACTGGGGTCAGTAGCCATGACAGGTTGGGGTAACCAGAGTACCCTAATAGCCACACCCGGTGCCTCTGGAGTTGACCCATCACATACGGGATGCTGCTATTCTGCAGCATGTAGGCGTCATGCACTGAGCCAGGGAACATAGCATTTACCTGGGAGATTTACTGGTCCGCCAAACATACCATCTGTACATTCATGGAATGATAACTCTTCCGGTTCCTGTACACCTGTTCACTCCTGTGGGGGGGACCAGAGCTACATGGGTGCCATCAATAGCACCTATGATGCTGGGGATATGTCCCAGGGCATAGAAGTCACCTTTCACTGTAGCCAAATCCTCCACCTCAGGGAAAACGATGTAGCTCCTTACGTGTTTCAGCAGGGCAGACAACACCCTGGACAACACGTTGGAAAGCATAGGCTGGGACATCCCTGATGCCATGGCCACTGTTGTTTGAAATGATCCACTTGCAAGGAAATGGAGCACTGATAGCACCTGCACTTCAGGGGGTATTCCTGTGGGATGGCGGATTGGTGAGATCAGGTCTGGCTCCAACTGGGTACACAGTTCCTGGATTGTGGCACGGTCAAACCTGTAGGTGATGCTCAAATGTCGCTCCTCCATTGTTAACAGGTCCACCAGCAGTCGGTACACCGGAGGATTCCGCCATCTCCTCAAATGTCCCAGCTGACGGTGCCTAAGAAGGACAACAGCGACCACAGAGTCAAAAAATTCCCAGGTATGTACCCACAGCTACACAGAACACGACACCAAATACAAAACTCTTCCTGAATGTGTGTGGAGTGTAGGCCTAGGTATGTGTAACGCAGTAGTAAATGAAGCCATGTGGGCCCCTAAAATGGCGGCTGCCTTACCTCTAAAGTGGGACAATGGGATGTGAGGTATCTGCTCTGGCGTTGTACACCGTCACGGTAGGCGGTCGTAGACCGTGGCGCAATGCTGCATTGGTTAACATTGGACTCTATGGGTCCCAGGAGCCAATGATGAAGGTGCGCCGGCGGTGATGATACGCACCGCCGCGGACGTCACCACCGCGGACGTGACCGCCATTTTCTATGTGTTCAATCACTCGATACCTGGTCTTCGACAGGAGAGGACCAACACTGCAAGTGCTGCTGTGACCTCGGTCTGGAAGAGACAATGGCTGCTGCGTCTAGGGAAAGGGCCCCTGCCTTCACTGCTCAGGAGTTGGAGAAGCTAGTCAACGGGGTCCTCCCCAGTACACGCTACTCTACGGTCCTCCAGACCAACAGGTAAGTACACAAGGAGCACGTTGTATGGGCTATGCTGGGTGGAGAAGGCTGGATGTCAGTAGGAAGGGGGCAGAGTTCAGCGACCATGAAGGACTGTGAATGCATGTGCCACATGGCAAGGGTAGGGATGGGGCCACTCGCATCGACGTTGCAGTTGGTAATGACTTCTCTTCTTCCCCTGTACATGGCATGTAGGTCAGCGCCTACCAGAAGAAAGACATTTGGCGTGCCATCTCCAAGGACGTCCAGACCCTGGGGGTCCACCAGAGACGGGGCACCCACTGCCGTAAAAGATGGGAGGACATTCGCCGCTGGAGCAAGAAGACGGCGGAGGCTCAGCTGGGGATGGCCTCCCAACGTGGGAGGGGTGCCCGTCGCACCATGACCCCCCTGATGTTCCGGATCCTGGCGGTGGCCTACCCTGAGTTGGATGGGCGCTTGAGGGCATCACAGCAGACACAAGGGGGTGAGTACAAGATCATTCAGCGGACTTTGCGTGCAGTGGAGGGGTCTGGGTTGGGGAGGAGGGCTGTGGGTTTCCCTAGGCCAGGGCGAGTTCCGTAGGCTAGGCCCCTCCGTAATGCAGGCCATGTGGCACTCCACCCCACCTCTGTAGAGTGCCAAGTACAGGTATACATGCCCCTGTGTCATCTATGTGTGCAGATGTCCATCATAGCCATGTAGGCCAGATCCCAGGAATTGAATCTGTAGAGGCCAAGAGCACGGCGTAGTGCAGGGGGCTGCTGTGCCTGTATTGTCCGCCAACAGTAGCGGTAAGTCATGCACTCAACCTGTCTTTCTTCTGTCGTCCCCCCTTTCTCTGCTCTCCCTGTTCTTTTGTGCATCAGCATCATCAGGCGGAGGTACAGTGGCACCGGAGCACGAGGGAGCTGCATCCCACATGGCCATGGAGGGCCACACCACAGACTCTGAATACACCAGTGGGACAGAGAGCGAGGGGAGCTTCACGTCGGTCACCGGATCACCAAACAGCGACATGGAGTCGTTCGCCGATGGGAGCTCCCTGGTGGTGGCGGCACCATCTCCTACCAGCACCGCCCTCCCAGCAGCCCCTCAGCCTTCTCTCCGTGCCTGCTCACCCAGGAGGGTGGTCATCACTTTTGCCCCAGGCACCTCATCCCCTGCCCCAGTCACCCCTGCTGCCTTCAGTGAGGAGGCCATTGACCTCCTCAGGTCACTCACTGTTGGGCAGTCTACCATTGTGAATGCCATCCAGGGTGTAGAAAGGGAGTTGCAACACGGTTATGCATTCCTGGAGGGCATTCATTCTGGTCAGGCTGCTCTTCATCGAACCCTGCAATCTCTGGCCTCAGCACTGATGGCAGCCATTGTCCCTGTGTCTAGCCTCCCCCTCCAACTTCCTCCACCCAGACCCAGTCCCCTGTACCCCAGCCTATCCCAAGCACACCATCAGACAAGCATGCACACACCTCAACACACAAAAGTAGCTCAGGCAAACATAAGCACCACACAACCCACAGACACTCACACAAGCATCACCCACATACAGACACAGCAACATCCACTGCCTCCACTGTGTCCCCCTCCTCGTCGTCTGCCTCCTCCCTCCCAGTGTCGTCTACACTCTCACCTGCATGCACTACATCTACAGGCACTAGGACTCACACCAGGACACCCAGCACCACACCCGCTCACCTGCACTCACCACCCCCACTACCATTTACACGTCCCCTGTGTCCACTCCCAGTGTGTCTGTGACGCCCCCCCCCAAAGTACACAAACGGGGGCACCCACACACCCAACATCCATCCACCTCATGACAGCCTACAGTACCTGCTCCTGCACCCATATCACCTATAGTTACACCTCCTACAACCACCTCCTCTTCTTCCACTCCCAGACCCCCTCCAGCTACCCATTCCAGTGTTTGTCAGAAACTCTTCCTCAGCAACGTTGACCTCTTTCCCACCACTCCTCCAATTCATAGGTCCCGTAGCAGCACCTCAGCCAAAAAAAGTCCGGTACCAGTGGTGTGTGTTAAAGGTGTGTGGAGTGCACCGGCCACCAGGACAGCCAGTGTGACACAGAGCCAAAGCACTGCCAGTCCATCCCCTGTAAAGCACCTTAAGTTGGAAAGTGGCCGACGGGAGAGGGTGAAGACTCCTGCCGGCAAAACAGCTCACAAGGGTCCCGAGGGAGTGCCGAGTCAGCTGTGACTCCTACCAAGGTGGTGAAGGGGCATAAGAAATCTCCAAAGTCTGGGAAGAGCAGCACGGCGGAGAAGGCCGCCACCCTACGTTGCTGGCCGGGACGCCACCGCCAGCACTGTCGTCCCTGGTCAGGAGACCACCGCCAGAGTCAGTGCCCTGGAGGGCAGCAGTATCATCACTGGTCAGGAGACCACCGCCAGAGTCAGTGCCCTGGAGGGCACCAGTATAGTCACTGGTCAGGAGACCACCTTCAGAGTCAGTGCCCTGGAGGGCAGCAGTATCGTCACCAGAGTCAGTGCCCTGGAGGGCAGCAATATCGTCACTGGTCAGGAGACCACCGCCAGAGTCAGTGCCCTGGAGGGCCTCGGCAGCCACAGCCCTGCTGGGCACTGAGGGACCATAATGCCACACACCGCTGCACAGGTCAGAGACAGCAAAGGCAAGCACCGCTGAACAGGGCAAAGACCGCCATGGTGAAGACCGCTGAACAGGGCAAAGCACCGCTGAACAGGCCAAAGACCACCATGGCAAAGCACCGCTGAACAGGTCAGAGACAGAAGAGGCAAGCACCACTGAACAGGGCAAAGACCGCCATGGTGAAGACCGCTGAACAGGGCAAAGCACCACTGAACAGGCCAAAGACCGCCATGGCAAAGCACCGCTGAACAGGTCAGAGACAGCAGAGGCAAGCACCGCTGAAGAGGGCAAAGACCGCCATGGTGAAGACCGCTGAACAGGGCAAAGCACCCCCATGGTGAAGACCGCTGAACAGGGCAAAGACCGCCAAATCAAGCATCGTTAGCCCATGTGCAGCTGGGACAGTGACGGAACTGGGACCGTCACGGGGAACGTGATGCACTCTGGGCACCAGTCCCCCTCCAGAACCAGTGGAGACCTGCATCCACTCTGTCTGTCCTTCACAGGATTAAGCACTCTGGGCACCAGTCCCCCTCCAGAACCAGTGGAGACCTGCATCCACTCTGTCTGTCCTTCACAGGATTAAGCACTCTGGGCACCAGTCCCCCTCCAGAACCAGTGGAGACCTGCATCCACTCTGTCTGTCCTTCACAGGGTGAAGCACTCTGGGCACCAGTCCCCCTCCAGAACCGGTGGAGACCTGCATCCACTTGAGAGACTGTGGCTTTGCACTCCCCAGGATGGAACAGTGGGCAACCCACCCACTGTAGAGACTTGAAAGACTGTGGCTTTGCACTTCCCAGGATGGAACAGTGGGCAACCCACCCACTGTAGAGACTTGAGAGACTGTGGCTTTACACTCCCCTGGATGGAACAGCGGGCAACCCACCCACTGTAGAGACTTGAGAGGCTGTGGCTTTGCACTCCCCAGGATACATCAATGGGCATGGAGCCCCGTTGTGGATCTGGTGTGGTGCTGTAATCCGGCTGAGGTGCCCCCCCTTCCCTTCCCCCTGAGGTGCCTGTTGTATTTCTATCTGATGCCCCTGCATTGTTCTCTCCATTTGTGGACAGGTATCTAGTGTGGGCCTCGCCCATGCATTTTGGGCCCAGTGGTCCACGGACATTGATATGTGCATGCCTGCAGTACTACTCGTGATGTATGATTTTCGATTGTTTATTTGTATCTGTATATATTTGGTTACTGTATTTTGATACATTACAATGTTTGGACTGATTTCCTTTTGTCTTTGCATTCTTCCGGGGGGGTTGTGGGTTGTTACTGTGCTGTTTGGAAATGCATTGGTGTGTGTGTTGTAGTGGGTGAGGGTCGGGTTGGGTGTGGGGGTGTAGCGTGTGTGTCCCCCTGACTTTTGCCTCCCCCCTCCCCTATGTCGTAGATGCAGTACTCACCGTTGTCTTCGGCGCCTACGTTGCTGGTGATCGTATAGGAGCAGGAAGACAAGTGCAGGGAGTATTTGTAGTTCGGGCTCCATGGTGGCCTCCTTCCTCGTGGAGTGTGTTAAGGTGAGCGTTTTCCCATTGCAAAAGCTGTTTCTGCCGTGTTTTTATCCACGGTGAATCCGCCCCGGAAAAGGTGGCGGATTGGCGGGTTGTGATACTGTGGGCGGTACATTGTCTCCCGCCTGTCTGTTGGCGGTGACCGCCGCGCTGCTTGTCTGTACCGCCTTGGCGATCGGAGTGTTAAAGTGGCTGTCTATGTTGGCGGTTTCTGCCACGGTCATGATTCCCTTTTTTTGTCCGCCGGCCTGTTTGCGGTATTACCGCAGCTTTAACACCATCCGCCAGGGTTGTAATGACCCCCTTGGTGTTTTAACAACCTCAAAAGCACTGACAGGCTTATCATGGTCGTGTCTGTTCCATTCAATTTCTACCTGACTCCTACCTAACGCTCTCAAGAATTGCACCAATAGGACGTCTTGGTGCATTCGAATTTACTTCTTCGTAACATTTGTTAGTTGGAAACTCATTTTCCATTGGTCTTGAGGAAGTCTTGTTGACGAAACACGTGTTGGCTGTTGTTTCTCTTGATGTATGATGGATACTACCCTATGGAATAATTTTGGATGAACAATAAATGCAATTACACAGCATTTTCGAACTGGAATCTTCATTGATACATATGGAAACAAATTGGATGTCCTTGTGTGCCCTGGTATATACTTATGAACCTGACCTGATATCTGCAATCCGTCACCCCAGTGGGATCCCCCTTCTTGTGCAAGTTCTATCAGTGCTCCATTTCCTTGCAACTGGTTCTTTCCAAGTGACAGTGGGCTTGGCAGCAGAATGTCACAGCCAATGTTCTCAGTAGTGCTGACCAGAGTGTTGTCTGCCCTGATAAAACACATGTCCAGCTACATTATTTTCCCCCCAGTTGACAATCTGGCCACTGTCAAGGCTGAGTTCTGTGCAATGGGACACATCCCCAACATAATTGGGGTGATTGATGGAACACATATTGCATTTGTCCCCATGTCAAAATTAACAGGTGTTCAGAAATCGTAAGAGTTTCCACCCAATGAATGTACAGATGGTGTGCTTGGCGGACCAGTACATTTCCCATGTCAATGCTAAGTATCCCGGGTCGGTGCATGATGCCTTTGTTCTGAAGAATAGCAGCATCCCAAATGTGATGGCCCAACTACAGAGGCACAAGGTGTGGCTAATAGGCGAGCCCTGGTCCCCATCCAGTATTCTTGGTGTATGGGTATGGTGTGGGGCCATATAGGACAGTGTGTGGCTAAATGTTGTTCCTCAATATTGCAGGTGACTCTGGCTACCCAAACCTCTCATGGCTGCTGGCCCCTGTGAGGAATGCCAGGACAAAGGCAGAAGCACAGTATAATGAGACCCATGGGTGAAACAGATAGATAGTAGAAAGGACCATTGGCCTCCTGAAGACCAGGTACAGGTGCCTCCATCTAACAGGTGGATACTCACCCAAGAAGGTCTGCCAGATAATAGCGGCATGCTGAATGTTGCACATCCTTGCCCTGAGACGCCATGTGCCTTTTCTGCAGGAGGAGGAGGCTGGAGATGCCCGTGTGGCAGCAGTAGACCCTGAGGACAGTGACGATGAGGAGGCAGAGGATGAGGATGAGGACAACAGAACATCAGTCATCAGACAGTACTTCCAATGACACACAGGTAAGACAGTGTTACTTCACATTTCAATGAAAATGTTTGGAATTTCAGTGGCAATGGAATGCTGTTATTTCCCACTTCTATGCCTACTTACTGTACCCTTTGGCAATTCATTTTACATATGTTGGTGACCTCACATATGCTCCTGGAGTGATCACTGCAGCCAGCAACAGGTCATACACCTATGCTCATTTTCTGTACAGTTGAATTACAATGTCTATACCTGTTGAAATGAATACATACTTTAAAAATTTGACATACTCCAAAATTCTTTTTTTCCAAAGGTGTTTATTGAATTGCTGAAATATGGAGGGGCAAGTGCAATGGATCTCTACAAGTGCCTCCTGGAGAGTTGGTTCCCTGGGCCTGTCCTCCACCTGGCACACAATAGTCCTCCCAGTTTCCCTGTTGGCCAGTGCCTCTGTACCCTGAACCGTATGCCCACTGCCACTAACCCCAGGTCCCTGATTTTCTTGGGTATGAGGTGTGCCCTGGGGTCCATGTAACACTGGACACACTGCTGATTGACGTGTCCTGGGGACAGATGTATGGGTATGTTGAGTGAATGCTGTGATGGTGTTTCCTGATGGTGGAGGCTCTTTGGTGGTGTGTGACTGGTCCTGGGTAACTGGCTGTCCAGAAGTCCCTGATGGGCCTGGTTGGTCATCCAGATCCTGAAGACCAGAGTTTCTGTCATCACTGAGATCCTCTTCTGTTGGGAGACTGGATAGTGCTGGCACCTCCTCTCTGGTGACATTGTCTGGGGTACCTATGGGGATGTAAATGTTGTGTTATTGTTTCTGTGTCTGACATATTGTGCATCCTTGGCTTGCCGGCTTTGGTTGTATTTGCCCTAGCAGCTTTCACTTGTGTAAGTTTGTGGGTTAGCTGATTCTCTCTAGTGTGCATGCTTTAGTGATAGGTGGCCATGCAGGTCTGTGAGTGGTGTCCATGCATTGGTATGGCATGCAGGGCTTGGCATTGGGATAAGTGTGATGTGATGGTGGGGTGTGTGGGAAGTGGTGGAGGGATGGGAGTGAGTGTGAGGGTGGGAGTGTGTGATGGCATGCAGGTAGGGGGTAGTGGTAGTATAGAGTTGACTTACCAGAGTCCAGTCCTCCTCCTACTCTGGTCAGGCCCTCAGGATGCATGATTGCCAAGACTTGCTCCTCCCATGCTGTGAGTTGTGTGGGGAGGAGGTGGGGGTCCACTGCCAGTCCTCTGTACAGCAAATTGGTGACTTGCTGCAATGAAACGTACCTTCCCCCATAGGTCATTCCACCTTCCTGATGTGATCCCCAGTTCTTGGGTGCTGTTCCACAGCATTGACTATGTCCATGAATCTCCGCCATTGCTCCATCTTTCTAGCTATCAATATCTGTTGCACCTGTGCTCCAAATAGCTGTGGCTCTACCCTGATGATTTCCTCCACCATGAACCTTGGCTCCTCCTCTGTGAATTGGGGGTGCCTTTGTGGTGCCATGGGTGTTGTGTGAGGAGTGTAGGTGAGGGTGTGTAGGGTGTTGTGTTGGAGTGTGTGATATGGGGTGCGTGAGTGATGTGTAGGTGTAAGTAGTGTGTTGCTCTAGTTTCGTCTGTGGTCTTGGTGTCTGTCTCGTGCCAATGGTTTGTAGTCGTAAAGGGTTGTGGGTAATGTGGGTGTGTGTTTCATAGTAGTGGGGGTGTGGTGTGTGTATGGGTGTCAGGTGTGTGTTATTTTAATTGTCCAATGTAGTTTTGTTTTGTATATGTGTGAGTATTTTGAGCGCAGTGGTATGTACCGCCAATGGTTTACCACCATTGAATGTCCGCTGTGGTGATTCATGGGTCATAATGTGGTGGGTGTTGTTCTATTGGCGTAACAGGGTGGGTTTTGATACCTCCAGTTTATCACTGACCTTTGGTGTGGTGTTTTTGTGTCTGTGGCTAAACAGTGACAGATTGGTGTATGTGTGTCCTAATATAGTAAAAGGATATCTGCTGTGGCGGCAGTAAGTTGGCGGCAATCAGCGTGGCGGTAAGTGGGATTTACCGCCAATGTCATAATGAGGACCTATATATTTTTCTAAAAACTGGGTGGTGTATTTTTGTGGTGTTCTACTGTGTTATTGCATGATTTATTGCACAAATACTTTACACATTGTCTTCTAAGTTAAGCTTTGCTGCTCAGTGCCAAGCTACCATAGGGTGAGCACAGGATAATTTGGATTGTGTGTGAGTGACCCTGACTAGAGTGAGGGTCCTTGCCTGGACAGGGGATAACCTGACTGGCAACAAAAGACCCCATTTCTAACATCCACCACACACAAGTCAAGGTATGATTTTTTAAAGATTGAACTAAAACATAGCTCTTAGAAACATAAATGCTTCGATGAGGTGAAATCAGGGCGTCATAATGAGTTATTCCCAACAATCTGACGTCAATGGCGCCAGTCACGGAGTCACGCAGACCCCCATGTTCAGTACCTTAATGGAACGCGAAAACAAGCCTGTGCACGGACGCGGGGATCGCGTCGTCGCTGGATCCAAGGTGGCAGCGGTTCTGGTGCTGCAGAGAGGGGGCGTCACAAAGAGGTGTTGGGTCCTTGCTGTGAAGTGGTATATGTGAGGTGGCGTCAGTGCCAAGTGTTAGAGCCGCACACTTCGGGCGGAGTCGATATCCAGTGGTCACTATGTGGTGCGGCGACTTCTAACTGAGTTGCGGACTTCGGTTGGACTGCAGCAGCATCGGGCCTGCAGGGTCATCGCACTCCAGCAAGGACCACAGCTTTGGTTGCAGGCGGTGTCACTGGAAACAGCAGCAATGTCGGTCGGGAGTCATACGAAGTCTGTTTTCTTGGATTTTCTTGTTTTTTCAAAAGCTTCTCCTTTCAAGGGCCAAGGGATTAGCCTCTACTTGGCAGGGCAGGAGTCTCAGCAGAGAATCCAGGTGCTGGCAGAGGAAGTCTTTGATGGCCCTGAGACTCCAGAACAGGGGGCAAGCTTAGCCCAAGGCCTTGGAGATTCTTCTCAAGCAGGAATATACCACAAAGTCATGTATTTGACCTCTTTCACAGGCAGAAGCAGCAACTGCAGGACAGCATAAAAAGCACAAACACAGGCAGGGGCAGCACTTCTCCTCAGCTTTTCTCCTTGGAAGAGGTTCCTCTTGAATCCAGAAGTGATCTACTTTTCAGTGGTTTTGGGTCCACTACTTTTACCCCTTTCTGCCTTTGAAGTAGGCGAAATTCAAAGAAAAGTCTCTCTTGTTTGTGGTATCCTGCCTTGCCCAGGCCAGGCCCCCGGCACACACCAGGGGTTTAGAGACTTCATTGTGTGAGGGCAGACACAGCCCATTCAGGAGTAAGTGGCAACTCCTCCACTCCCCTCCAGCTCAGATGGCTCATCGGATATGCAGGCAACATTCCAGCTCTTTTTGTGTCACTGTCTAGAGGAGAGGTGCAAACAGCCCATCTGCCAACTGACCCAGACAGGGAATCCACAAACAGGCAGATTCACATAATGATTTAACCAAGAAAATACCTACTTTCTAAAAGTGGCATTTTAAAACACATAATCGAAAAAAAAAACCTTACTAAAAGATGTATTTTTAAATTGTGAGTTCAGGGACCATAAACTCCATATTCCTATCTGCTCCCACAGGGAATCTGTATTTAATAATAATAAAAGGCAGCCCCCATGTTAACCTATGAGAGAGAAAGGCCTTGCAACACTGAAAACCAAAATTGGCAGTATTCCACTGTAGGACATATAAAACACATCAGTATACGTCCTATCTTAAACATACATTGCACCCTGCCCATGGGGCTACCTACGTCCAACCTTAGGGGTGCCTTATATGTAGGAAAAGGGAAGGTTTAGGCTTGGCAAGTGGGTACACTTGCCAAGTCGAAGTGGCAATTAAAACTGCAGTGGCAGGTCTGAGCCATGTTTACAGGGCTACTCATGTGGGTGGCACAACCAGTGTTGCAGGCTCACTAGTAGCATGTGATTTACATGCCCTCGCCACGACTAGTGCACTGTACTAGGGATTTACTAGTAAATCAAATATGTCAATCATGGAAAGTCAATTACATACATTTTACATAGAAGCACTTGCACTTTAGCACTGATTGGCAGTGGTAGAGTGCCCAGAGAATCCAAAATAGCAAAAACAGAGTCCAGAACATTGGCGTGTTCTGTGCCAGGGCGGTGTTCCACCATAAAGTCCATCTCCTATAGGTAAATGGTCCACCTCAACAGTTCTGGATTTTCACTCCTCATCTGCATTAACCATCTGAGGGGCCTGTGATTGGTCTGAACCCGGAAGTGAGTCCCAAACAAGCAGGGTCTTAGCTTCTTTAGTGCTCAGACCACAGCAAAAGCTTCACTCTCTATTGTGCTCCACCTACATTCCCTCGGAAGTAACCTCCTGCTAATGAAGGCTAGAGGTTTATGTAGACCCTCTTCATTAAGCTGCAATAACACTACTCCTATACCATTCTCTGTGGTGCCAGTTTGCACAACAAACTCCTTGGAAAATCAGGTGCCTTCAGCACAGGTGCTATGCACATGGCAGCCTTCAGGGTATCAAAAGCGGTCTGGCAAGACTCTGTTCAGATCACCTTCCTTGGTTGCTTCTTAGAAGTCAACTCATTCAATGGGGCAACAATGGTGCCATATCCCTTAACACACTGTCTGTAATAGCCAGTGAGGCCCAAAAAGGCCCTCATCTCAGTCTGGGTCTTAGGAGGCTCCCAAGCCAGAATGGTGTCAATTTTTGGCAGTGGGGGGGGGGGCACCTGGCCACTCCGCACCTGGTGTGCCAAATACACCACTGAACAGGACACATACTGGCCTTAATAGTGAGGCCTGCCTATTGCAGGGCCTCCAACACTCTGCAAAGGAGCTGAAAGTGTTCCTTCCCAAGTCGGCCTGAACACTGCACTGTCGTCCAGGTAGGCTGCGCTGAAATCATCCAGCCCAGTCAACACCTGGTTCAACAACCTCTGAAAGGTGGCAGGGGCATTTTTAATCCCAAACAGCATCAATTTAAACTGGAAGTGCCCATCTGGGATAGAAAATGCTGACCTAGGCCCACGCAGTTAAGGTAATCTGCCAATACCCACATGTCAAGTCAAAGCTCCCAACCGATCGATGAGCTCATCAGCCCGGGGGATGGGGTGCGCATCAGTTTTATTAACCGCATTGAGAACCCGGTAGTCCACACAGAACCGGAGTTATGGTGTGGCACTAGGAGAAGCAGCCTTTGGGACCGAGACCACAGGGATGGCCCAAGGACTACTAGAAAACTCAATTACCCCTAGGGTTAACATCTTTGATACTTCATCTTTGATGCTAGCCCTGACCTTATCAGTCACCCTGTAAACCTTCTGTTTAACAGGTGGACTGTCCCCAGTGTCCATATCATGTGCACACAAGTGTGTGACCTCTGGGATCAAGGATAACATGGAGGCAAACTGACCCATCACTTGGCGACAGTCCCTCTGTTGCTCTGGGGTCAGGGAGGGGGAGACGTTCACTCCCTCTACAGACCCATCATTCTCTCCAGCAGACAGGCGGTCCGGAAGAGGCTCACTCTCTTCCTCCACTCTGTCATCTGTTGCTAGGAGCATGGACAATTCAGTCTGCTCAAAGTGTGGCTTCAGGCGATTCACACGTAGGATCCTCCAGGGGTCTCTTGTAGTCCGCAAATCCAACAGGTAGGTGACTTTGTTCTTGTGCTCCACTACCTCAAATGGCCCAGTCTACTTGTCCTGGAGCACCCTAGGCTCCACTGATGCCATCACCCACACTTTTTGTTCAGGTTGAAACTAGACCAGAGTGGCATTCTGGTCATACCACCATTTCATGCCTTCTTGGCTTGCTTCTAGGTTCTCTTGTGCGAGAGCTCTGAAGCAGGCAGTCTGTTTTCTGAAAGCCAGCATGTAAGTGAATACATCCTGGGGAGATTTTTACAGGGGGCTTTCTCAAAGCCGTCCTTCACCAAACTCAATGGCCCCCTAACAGTAATTCCAAAGGACTAAATCCACGCCCTGCAGGCGAACAGCAGGCATGGCAAGAGGACGTTCCTCTTACGCCTCAAGGGCTCTGATAAGGCTCATAATCATGCTTATCAAGGTCGGTTGAACCTTTCAACCAGACCGTTACTTTGGTCTGCCACAGAGACTTAATATACATAGATATGAAATTGGTACCCCTATCAGATACCACTTCCTTGGGGAAACGCATGTGGTTAAAAACTCCCATCAATGCACTTCCCACCACAGGGGAGGCGATTGACCTGAGCAAAATGGCTTCTGGGTGGCATGGTCCACCAAGACCAGGATAAACCTGTTTCCCGTGCCTGTCTCGGGATCTAGAGACTCCACAATGTCAATACCAACCCTTTCAAAGGGGGTACTACCCACTGGAAAAGGTTGGAGGGGAGTCTTACATTCCCCCCCACTCTTGCCACTTTCCTGACAGGTTTGGCAACACCTAAAATGAGCATCTGAGTGCCTGCACATTAGGGGCCAGTAAAAGTGGGCGACAAGCCTGTCAAAGGTCTTGTCATGCCCCAAATGTCCAGCCAAAGACACGTCATGAGCCAGACCCATTAGAAAGGCTCTGAAGCACTGGGGTACCACCAGCACACAGGCTGACCCAGACTCAGCAACCCTAGGCTCACTATACAGGCGGCTGTGCTCCCAATAAATCAGGTGAGATCCTGGCTCCTTTCCAGCTGCCTGGTCTGCAGCATGCTGCCGCAAACCCCCCAGAGTAGGGCATACTCTCTGTGCCTCACAGAACACCTCCCTGGTGGGTCCCCCTTCCTGCTGTCACTGTGACAGCACAGGGACCTCCCCCAGCTCAGCTACCTGTTCCCCTCTTGGCTCCGGGGCTTCACTCTCAGGTTCAGCATCCTCCTGGACCGTGGGAACTTCTGGGGCCAGTTTCTCATGCCCCTTGACCTTCCTCCTTTTGGAGGACCCCTGGGCCACTGTTTCAGGCTTCTGAGGCTTCTGACCACCCTGACTGGCTGCCATCAACCAGGGTAGATACGTATACCCACCTAGGCAGACCCAACATCTCCAAGTGTGACTTGTGTTCCACTTCCTTCCAATGGGAATCCTCCAGGTCATTGCTATGCAAACAATCCATAGGCATGTTTGGGCTCACAGCTACTTTTAAGGACCCAAGGACCCATTCAAAGGGAACCTGCTCCACTCTGCACAGGCTCACTGATTTGTCCACTGCAACTACTTGGTGAAGTACACAGAGATCTATCTGCTCTTTAGACATCAGGTGACTCCTCACTGTAGTCACACTGGCTCCTGTGTCTCTCAGAGACTTCACCCTCTGTCCATTAATGGTCACCCACTGCCTGTACATTTCATGTTCTCAGGCACTAGGGTTCTCTGGACCATCTCACAGTCCCCTAGTGAGACAAGAGTCATCTCAGCTGGCTACCTGGAACCAACTCCTCCCCAAGTTCTACACTAGCCAAACCCAGTGACAGGGCACCAGTGGGTGCCAGTGTACCCTTGGGACATTCGGAATCCCCTCTCTCATGACCCACCTTGTCACATGCATAACACTTGTGGGGACTCCCCTCCACAGGGTTCTCTTTGGAGAACCATGGTTTCTTCTCACTGGGGGTTGGGAATCCTTACTAGGTTGGGGCCCTTTGGAGAACTCCCCCTGTTTAACTCCCCTTTCCTCTGAGAGAAACCCTTCCCACCCTTTGTATGGTCTCCCCATACCTCTTCTGGATCTTGGTGCTCTCCCAATGGTCTGCTTCCTGCACAAACTTCCTGGGGTCAGTCAGCTTGCTCTTTAATTAGGTGCTGGCGCAGCTCTGGAAAACAAAGACTATACAAATGCTCTGAAGAAATCAATTGCACAGCCCCTCAAGCATTGTTACCTCACTGCCCTCCATCCAATCATCAAGTGACCTGCAAAAAGAATGAACAGATTCCAACCATGTTTGGGATTTCTTCTTCTTACAGGACCTAAACTTGTCCTTGTACAGCTCAGGGTTGAGGCCCGAGGATTCCCTAAGGATGTCTCCCCTCTACCTCAAAGTGCTTCCACAGACCCAGACCCCAATGTACTTCAGGGACCAGATTCATGTGGAGAGCAGACTCATACCCCTTAAACCACAAGAATATGTCATCCTCACTCTTGTAATCCTTCACTAGGTCTTTAGGAATGGGCACCCTCCTCTCAGACTGCACTGTGGTACTGCTGCCACCATCCCTACTAGACTGGCTCCTCTGATCGAACTCCCTGAACATAAGTTAATGAGCCAGCAGTAACATGTTCTCTTCTATGGCCATCCTCATCTTTTCCAACTCCAACTGGTGAGCCCTCTCTGCCTGTCTGTCCTGTAACTCTTCAGGAGTCAGACTCTTGGATGACACACTGCTACCTGCCCTGGAGTCCCTCCACCCAGGCATAACAGGTCCACCCACTATACCACTGTGTATTATTTGCACCTCCTCCACCTCCTCCTCCTCCTCTGTGTGACCCCCAGCTTCCTTGGCAGTCACCCAGGCCCTCATTGCCTTGTGCAGCTCCTCCTACCAGGCAAGATGATTACAGAGCTGTTTCAGTTGGGCAACTCTATAACTCTTCAGTCTCCCTAACTCAAAACAGCTCCAGTTGGTGCATTTCCATTTTGAGACATGATGGCGAGTCAAAAAAGTGCAAAGTGCTAAGGCAGAACAAGAGTTCCTAAAGAGAGTTTAAAGATCATGAAAGATTACCACAAATACGGAAGTAGAAAAAAATCCAAAAAGAGAAAAAGCAAAAACAAGTTGTAGGAAAGTGCCCTGTTTCTTGGCATGGTTACCCCCATTTTCTGCCTGTTGTCTGTGTGTGTGTGACTGTGTTCACTGGGATCCTGCTAACCAGGACCCCGATAATGATGCTATCTCCTTCTAATTTGGTTGCTAGAACCTTTTTCACCCAACATTTGGCATACTGGTACCCCATGTAAGTCACTAGTATATGGTACATAGGTCCCCACTGCATTCGGGTACCAGGGGATCCCTATGGGCTAGAGCATGTGTTATGCCACCCATCGGGAGTCCATGCAAAGTGGTCTGCAGGCCTGCCATTGCAGCCTGAGTGAAAAGGTGCATGCACCCTTTCACTACCAGGTCACTGCACCAGGTCACTGTGAGTCACCCCTATTGCAGTCCCTTCTAGCCCAGAAGGCAATGTGGAAGTAGCTGTGTGTGATGGCACCCCTGCACTAGCAGAAGTGCCCCCACAAACTCCAGCTCCATTTTCTTGAACTTTGTGAGTGTGGGGATTCCACTTTATGCGTGTACTGGACATAGGTCACTACCTACATCCAGTTCCATAATGGTAACTCCGAACCTAGGCATGTTTGGTATCAAACATGTCAGAATCATACCCCAATACTTTTGCAAGTATTGGTTGTATGATTCCATGCACTCTGGGAGCTCCTAAGAGGACCCCCAGCATTGCTACCAACAGTCTTCCAGGGTTTTCCGGGCAGCACCAGCTGCTGCCACCCCTCAGACAGATTTCTGCCCTCTTGCTGCTTGATCTGCTCAAGCCCAGAAAGGCAGAACAAAGGATTTCCTTTAGAAGAGGGGTGTTACACCCTGTCCCTTTGGAAATAGGTGTGACTGTCTTGAGAGGGATAGCCTCCCCAAGCTACTGGTTTTGCTTTGAAGGGCACATTTGGTGTCCTCCAGGCATAAACCAGTCCACACTGGTTCAGGGACCCGTGGTCACTGCTCTAGTGTGAAACTGGACAATGGAAACGGGAGTGACCACTACCCTGTCTATCACCACCCCAGGGGAGGTGCTCAGAGCTCCTCCAGAGGGTCCCTGAGTTCTGCCATCTTCTTTCAAAGATGGGAAAGGAACTCTGGGGGCATCTGAGTGACCAGGCCGGGCAGGTGATGTTAGAGCCCCCTCCTGATTGGTGCTTACCTGGTTAGGTGACCAGTCCCCCTTTCAGGGCTATTTAGGGTCTTCCTCTGGGGTGGGTCCTTAGATTTGGCTTGTGAGATCCAGCAAGACTCCTCTGCAAAGTTCACTTCAACTTCAGTTCACCGGAACAGTGACCGGACTCTTCAGAAACTGACAAACTGCAAATCCATGAGGAAGTATTTTCTGCAACATTTTATCCAGAGTTCCCACCAGCTTTGCAACAGTTCCCTCACCGTACATCCTCAGAAGACTGCAACTCTTCAGCCTGCACAAGAAGAAGAAGGAATCTTTCTTGGAGTGAAGGAGTCACTCTCTTGCAACCGCAGGCACCTACAACAAGCGAAGGCTAGCTGCATGGATTCCTTCTCCTGCTGAACTGCGTGGATCCTGCAGAATGGATGGTGGTCCAGAGTAGTCACCTTGGTCCTCTCTGCCAGCTGTCCAACTTTGGTGGAGGTAAGCCTTTGCCTTCCCATGCAAGACAGTGCCCTGGTGTACTGCACATCTTGCAGCTGCCAAGGCTTTTTTGCGTCTCCTCCAAAGGATCTTTAGGCGATATGCAGCTCCAGTCCCCAGCACTCCTTCCTGCAAATCCCATCCTCCTGTGTGGTTCTCCTGCAGCGTGGGATTGTGTGGGCTCCTTCTTGCACCTTCTGTGTCCTCGTCCTGTGGAGCTCCTGGGGGTGCTCCCTCTACTTCTATGGACTCTCTGTGATGTTGAGGGTCCCCTGTTGTAGGAAAGTACCATCTTGCCTGGCATGTTACCCCCATATTTCACTGTATATATGTTGTTTTAGTGTATGTGTCACTGGGACCCTGCCAGCCAGGGCCCCAGTGCTCATAAGTGTGCCCTGTATGTGTTCCCTGTGTGATGACTAACTGTCTCACTGAGGCTCTGCTAACCAGAACCTCAGTGGTTATGCTCTCTCTGCTTTCTAAATTGTCACTAACAGGCTAGTGACCAATTTCACCAATTCACATTGGCATACTGGAACACCCTTATAATTCCCTAGTATATGGTACTGAGGTACCCAGGGTATTGGGGTTCCAGGAGATCCGTATGGGCTGCAGCATTTCTTTTGCCACCCATAGGGAGCTCTGACAATTCTTACACAGGCCTGCAACTGCAGCCTGAGTGAAATAACGTCCACGTTATTTCACAGCCATTTACCACTGCACTTAAGTAACTTATAAGTCACCTATATGTCTAACCTTTACCTGGTAAAGGTTGTGTGCTAAGTTACTTAGTGTGTGGGCACCCTGGCACTAGCCAAGGTGCCCCCACATCGTTCAGGGCAAATTCCCCAGACTTTGTGAGTGCGGGGACACCATTTCACACGTGCACTATACATAGGTCACTACCTATGTATAGCGTCACAATGGTAACTCCGAACATGGCGATGTAACATGTCTAAGATCATGGTATTGTCACCCCAATGCCATTCTGACATTGGGGAGACAATTCCATGATCCCCCGAGTCTCTAGCACAGACCCGGGTACTGCCAAACTACCTTTCCCGGGGTTTCACGGCAGCTGCTGCTACTGCCAACCCCTCAAACAGGTTTCTGCCCTCCTGGGGTCCAGCCAGGCTTGGCCCAGGAAGGCAGAACAAAGGACTTCCTCATAGAGAGGGTGTTACACCCTCTCCCTTTGGAAAAAGGTGTCAGGGCTGGGGAGGAGTAGCCTCCCCAGCCTCTGGAAATGGTTTGATGGGCATAGATGGTAGCCAGTCTACACCGGTTCAGGGATCCCCCAGCCCTGCTCTGGCGTGAAACTGGACAAAGGAAAGGGGAGTGACCACTCCCCTGACCTGCACCTCCTAGGGGAGGTGCCCAGAGCTCCTCCAGTGTGCTCCAGACCTCTGCCATCTTGGAAACAGAGGTGCTGCTGGCACACTGGACTGCTCTGAGTGACCAGTTCCAGCAGGTGACGTCAGAGACTCCTTCTGATAGGCTCTTACCTGTGTTGCTAGCCTATACTCCTTCCTAGGTAGCCAAACCTCCTTTTCTGGCTATTTAGGATCTCTGCTTTTGGGAATTCTTTAGATAACGAATGCAAGAGCTCATCAGAGTTCCTCTGCATCTCTCTCTTCACCTTCTGCCAAAGGATCGACTGCTGACTGCTCAGGACGCCTGCAAAACCGCATCAAAGTAGCAAAGACGACTACTGCAACCTTGTATCGCTGATCCTGCCGCCTTCTCGACTGTTTTCCTGGTGGTGCATGCTCTGGCGGTAGCCTGCCTCCTTCTTGCACCAGGAGCTCTGAAGAAATCTCCCGTGGGACGACGGAATCCTCCCTCTGCAACCGCAGGCAACAAAAGACTGCATCACCGGTCCTCTGGGTCTCCTCTCAGCACGACGAGCGTGGTCCCTGGAACTCAGGAACTCTGTCCAAGTGACTCCCACAGTCCAGTGACTCTTCAGTCCAAGTTTGGTGGAGGTAAGTCCTTGCCTCCCCACGCTAGACTGCATTGCTGGGTACCGCGTGATTTGCAGCTGCTCCGGCTCCTCTGTCCTCTTTAAGGATTTCCTTTGTGCACAGCCAAGCCTGGGTCCCCGACACTCTAACCTGCAGTGCACAACCTCCTGAGTTGTCCTCCGGCGTCGTGGGACTCCCTTTTGTGTCTACGGGTGAGCTCCGGTTCACTCCTCTTCTAAGTGCCTGTTCCGGTACTTCTGCGGGTGCTGCCTGCTTCTGTGTGGGCTCCCTGGCTTGCTGGACACCCCCTCTGTCACCTCATCCAAGTGGTGACATCCTGGTCCCTCCTGGGCCACAGCAGCATCCAAAAACCCTAACCGCGACCCTTGAAGCTAGCAAGGCTTGTTTGCGGTCTTTCTGCGTGGAAACACCTCTGCAAGCTTCTTCACGACGTGGGACATCCATCCTCCAAAGGGGAAGTTTCTAGCCCTCTTCGGTCTTGCAGAATCAACAGCTTCTACCATCCAGTGGCAGCTTCTTTGCACCCTCAGCTGGTATTTCCTGGGCATCTGCCCAATCTCGACTTTGTCGTGACTCTTGGACTTGGTCCCCTTGTTCCACAGGTACTCTAGTCCGTAAATTCACTTTGGTTGCATTGCTGCTGTTGGTGTTCCTTGCAGAATTCCCCTATCACGACTTCTGTGCTCTCTGGGGAATATAGGTGCACTTCACACCTACTTTTCAGGGTCTTGGGGTGGGCTATTTTTCTAACCCTCACTGTTTTCTTACTGTCCCAGTGACCTTCTACAAGCTCACATAGGTTTGGGGTCCATTCGTGGTTCGCATTCCACTTTTGGAGTATATGGTTTGTGTTGTCCCTATACCTATGTGCTCCTAATGCAATCTTCTGTAATTCTACATTGCTTGCATTACTTCCTTTCGCTATTACTGCATATTTTTGGTATTGTGTACATATATCTTGTGTATATTTGGCATCGTCATACTGAGGGTACTCACTAAGATACTTTTGGCATATTGTCATAAAAAATAAAGTACCTTTATTTTTAGTATATCTGTGTATTGTGTTTTCTTATGATATTGTGCATATGACACCAGTGGTATAGCAGGAGCTTTGCATGTCTCCTAGTTCAGCCTAAGCTGCTCTGCTATAGCTACCTTCTATCAGCCTAAGCTGCTAGAAACACCTCTTCTACACTAATAAGGGATAACGGGACCTGGTACAGAGTGTAAGTGCCCCTTGGTACCCACTACAAGCCAGGGCAGCCTCCTACACCTGTGACTCCCCCTCCTGGGTTGAGACCTCCTGGGCCTTGCTGGTCCCTGGTAGCACCTCTTTTTCTCCAAACGCGAAGTTGCCTTTGCCAAGGATTGTTGGTGGAATACCTGCACTGACACCCATCTGCAGTCTTCCTTCCAACGTGGGACACTTTCTGCATCCATCAGGAACTCTTCTCTGGCTTCTGGGCTGCAGTGCTGACCTATTCTTCTTCACCTTCAACCAACTCCTGCATCTTCAATGTGGTGGGAAGGGGCTCCTGTCCCCAATGTACTCTGTTGTACCTTCTGGTCTTGGTCCCCTCTCTTCACAGGTCTTCTTTCTTCAGGAATCAACCAATGGTTTTCTCTCAGCCTTCTCTGGGTGTCTTATTTTTTTCTTTTACTCCTTTTGTGTAGTTTGGGGAAAATCCAGTGTTTTACTCCTGCATTCCTGGTCGCTGGGGGGTGCTGTGTTAATTATGTCTGTGGTTTCCTAATACCCCCAGCTCCCCTATACACAGTTTACTTACTAGGTGGGGGTACCTTGTTTTCATTCCATTTTCTTAATGTATGGTTAGTGCTCCTCCCAGGGCCACTATTGGTTCATACTATTTGAACTGTTTTCAAACATTTTCTATGCCTCTGTCTGATTGCTAGTGTATGTATTTGGTGTAT
Source organism: Pleurodeles waltl (assembly GCF_031143425.1). NCBI lineage: Eukaryota > Metazoa > Chordata > Amphibia > Caudata > Salamandridae > Pleurodeles > Pleurodeles waltl. The sequence continues at coordinate 1,680,126,310 of NC_090444.1, read as the reverse complement.
TACCTACCTCCTACATGTGGGTTACCTGTTTAGCATTTTGTGGTGATCTGTGCCAAAAAATCAAGTACCTTTATTTTTGTACAACTGAGTGTTTTTGTTTCATGTGTGTGAGTGCTGTGTGACTACAGTCGTCCTGCATGAACTTTGTATGTCTCCTAGATATGCCTTGGCTGCTCATCCACAGCTACCTCTAGAGAGCCTGGCATCTAGACACTGCCTACACTTCACTAAGATGGGATACTGAATCTGGTATAAGGTGTAAGTACCATAGGTACCCACCACACACCAGGCAAGCTTCCTACACAAGTAGTATGTGGTCACGTAATGGTCTGAAAAAGTAGTGTATACTGAATCTCTGTGTGCCAAGTACACTACAAGTCTAATCCTCACCGCTGATCACCAATGTTAGAAATTGGATCTTTGGTTGGCAGTCAGATTACCCCCTGTCCAAGCAAGGACCTTCACTCTACTAAGGATAAAGGAGAATCACACTCAGTTAGCCCCTGCTCACCCCCTTGATAGCTTGGCATGAGCAGGCAGGCTTCACTTAAGAGACAATGCGTAAAGTATTTGTATCAACACACACAGTAATACTGTAAAAACACTACAAAAGAACTCAACACAGGTTTAGGAAAATAGCCAATTATCTGAACAAAAGAGGACCAAAACAACAAAAATCCACCATACACAAGTCAAGTTATGAATTTTTGAAGATTAAACTCAAAAATAGCGCTTAGAAACATAAATGCTTCAATGAGGTGATATCAAGGCATTGTGACGGAGCCGTTCCTAACAATCTGACACCAGTGGCGCTGGTCATGGAGTCTTGCAGACCCCCAGGTACAGTAACTTAGTGAAATGCTGAAACAAGCCAGTGCACGGACTTGAGGATCGTGTCATCGCTGGATCAAAGGCAGCAGCGGTTCTGGTGCTGCGGAGAGGAAGCATTACAAAGAGGTGTCAGGTCCTTGCTGTGGAGTGGTGGATGTGAGGCGGTGGCGGTGCGAAGCGTTGAGTCAACGCACTTTGGGTGGAGTTAATATCCCGTGGTCACGATGTGGTGCTGCGACTCCTACTGAGTCGCGGACTTCGGTAGGGCTGCAGCGGCATCGAGCCTGCGGGGTCATCGCACTCCAGCAGGGACCACAGCTTTGGTTGCAGGCGGTGTCACGGGAATGGGCAGCCGTCCAGAATCATCCAAAGTCTGTTTTCTTGGATTTTCTTGGTTTTTCAACAGCTTCTCCTTTCCAGAGCCCAGGGACTGGATTAGGCTCCACTTGGCAGGACAGGAGTCTCATTAGGGAGTTTAGGTGCTGGCAGAGGAAGTCTTTGCTGGCCCTGACATTTCAGAACAGGGGGCAAGCTCAGTCCAAGCCCTTGGAGATTCTTCTCAAACAGGAATATACCGCAAAGTCCAGTCTTTGTCCACTTTCACAGGCAGAAGCAGCAACTGCAGGATATCCCAATAAAGCACAGCCAAAGGGAGGGGCAGCACAGCTCTTGGCAGAGGTTCCTCTTGAATCCAGAAGTGATCTAATTTTCAGGGGTTTTGGGTCCACTACTTATACCCCTTTCTGCCTTTGAAGTGGGCAAACTTCAAAGAACAGTCACTCTTGTTTGTAAGATCCTGCCTTGCCCATGCCAGGCCCCAGACACACACCAGGGGGTTAGAGACCGCATTGTGTGGGGGCAGGCACAGCATATTCAGGTGTTTAGGACCACTCTTCCTCTCCCCTGCAGCTCAGATGGTTCATCAGGATATGCAGGCTACACCCTAGCTCCCTTTGTGTCACAGTCTAGAGGAGCAGTGCAGACAGCCCATCTGTCAAACTGACCCTACAGGGAATCCACAAACAGGCAGATTCACAGAATGCTTTAAGCAAGAAAATGCCGACTTTCTAAAAGTGGCATTTTCAAAAACACAATCTAAAAAAACAAACTTTACTAAAATATCTATTGTTTAATTGCGAGTTCAGAGACCCTAAACGCCAAATTCCTATCTGCTCCCAAAGGGAATCGGCACTTTATTAATACTTAAAGGCAGCCCCCATGTTAACCTATGAGAGAGATAGGCCTTGCAATGGTGAAAAACGAATTTAGCAGTATTTCACTGTTAGGGCATTTAAAATACATCAATATATGTCCAACCTTACACATACACTGCACCCTGCCCATGGGGCTACCTAGGGTCTACCTTAGGGGTGCTTTACATGTAGAAAAAGGGAAGGGTTAGGCCTGGCAAGTGGGTACACTTGGCAAGTCGAATTAGCAGTTTAAAACTGCACACACAGACATTGCAATGGAAGGTCTGTGCCATGTTTACAGGGCTACTCATGTGGGTGGCACAACCAGTGCTGCAGGCCCACTAGTAGCATTTGATTTACAGGCCCTGGGCACCTGTAGTGCACTGTACTAGAGACTTACTAGTAGATCAAATATGCAAATCATGGAAATCCAGTTACATATACATTTTACGTAGGAGCACTTTAGCACTGATTAGCAGTGGTAAAGGGCCAGATGTATCAAAGATCTGGTTTGCATTTCTTAAATAAGGAATTTTAAGAAATCACTATTTAAGAATTGCAAAATGGGTTGTATGAATTTTGTGATTCGGTAATAGCGATTTCTTAAAATTCGCAAACGCTATTGCCGAATCGCAAAAACAGAATGCAACTCCATTCAACACTATGGGCCTGTAGGCCCACAGATGCGAATGGTTTTGCATTTCTCAATATGCGAATTCCAGTTAGGAATTCGCAAATTAGGCAATGCAAACCCCAGGGTGCTGGGGGCCCAAGGCCCCCTCTGATGCACCCCAAAAAAATATTTGCAGACATGTGAAGCGCACACATGCCAAAGGGGCATGTGTGCACTACATGTAAATTTTAAAAATGCATTTATGATGCATTTTTTTAATTTGTACATGCTTACTCCAAATTTGAATTTGTGGTAATTGCATTTCGTAAATGCCCAATTTGCATTTAAGAAATGCTTGATACATGTGCTTTGATAAACGCAAATAGGAATTCTCTTTTTGCGTTTTCCTATTTAGAGAATCACAATTTGCGATTCTGTAAATGGGGTTGCAATTTTAAGGAATCGCTATTTTTGCGATTCCTTAAAATTGCACTTCGAATGCCTTTCATACATTGTGAAAGGCATTTTTGCATTCGCAAACGGCTGAATTTTGCGATTCGCACCGTTTGTGAACGTGAAAACGTTAAATAATTCTGGCCCAAAGTGCCCAGAGTATCAGAAACAGCAAAAACAGAATCCAGCACACATCAACAACCTGGGAAACAGAGGCAAAAAGTTAGGAAAGACCATGCCAAGGATGCCAAGTCTAACAAAGTATGATTGTTAATTTGAGATTCCCCTTCTTTTTATTTGGAGCATCAATCTGCATGTTTGGTGTTCTTTTGCTTCTTTTGTATACAATATTTCCCGGGTCTTGTGTGACAACACTTGTCATCAGATGGCAAAGTGATGTTTGACATTAAATTGTTTTTATTTCTTTTGAAACACATATTACATTAATTCTTGGGTTACTCTCATGTCTCCAAGTCCATGATTGGTTGGGAGGGGTAAACTAACATCTGACATTGAATTGGTTGTAGTTCCCTCTGTACTAGATATCCCATCTATTTTTGGTTTCCTTGTGATGCCTTACACGCACGCCCCTTTGTTTTTGATTGGTTGGGAAAAAAATTGAGGATTTTAACTCACACAGGTGGTTCCATGCCTTTTTCACTATGCCTTTCATCGTCCCGGTGCAAGAGTGACCTCAGAAGCACAGGTATTTCTGTGAGGTCCCCTTGGCCTGCATGTCTTTATGCATTTTGCTATGGTCTGTATCTCATCTGTGTTGTACCCCATCCCTGATCCCTTCTAGCCTTGTATTTTTTGCAGAGGGCATATAATTTGGCTAGTGGTAGTTCAACATGGGTCACACTGTGTCATTTGGGACACATCGGTTGTGGAGCGTGTGCGTCCCTCCCAGCTGCTACTTCTCCTCCCATAAGTTGCAGCGCCTTAGTTGGAAGACCTGGCTGTACCTAGTGAGCTTTCACATTCTGAATGTTGATTTGATTCAGCATTTTTTGGGGCATTTTCACTGCGTTGTCCTCATTTGGTTTTCACTTTGGTATCTATTTAGATGCGCTACTACCGCCTCTGATGGTATTCTTTAGTACAAATTATCTTGCCTTCGGGTACCCTTATTCATAATTTGTTTTCTGACTTTATTTATTGGTTGAGCTTTAGTGCTGTCATGTTTCTGAAGACTTCTGAATCATTTATGGGTGACTGTGGCCTTGTTGTACCACATCTCTCTGATGACAAACTCTAGAGACACATGGGTGATCTTTGTAGTTTGTTTGCATATTCACACCCACAACCAGGAATGTCCAGCCTCTGTGAGGTGACCTGAACAACTGACTCAACTTTGCCACTGACCCCACAGATACCATTCGATTCCCAAACATAGAATACAACTTAAACACTAACACAGTTTACATAGCATCCTCATGCACTGAGTTGAGAAGGATGAGAATACTCAATAATGCAATCTCAGTGTTATTTATCTCAGCTCTTTAGGTAAGCTTTGCTATGGAGATGTAACTTTTCTTTACTCTCTTTTCCCTTATGCACACTCATGGTGACTTGTGCCATTTTCGTTTTTTGTAGGTTTCTTTTCTCTAAATGTCTCTTGAGAATTTGTCCTGATGATTGTCCTGCTCAATTTAACCTTAAGGGCTAAAACACCAACATATTCATTATAATATGGACTGCACTAACAGATGGAAATATTTCTTCTATTATTTAATTTTTTCAGTTTCAATATTGACTTTTCACATCTTGTTTATGTACAGCCTTTTATTCCTAATTGCATTTGATCTTTCATTGTACCTGAATTTTACAAATCTTAGAGCTTTAGAGAGCCCTCAGGATGACAGGCAGTACCCACAGCAGTCCCAGGACACGGGACAAAGGAGGTGCAAAATGTGGTTGGTGCAGTACAACAAAGGAAGGTCCCACGCCGCTGGAGAACAACTCAGCAAGTTGAGCATCGCTGGGGACCTGGGCCAGGCTGTGCATGCATGAAGGAATTTTGCAAATAGTGCACAGAGGCCTCAGGAGGTGAAGAAGATGCAATACACAGGGGTACTGTCACTCTCAGGGAAGGCAAGGTCTTACCTCCTCCAAATTGCGTCAGCAGGACCTCAGGACAGTCTATGTCGATGGGGTCCAACCTCTGTGTCCTTAGGAGCACGCACGTTGCTGTGAGAGGAGTCCAAATGTACCGGTCGTCATCTTGGAAGGTGCCTGCTTGAGCAGGGGAGTGACTCCGTCACCCCACTGGAGATTACTTCGGTCCTTCTGTTGCAGGGTGAAGACAGGGAGTCCCCAGAGCATGCACACCATGGAAACTGTTGCAGTTGCTGGCTGGAGCTGACGTTGCAGAGGAGAAGTATCCTTTGTGGATACTTTGTTGCTGTTACAGCGGTTCCTGGAGCAGGCTGTGGTTGATCCGAGGTCAGAAGATGAAGTAGTAGTTGCAGAGAATTCTTGAAGGAATCTTGCAAGCAGAATCTGAAGAGAACCCACAAGAGAGACCCTAAATAGCCTTGAGAGGGGGATTAGCTACCTTATCAGGTATGGACCTATTAGGAGGGGTCTTTGATGTCACCTCCTGGCACTGGTCACTTAGAGCCCTCCAGAGTGCCCCCACACCTTGCAAAGCAAGATGACTGAAGTCTGGGACACACCAGAGGAGCTCTGGGCACCACCCCTAGGGTGGTGAAGGACACAGGAGTGGTCACTCCCCTTTTCTTTGCCCAGTTTCATGCTAGAGCAGGGGACAAGGGGTCCTTGAACCGGTGTAGACTGGCTTATGCAAGGAGGGTACCATCTGTGCCCTTCAAAGCATTTCCAGAGGCTGGGGGAGGCTACCCCTCCCCAGCCTGTACCACCTATTTCCAAAGGGAGAGGGTGTAACACTCTGCTCTCAGAGGAAATGCTTTGTTCTGCCTTCCTGGTACTGAGCTGCTCAGATCCCAGGAGGGCAGAACCCTGTCTGTGAGGTGGCAGGAGCTGTAGCTGCACTGCAAGCCTGAGAGGGCTGGTTTGGCAGTACTGGGGGTCCATGATGGAGCCCCCAGGATGCATGGTATTGTCTCCCCAATACCAGATTTGGAATGGGGGTCAATTCCTCAATCTTAGACATGTTACATGGCAGTATTTGGAGTTACCATTGTTAAGCTACATATAGGTATTGACCTATATGTAGTGCACACGTGTAATGGCGTCCCCACAATCACAAACTCCCAGGAAATGGCTTTGAACTATGAGGGGGCACATTTGCTAGTGCAAGGGTGCCCTCACACTTAGTAACTTTGCACCTAACCTTTAACAAGTGAAGGTTAGACATATAGGTGATTTATAAGTTACTTAAGTGCAGTGAAAATGGCTGTGAAACAACATGTGCGTTATTTCACACAGGCTGCAATGGCAGGCCTTTGCAAGGGTTTGTCTGAGATCCCCATGGGTGGCAAAAGAAATGCTACAGCCCATATGGATCTCCTGGAACCTCAATGCCCTGGGTAACTAGGTACCATACACTAGGGACTTATAAGGGGGGTTCAGTGTGCCAATTGAAATTGGTAAATGAAGTCTCTAGCCTACAGCGACAAACTCAAAAGCAGAGAGAGCATAAGCACTGAGGTTCCGATTAGCAGAGCCTCAGTGACACAGTCAAGCACTATACAGACACACACAGTAGGCCATAAACTATGAGCACTGGGGTCCTGACCAGCAGGATCCCAGTGAGACAGGCAAAAACATACTGACATACAGGTAAAAATAGGGGTAACATGCCAAGGAAGATGGTACTTTCCTACACTTCCCTCACACAATGCAGTCTCCAACCCCCTTGTGTGTGTCTGGGGCCTTGCCTGGGTAAGGCAGGATCTCCCAAAAAAGAGAGACCTTCCTTGGAAGTAGGCCTACTTCAAAGGCAGAACTGGGTATAAGAAGGGCACCAAAACCCTTAAAAATTAGATCAGTTCTGGACATCAAGAGGAACCTCTGCCAAGGAGAAGAGCTGAGGAGCTGTGTCGAAGTGCTGCCCTGCCTGTGACTGTGCTTTGTGGAGCTATCCTGCAGTTTCTGCTTCTGTCTGTGAAAAGGGACAAAGACTGGACTTTGTTGTGCATTCCTGCTTGTGAAGAAATCTCCAAGAGCTTGACCTGAGCTTGCCTCCTGTTGTTAAAGTCTCAGGGCCGCCTAAGACTTCCCCTGCCAGCACCTGGACTCTCTGCTGAGACTTCTGCCCTGCCAAGTGGTCCCCTATCCAGTTCCTGTGCCCTTGAAAGGTGAAGCTGGCAGCCAAAGACAAAAAATCCACGCACAGACCGCAGTGCGGGGAATTTTTAAACGCACCTTCCGAGACGAGGCTTTGAAACGACGCACTTCCGGCTTCACAGCGGAAATCTACGCTCCACCTGCATTATGGCTGGAAGATCGACGCACGCAGCTGGAGAAACGACGCGCAACACCCTCTGACGGAGGCTGTTAACGTCGCAACCCCACATATCGCGGTTTTCAATACTGTGCAACCAGATTTTTGACGCAAACCTCACTGGGCCACCCAGAAGATGGTGAAAAACCCCCACCACTTTAGATTGGCAGCAGTTGCCACTGAATAACTTATATATTGCTACTCTGGGTATTAATGGTACACCCTGAACCCAATTTGCTTCAGTTTGTCATAAAATCAGGATTCTATCCTTTCCTCTGGGATTTGTTTTTACCATTTCAAAACCTTATAATTTCAGTTTAATATTGTCTTTACCTTTGAGTCAAAAGATAGAAACATTTTGAAGCAAAACGACTGTTAGGCTAAGATCTGTTGAGATGGGTGTCAAGCAGGATATACAATTACATTTCTTTTTAGTTGATTTAATATATTTAATGATTATGTAATGAATATATATCATGTGTCTGGTTATTTTGTATTGGGCCCTGTTGGGCATTGGGAATGCATAATCAAAATCTTGAATGTTTGGATCCATAATAACGAAATGATACGGTGAAATAATACCTACAATGTCTTAGGCAAATTAGTATTAATTTGTTTTCAAGTAAAAAACAACAAGTCCCTTATTCTACTCCCAGAATTTGATGTAATGGAAAGGCCTCACGATACCATAACATATATCATTTAACAATTCAGGGCCAGATGTACAAATATTCCGGTTTATGATTACCTAATTGTGAGTCATGCGATTAGCAATTAGGAAATCGCAAACTGTGAATTACTAATGTGTCTCAGACATATTTAGCGATTCGCAGTGAATCGCAAATGGACCTGCCTCATCAATATTCATGAGGCAGGTCGCAATTTGCGACACGCTGTTGATGGCCACACTCACACGGATGGCGGCCTGCTGGGGTCAGCAGACCACCATGTCTGTGATTGCTTTTACAATAAAGCTATTTTTTTTAATGCTTTCCCTTTAAGGAAAATGGGAGTCATTGCAAAAAAAAAATATGTAAAGTATTCTTTTCATTTTGTAAGAGCAAGCAATAGTCCAAAATGGTCATACCCACATTCACAAAGAAGAAGAGGTCCCTTCGGGACCCCTTCCCATTTGCGAATGGTAACCACCAACTTGAAGTTGGTTGCAATCTGCAAATATTTTGCAACTGCATTCCAGATGCAAACAATTCACACATACCACTGCGACTCGCTATTAGGAAGGGATGCCCCTGGTACATCACTTCCTAATAGCAAGTTGCAAACCCTATTTTGCGAATTGATAATAGGTTACTGACTCGCAAAATATGGTTGGTACATGGTATAAGGCCAAATAGCAGTTACAAATGGCAAATTTCACTGTTTGCAGCAGCTAAATAGCTGTGTACATCTGTACCTTAGAATCTTCCTTTTTTATAAGCTTGCATATGTACCAAGTCAATTATTCAAAGAGAATAGGCCCATCTTGTGCTCTCAGGTTTCATGGGCAGCATGCTCTGGTAGCATGGGGGGTACCATACCACATCAGCACATACATGCATACCGTAATACTTTTTGATACAGCGTGTTCTCATTAAAACAACCTTCAACACATGTCTGCGTCACCCACAACTACTTGACAACACACATGGTCATAGAATGCCACCTACCCCTACTGACAAAAAGTTTGGTTCCCGTACTCCCTATGCCGTTACTACAAACAAGCATGACCTATTCATGTTGTTTCATGGTTGACTGCATTTTACTTATGGCACACATCATATTGCATGACACAATATCATTGAACTTTCTCTGTATGTATGTTTGGTATCTTTTTACCAATATCTTGAAACTTTAACGTGCAATTTGATTAATATGACGTCACCGTATTAGACACAGGCAACATGCGGCTCCACTGGCACACTCAAGACGTGAATTTCCCGGCCATTTGATCTTTATTATCGTCACATACAGCCTAAACAGGGGCGACATTATTATGAAACATGGGTGGCACATTGGGACACACGCAGTATATGCATAGACCGTCACTTCCGGTCTCTGCCAAAACGAGGAGGAACAAGGACATCAAACGTTTTCATTAAAAGAGCCTTCACATTCCCTTTAGTGATCAATAGACTCCAGGATCTCCATCCTGAAATCCTCTTTTAGGGTGAAGTACATGCTGTACGCCGATTTAGTACTTTTATGCACAGTTCTTTTTTACATTGTGATATAACTGCCACACAACGACCCACAGTAGGGTCAAAGGTGGTCACAGCATCTAACATCACTTCTGGGCTGGGACTCAAAACATATTCCATATCAAGAAGACTAGAAAGCCACTCTGCAATTGTTTCTCGTGCCCGAGTTACTTAGGCAAAGAAAAAAGACCTAATGGGAATTCTTGATATTTTTGAACCATGACATAGAAGTTGCACCCCTCTGATACTCCATTGTACACACGGAAGACATAGCAAATCTTTTTTTAACCTTCATATTTTATATACTGCTGAACAGGTGATGCTTTTGGACCTTACAAAGCATTAATTTATGCATTTTTGAGCCTCTTATCAACTCACCTTTAAGCTATTGTCTGTCGGTTATTAACTCAACATAGTATACTGTATTCCCAGATTGCAATTCATCATGTTATCCCCTTTCCTAACCCACATCCTCCATGTAATTCTAATCGCATAAGCCATCATAGGAGCTGGAGGATATCACATCTACGTCCAGTTTCCCTATTTATGGTCCTCTTCTAACCTTTTGGTGATGAACGCGCTCGTACACACTATCTTTAAGCAACATTGGCACCAATGATTCATCATTTGTGCAGTGGCTTTCCATTGTCACATTTTATGTTCAATATATTCAGACATATTCTCTTTATTTCTTTGTCTTTGTAGGATGTTGTCATGGACCATTGTGCAACATTTACATGTTGACGTTAACCAACACTCTGCAACATCCAACACGGTAACATTCACTTGTAGCCACGCATTTCCCTTTAGCTGACTTCCCAACTCTCCTCCATCTTCTTATGTTAGACCTGTATCCCCACCTGGCTTGGCTAAGAAATATCTTACACTTCAGGTGTACACTGATCTGCCTATTGGCAACGCTTGGATTTTATCTAATTAGTTAGTACTTACATACACTCAGCTTTTAGGAATCAAACATTCCCTCTACATCACTTACATCTAGTATTGTTTTTCTTTCTAGTACTCTTATTCTCTTCTTTTAGAAAACATTACACAGAAGGGTTGCAGTCGAAAGTGTTAAATACCAAATACTCGATCTCAGCTATCTTAGAACTATTCCCAAGAAAGATCTGCATAGTCCTAAATATATTATCACCAACGTTTATTGAACTTATTTTTCATGGAATTCATATTGTACTGTGTTATCATGATTTCATTGGTTCTTCGAACCACTGGTACAACTCCAATTGTACTTCTTGGCACTACCAGGGTTGATGTTGGTAGTTGGAATATGTCTCATTAGAAATATGATAAGGTAATACATTCCCACCAAGGTATGGATTGACACTACACACATATTTAGAAAGTAATGATTTTAATATTCATGCTTTTATAGCGTCGTTGACTAATTATGTTTTACAGGCTTGCAAAAATCACATGCAAATGATGAACACGTGCTTGCTGTTGTGCTGCACACAAAAGAATGAGCAGTCACTTTACCTATCACAGAAAGACCTGTTGCCTGCACTGGAATAAAAATAAAAAAGAATTTCAGTCTACTTTCTGACTTCGAATATTATTGATATTACAAAATGTTATTGAATTGTTCGACAAATTACAGTAGAAATTATCAAGAACTATCTTGTTGCATTTGCTTTGTCTTGCAGGGCTGGCAGTGAGGTGCAATAGTTTTAAGTACTGTCCTGTGGTGAACACATACAATCAGACTGCTTGAAGTCACTTGTTATGGATGTGCGACCTTAAATGGACACATATTCACTGCAACTGCCATCTGCCCTTTCCCGTCAAGTCTTTTAAAGCAATTATGGGGCATATTTACATGGAACTGGCACAGTGCGGTGCTGCTCTACAATTGGCAGCGCCACGCTGCTTCAGTTCTATAATGCAGGAATGCGCTGTATTTACAAAAATAAGACGCACTCCTGTGTTTCCCCTAGTGCTAGAGCTAAATTTAGCTGCCAACGCCAACCCAGGCATTCTTGCACCATAATGCAAGGATGTCTGCATTGAAGGGAATGATTGTTTATGTGCAGGAAGGTGTCCCTACAATCTACAATGGCAATTTGGCACTTCTAATTGTGCTGCAGAATGCAGCACACAGAACAAAAATTGTCATTTTTAATCATTATTTATGTGCAGGAAGGGGTACCTTCCTGCACATAAACAATCATTAATGGCCTTTTGCTCTTTCTCTGTGTGTTGCAAAATGCAGCACACATTGAAAAAGCAAAAAACACACGAGAAATACAATTATTTCTCCACGTCGCACCATGCTAATGCCACCCCTGGAGTGCCGTTAGTTGTTGGTGCTGCCTCAGATTTATGATTCCTTGTGATTCTGGGGCAACATCAAAAGCAATGGGGGTTGTGGTGGAAAGCCCACAGCAACACCCATTGCATGCCCCTCTTACGGAACAAACAGTGTCAAAGGGGCCCATATTTACAAGGCGGAGTTAAGCCACAAAAAGTGGCTAACCCCCACCTTGTAAATATGGCGCTGTGCACAGCGCTACCAGAGTGTCGTGGTGCTATAGGCATGTAAAAATGCCCCTATACTTTTTGAAATTCCAGTCTGGTTACCTGACAACCTTTCTCTAAAAAGATATTGCTGATGTCCCAGTCTACATAAAAATGTGAGTCGTTTAGAGAAGTTTTTTAGGAAAACTGCTGAGACGTGGTGTCACTCATAGTTGTAAATATCATTACTTTATAAAAATGTGTGTAGTGTCAATCCATATCTAAAGCGTGGTCTCTTCATCAGGCTTCATTAACATCTGAAAAGCGTGGCGTTTTATTCTGGTGATATGATTATTGTACGGCTTTTTAAAAACTAGGGAGCATCTAGATAACAAATGTGAAAGACTGTTTATGTCTTTGTTAGTAACTATTATTATTGTTGGTACACAATTAATTATTGTAACGCCCGAAAAAGAAACTGGCCTGTCAAAACATCAGAACCCTGCTGACGGTAGTGGCAAGTAAGCTAATATCCACAATATTATATCATCTTTAAAGAGCTGCTCTTTTGTGGCTACATAAACAAAGTGCCTACTACTGTCCTCTGTTTGTCCTTCCAGATTTCACAAGTCATGTGCAAATCAGGTTGGAATTTAATCTAACAAAACAGGATCTGGTGCTCAAGCTAAGTATGAGCCATACTGTAAAAAATGCTGGAACCTCAGCGCCAGTGGAGGCCCTTATTGGCAACCTCAATCTCTGTCTTGGAGATTAAGGAGATGAAGGGAGCAAATCTCCTAACTAAACGTATCACAATTATTATTGAAAAATGCTAAGATAATTTAAGTGGAACAAGATCTATAGTGTCCAAAGTACACAGCAGTTGGGCAATAGATCTTTACTGACCATGCTTTCTCCTAGAATACCTTAGGCAGCCTCTCCCAAACCAGTCTATATACAAGCTTCTTAGACTGTTGAAAGAAGTTTATTAGTAGGTGCAGGTAGGTACCTGCAAGTAGTAATATCATCACACTTGCAAATAAGGTCCAGTCAAAGTCTCAATAAATTAATCCTTGTTCAACCCTTGGTAGCTTGGCTGATGAGCAGTCAGTGTTAACTTAGGAGGCAGGTGGATAAATCATTTGATATCAACAGAACAGTAAGTAATTAGGACATGACACACAATACAAATCCAAAACCAGTTTATAAAAGTAGAGAATATATATTTATCTTCAAAATGATACCAAAACAACAAAAATTCAAGGTAAGAAACCAGAGGTATGAATTGTTTTTAAAAATGTGCTTTCTAGCACCTAAAGTGAAAAGCGCCAACAGCAGCTATCTGGTCGCACTGGGCGGGGACAAAGACAGAATTTTAGGCTGACCGCGATGTAGACCGGGTCAGATACAATGAGTGGTTGGAGCCAGTCAAGATTTTATGTTCACACTTAGTCCTTTTTTTTTTTAGCTTTTTTTTCGAACATCAAGTGAGTCTTCTCAGCAGGCTGGGTTGCAGTTCGACAATGGTGGTTTGCCTCAGCTTATTGCCTCGGTGATTCCTGGAGGTCTTGGGCCAGATGTACACTGCTTGATGTTTGCGACTTCCTAAAGGAAATGTTTGCGATTTGCTATCAGGAAATCACAAACAGCTATGTACAACAGTGTGCGAACAGTAAAATGCTTTGTACATCTGTCCTTTGGTTCTTGTTGTTGACAGCGAAGAGCTCTGGAGCTTCAGAGGGGTAAACCTGACTTTCAGGCTGAGTTATGGTTTGACGTCACCAACTTGTCTCTAAATGATGGGTCAGTCAACTTATGGAGCTTCTTACCAACAAAATATCCCAATATTCCAAACTTCTGAATATTCTTGAAGGGTCCACAACACCAAGCCAAGGGTGCAGAAGCTATGATTTGCCACTTGGAGGGTTGTGACCACAATTCCCACAATGCACTTTGGCAAATCCTTAAAGGTCCATTTGAGCTGGTAGCTGGGCTTGTCCTTGCAAGAATTGATGCAGGTGGCTCTTCTTAGCTCTTTTGTAGCTGTTGATTTCAGGGAGTCCACTCCTTAATCTAAAGCAAGGCAAACTCCTCGTTTGTGAAGCCCAAAGCAGGTGCATTCCTTATGAGTGCAGTCCTCTTCGGTGTGCAAACCAGGTGCAGACTACGGGTTTAGTGGGCAGATCTTCTCTTGATATTTCCCAGAAGGGATCTGAGGTGCTGTGCAGCTCTCCCATATTTATTCCAACATTTATTCCTTATTCTGGGCTGGTAAGGATGGGGGCACCCCAACCAATGGGTTTCCAGTGTTCTTCTTCTTATTCCAACATGTATCCCTTTTTCTGGGCTGGTAAGGATGGGGCACCCCCAACCAAAGGGTTTTCAGTTTTCCTCCTCTGCGATGACTACTTCCTGGGAAGTGTGGCACATTTCTGTCCCAGAATTCACTTTTTATCAAGACTCAAAATGGAGAAAATCTCCCCTTGATGTTCAGGTCTGGCTAACCCAACCCACAGGTGTGGCTAACTTCTCTCTACACTTCCTTTCCAGTTCCTATCCTTATTAGGGTGACCACCTGGCACTGAGGCAAATTCTGGACAGGACTGTAAAAAATTCAGGACAAAGGGTCAAAATTCAGGACAAAAGTTCAGGACAAAGGGCCATAATTCAGGACAAAAATTCAAGAACAAATATCAGTTTTACAGACACACGCAAGAGAAGCCATGCCTCACTATGTTGTCAGTGCATTTATTTACTCTTTTTTAACATAGCACTATTTATTCACTGTGGACCTTTTGTGATTGCCTCCTGGTGTACTACATTCAGGTGTCACATTACATCTTTGTTCAGTAGTAAATTAATGCCCTTCACTGCAAGGCCATCACCCCTACCCAAATCTACCCGATCTTTCCTGAAGAGAAAGTAACAGCAAATCGTTGATTATGTTTCTGAACATTTCAAAACACCTGTGTGACCGGGCCGCCCCGACCATGTCCACGCCAGTGTCATCTAACTCCGTGTCAGGCAAACCCGACACGTCAGTTCCGCGTTCCCATGGCAACATGGGAACGCTCCCGGCATCGATGACGCGTTTCCCTGTTTCCAGGGAAACGCTCGAGGACTTCCGGGCCATCGAGAGTGAAAAGGGGAAGATGCACAGAACGGAGGAGGAAGGAGTCGGAGGAGAAAACGAGTGTGGTTCAGAACGAAGAGAAGAAGAGCAGCGTGACGAGACAGACGAGGAAGCAGCCGCGGCAGGAGACGAGGAGAAGGAGACCACCCACGGAGAAGAACCAGAGCCGGAAAACCGAGGAGCCAGCCACGACCCCGGAGGGTCGTGGCTTGCAAAGGTACGGTCCCTCTTGGGGACACGAGAACCTAGAACTAAAAGGGCACTGGGGAAGGGAACCGGAGAGTTGGGAGAGGAGAAAAGGGGAGGGGCGCAGTTCCAGTAATTGAGGGGAGACTGGCTATCTTGCCCAACCCGGGAGCACGATGTGTTAACTAGACACCCGTCACCACTATTTGTTGTCCCTTGCACTGGTGTATCAGCACTCTATCCCTATCTCCCTACATCCCTTTCCCCCTTTCCATCACTCCACTCTACAGCACTTTGCCCTACTCTGCACCACTCTACACTACACCACTGCACTCCCTGCATTGAGTCTACTCTGCAATCTATGCCACTGCACCACTCTACACTACTGCTCTCTCTGCCACTCTATTGTATGCAACTCTACTCCACTGCACTCTATGCCACTCTACTCTGTCCCATGCCACTCCATGCCACTGCACTCTAAACCACTGCACTCTACGCTAACGCACTCTAAACAAATGCACTTTACCACACTTAACTGTACTTTGCACCACTGGGCTCTACGCCACTGCTCCTATGCTACTCTACTCCACTCCACACCACTATGCCACTAGCGTTAAGCCATGCTGAACAGCAGCTACACTGGTGTATAACATGGCTAATGGCTAAAACACATTAGCAAAGCCAATAACTCTTTCGTAGCTGAGACCTATTGCTTTGCCAATGTTTGTTAGTACTATGAGGTACCGAAGTACCTGAAAGAACTGTAAAAAATACAATTACATCATAATAAAGGCTGCTACAAAATGCGCAAATACATTTCGGTTAAATAAAAAAAAGTGGTTCTCAAATACAGATTTGAATAATATACAGTTTATACCTAGTGCTAAAAAAATGTTAAACACTACATTAAAACCACACACTCCACAGCTCACCTTGGAACACTATTACAATACCTCTCTGAAAGAATTATCTTTGCCACCAGAAAACTTCAAGTGACTCCTTTTAGTAAAGTCAATGCAGGTTTTCAAGCCCCTTTGTGTTTGCAGATTTACCAGTTGCCCACATTTGCATGTCTTTAGGGAAGGAGACCCCCTGGCAAGAAGGCCTTTTCTTATCTGTCTGCTCCTCCCTCCCTCAGAGCACAGGAGACCCCTTGCCTTCCAGCCCAGCTGGGGAAACTCCTCTGCCCGTAATTTCGCCCTGCCTCCGTTGCCCTTTATGTGAAAGGCTAAAATTATGGACAAATGCCGTTAGTTAAAGCTTTCATCACGGACAACGGACAGCAGGGCGAAATTACAGACAGTCCGTGAAATTTACGGACGAGTGGTCACCCTACTCCTTATTCAATTACAGGGACTCCCATGTGGCTGGGGGTGCAGGAAGGGGGGTGGGCCTTAGTTCTGTGCTACCAGCCTTTCTCCCTTTGATGACCAGTTTGGATACTTAGGGGTGACTTATAATTGATGAAAAGTAGGTTTTAGACTTTGGAAGTACTTCTAAATCCAAAGACACATTTGGACAAAGTTATACTTCAAAAGCAGCCTGCAAGGCAGGGCTGGCTTTTAAAATGACAGCAGACACCACAGCAGTGCACACTTAAGTGCATTAGGTCCACTAGGGTCTCTAAATCTTCATGCCCTACTGCATACTAGGGACTTACAGGTAAGCTGTCTGAAACAATTACAATAACACCACTTATCATGTACCTTTTAGACAGAGCCCTGGCCCTGGCCCTGTAGCTGGTTAGCAGGGTCCAGGGCATATTCAGAGTCAGTAACCTCAAGTCTGAGTCACAAAATGTGGGTGATCAAGGCAAAAAGAATAACTTACCCACATAAACTCTGATTTGGTCTGATTCCATTGAGAACCTATTGATCTCGGCACAGGAAGAGAGAAAGCATTAATCGCTGCAGACTCTATGATCAAGCTGAGGATTCATTGACCCATATGATATGCGTTTGCGAACAATGTAAAGCCCTGAGGATTTTTGGGCTATGACTGATGTTTCATGCATTAACCTACAAACCTGTAAGACTGTGGTCTTGTGTTGCCTAAAAGGACAATCCTCCCAGTTATCAGGGCTCTTTACATCGGTGGCCGAATTGATCAAGGCAGCTTCAGGGACCTGCATAAAACTGTCTTATATTTTCCTCCCTCATGGCTATTGATAAACCCCTCTTAACAGGAGAACAGCTATACTGTTACTTCAGAAAAGAAATCACCCTGTATAGCTCACCAGCTTCTTGTATCATATGGCATTCTCTTTTTTTGACCCTATGGATTATTACTACAACTCTATTGGTAGTATGGACAATGATATACTCTCCAGAATGCTGAAGTGCAGAGTTAAGGTTTTCAATTCAGTATGGACATCAAGTAGAGTTGAAAGGTCACAATCACTTTAAAACTTCCACTTCATATGAATATTTCTTTTATTGTTATTACAATCCCATTGGCAGCAGGGACAGTGACACTCTTGCCAGATTGTTGGAAGTGAAGAACCAAGGCTTTCAGTTAAGTATGGACAACAAGTGGAGTTGAAAGCCCACAAGCACTTTAAAACTTGCACTTGATATAAATATCCTGCACTTTGTATTCCTGTGTTTTTACCCCTATAAATAATTTGATTTGATCAAGATGAAGTGAAGATGTTTGTGGGGCAAATCGGCCATCAAGGAAATGTTATTACTAATAATAGCAACTGGGGTATTTTGGGGGGGGGGTTCTGTAAGAAAGATTTTTTGCAATTGATTTAATTAATCAAACATCAATAAATGTCTTTCTACCTATCTATTAATTATTGTGAATAAATGATGAGTCATAACACAATACACCATCGTATAAGGACTTAAATATTGTAGGATGTTCCCTTAGCAAATAATATGTATGCATGGCATACATTGATTTGTGCCAAAATAAGAGGCTAGCAATATGTCATTTACATGCCCTTATAGGCAAAATTCAAAGCAGAGGAAGGATCAACATATTTCACTTGAAGTCAGGGACAAACATGTCCCAACTTGTCTTCTAGAATTCTCACATGTGCACTGTGAAATCTGTATGCCTGTAAGGAACTCACAAACCCAAAGGTAACTACACAGACAGTCCCTGGACAGGGGTGTAGCTTGGTCAGTAAGACTTGGGGTTGTGGGCTGCATATTTTCTAGCAATCAGGCTGGCATGTAAAGTTAAAAACATTATACGACAAGCAGGTTGCATTAGATGGGGCCGTGGAAAAAGAGAGGAAAGTGGATTGGTGGGAGTACAAAGAGAACATACACAATATTTAGTAAAATAACCAACATTGCTTAGCACTATCAAAACAGAGGGGGAAAGATTGTATGCATTTTTCTTTGTATGTATGTAAAAATTCATAGTAAAATCCACCAGACATCTCACCATACCTGACTGAAAACACCTGTTGTGTGGTAATTTTAGCCATATTTTAGACACAATATTTTAGCAAACTAGGCCTGCCGTTGTGCACTTCAGCTTAGTTACATTTTTATTCAGCTTCGCTTTATTATTCTAGCAATAGCCACATTTGCAATGTTGTTTTATTTTCTCTATCTAATTGTTCTTTTGCCTCGGAAAGCATTACGTTCCTAGCAGGACATTCATTTCACTTTGTGCTTTTCTCAAGGCTGCAGTCAGATAGGGTTGCCGGCAAAAGTGGTACTCTGTGTCTCCAACATTCACAGAAACACACATACTCCTAGGTAGGGACCCTTTATTAGAATGTCAACTGTTTTATTATAAAAACACTCCTTTGTCCCATACACGTTAGAGGGAGATTTCAGCCAGATGACCACAACTGCATGCTGATTGCCTCGCTACAGCTGCTTGCTTAGACTGCCGAACCCCTGGTCTACATGGGGATGACAGGCTTCCTTACTCAGGTATGAGGGATGATGTCTTCCCAGGGGGGAAACCTGAAGTGCGGATTAGGGCATAGTATGCTGTGCTCTAGCATACCTTAGGTAGGAGAACTATATATCACTCCTAGTGACAGTATGGTGGGACTTTTTTTGTGTTTCACTCTTCTTGTCACAATCTTGCTTTTATTGTGTTTTATCATCCTAGTTATTGCAAAACATGCCATTTTATTTAAGATGCAGTTACTTCTCTAAACTCTTATTTAACTATATTCTGCCTCTGTTTGTCTTTGCTTGTGTGAGACAAATGCAACTGAGAGAAAGGGACAAGATCTGAATGACCACAATTCCCCTGAGGGGTCTTTCTTGTCATGTGCCTGGTTGCCACAATCATCCCTGCTCTTGGGTAGAGATGAGGCGCTGTTAGTTAGCCAGATAACCCGGATTAGGCTGACAGTTGTCACATGGTGTGAAATTGTACTAAGTACCCCACGATCTATGCGATTCTGCCACCCAAATCCAGTAGCCTCATTAGGATGATGAAAACCTATGTGACATAGCGCCAGCAGCGTTCAGTCGGGCACTCATTTTTGGATCCTCCTAAGTATCTCAGTCTCACTACTATATACGGAGATGTCCGTGGTATTGAGGATTTCCTCCTCAGCTAAGTAGGCAGCACCTATCTAAAGCTGCAGGTTGTTCAAGCTTGAACCTTAAAAAGATTAATCCCCATTTGGTATACTCATCTCTGAACAAACACCTCTTACCATTAACATGGCAAACCCACAACAGATGCAGTAAACATGCGACCGCTGCTAATTGCACATTTATTGGCAAATGGCCTAATGGCCCAGGGCGGTCAAGTCAAATTTGTTTTTGAGGTTTATCCAGACTACAGAACAAAAACAATTTATTCTTGGGTCACTTTTCCAGCAGTTAATGGGAGCACAAATACATTTCATCACTATACACCTGCGAAAATACCTGCACAATACAGAGTATCTGCATATTTAGAAATACCATTATCTTATCAAAACCATAATAATTGGCTTGATGGCGCAATACCACATGCAGTATTACAAGTTAGGTTAGGTCCTCTGAGCAATGATTGCCCATCTGGCCCTTATTGGCCACATATATACCGGACCCTGATGAAGCAACCTTAGCGGTGGCTGAGGATCGCCACTTATATACAGAGCTTACTGGAATATACAGACTGTTAGTACAGTGTGTAGTGCAAACATTAAATACCCTGCACGTGCTTCCCCAGTGCAACCACATTCAGTTACGCGGGGCATTAACCATGCAACTGTACATTCGATCATGGGTAAAGCACCCGCCAAGCGGGAGGAAATTCTTTTTTGGTTAGATCAAAAAATAAATACTCTGGAAGCAGTCTTCACCCATACGTGTCCTCAGGATAAACATAGAATCCTCACTATGTGCTTGCCATTTGGAATGCTTCCCACTGTAGATAACTGTAATAGATGGGACACAGTATTTGCCACGCTCTATAGTACCGCACGCGGTAAACCAACACTTGCCAATCTTCCGGAGATGTTAAAACAAATTTAAGATGAATATGGGGCTGCCTCGAGCCTGGATTTGGGGATGCATTTAATGGTCAATTTTACCTCTGTGTCTTCAATCATATTAAGGAACCTTAAAGGGGACGCAGTTACACTAGCAGTGCGCATGGTGCTCCGGGATGTTCCTGTGTAGGATCAAGAACGTGAGCTGCCAATGATTATCGCTGAGACCTACTCTAGTATTGGTAGAGATAGACTGGGGGCCAGACCAATTAAACCATAATTACAAGGTAGATCTAATAAAGATTCTACTAAGCAAGCACACGAAGGTTCTAAAAAGCACAGGGATAAAAAAACAACAAACACCTAAAAAAGAAATGGGAGAATCTCCGCATTTGGAGACCCCTCAAAATAGATATAATCTTAGAAATAGAGATAATATAAAAACGCCTGACAGATATCAATATACCTTTCAGGGCTCACCAGAAAAATGAAGTGAGAGAGCTGGGCGTTCAGAGCAGTGAACAGAGTACGTGAAACCGAGAAAGAACTTACAACGTTTATCCACAGTTTCGGTTAAAAAAGAAGAGAAGCTTCCCCAGTAGAAAACCCCAGTTCAAAAAGAAAAAAGTGGCAACAGTTGCAACAGGACATGCCACTCAGGAAGAGGGCTTTACTGGAGAACAGGAAGTGGGCACTGGTAAACTAGACAGTTCGGGAGAGGTCGCAATAGTTTGCTGGAATCTTCAAGAGCGTCGGGAGGTAAAAACAACTGATCACTTCTTACAAGTTGCCGAAGAGTTTATTATGCTTTATTTTATTTTTTAAGCTTTTAAACCACCTTTGAACCAGCAAGGGGAGGGTGTTTTATAGCCATTTTAGACACATTTTAGACACATTATTTTAGCAAACTAGGCCTGCCATTGTGCACTTTGGCCCAGATACATTTTTATTCACCATCGCTTTATTTTTCTAGCAATAGCCACATTTGCAGTGTTGTTTTATTTTCTCTGTCTAATTGTTCTTTTGCCTAGGAAAGCATTACTTTTCTAGCAGGACATTTGTTTCACTTTGTGCTTTCCTCAAGGCGGCAGTCAGTTAGGATTGCCAGCAAAAGTGGTGCACTGTGTCTCCAACATTCACAGAAACACACATACTCCTACGTGGGACCCTTTCTTGGAATGTCAACTGTTTTATTGTAAAAACACTCCTATGTCCCATACAAATTAGAGGGAGATTCCAGGCAGATGACCACGACTGCATGCTAATTGCTGATTGCCTCTCTACAGCTGCTTGCTCAGACTGCCGAACCCCTGGCCTTCATGGGGACGGTGTCTTTCTAGACGACAGGCTTTCTTACTCAGGTATGAGGGATGATGTCTAGCCAGGGAGAAACCTGAAGGACGGATTAGGGCTTGTTATGCTGTGCTCTAACATAGCTTAGGTAGTAAAACTATATATCACTTCTAGTGACAGTATGATGGGACTGTTTTTGTGTTCCACTCTTCTTGTCACAATCTTTCTTTTATTGAGTTTTATCATCATAGTTATTGCAATACATGCCCTTTCATCTAAGATGATGTTACTTCAATAAACTCTTATTGAACTATATTCTGCCTCTGTTTGTCTTTGCCTGTGTGAGACTAATGCAACTGAGAGAAAGGGATGAGATCTGATCGACCACCATTCCAATGAGGGGTCTTTCTTGCCATGCGCCTGGTTGCCACAATCATCCCTGCTCTTGGGTAGAGATGAGGCACTGCTAGTTAGCCAGAAAACCCAGATTAGGCTGAGAGGCATCACATGGTGTGGAGTTGTACTAAGTACCCCAGAATCCATGCAATTCTGCCGCCCATTAGGATAATGAGAACCTATGCAACATACCTGTAAGCAACTATTTATCAGAAAATACATTTATTAGGAGGTGTAACACCCCAAACAACCTGCCTGAAGCCACACCCTTGTGCCTGGATCACACAAATAGGTGAAATATTTCCAAGATTTTATAAACAACAAAGTTGTTGTTACCTGTGTTCTTCCATTCCATAATGGCTTACTCTGTCACACCCAAATTGTCTTATCTCATCCCAATTTTCTAAGGAGCTGTTGACCAATGTTATCACCTAAACAATTTGATTTCCACTAGACACACCTACATGTATGATTCGTAGAAATTGTACAGAGTTGATGAACCTCTTTTATCAGTCGTTGTTGCATCTCACTAACAGCCGGAGTACTTATGGAAAACTTTAAACTATAACTTTCAATACCTCTGCTAGAAAATTGTCACTGGGTTCCTCTGATCCTGTAAAGTATTGGTCCATGTCCCTCTTACTAACATTACCTAGCTGTAGAAGACAGCTGTACATTTTGCAGTTTTTCATGGGCCTCGCTGATGTTTGTGTGATCACCAGCTCAGTATTCAATAGCATTGTGGCTTGATGTTTTGAGACTTAATTGCATCAGGATGAGGCTGTTAGCAAAAGATTCCTGTATTTATCAAGGCCTTTTGACATTGTCGCTCATGATATGTTAATCAGTTGTCAAGGAGAAACTGATTTTAAATGAATTTTCAAAAGTTAATGATACTTTGTTATTAGATTGTAGCAAATGTCACTTTCATCTTATTGGCAATCTACTCCACCTTTGACGTGCATTTTCCCCAGTGCTTCTTCATTTAACTAGGTCTTCCTAAAGTGTACCTGTCTCACATCTATATTCTAAGCCAACCATGGGTTTCACTCTTTCACTGTAGGAGATTGGATGATAAAAATGCCTGAAGCTGAAGCTTAGCACTGAAAAATCTGAGGTTGTGTTGCTAGGAGCCAATAAGCACATATGGGATAGAAGATTCTGAGCTTTGAATATGGGTCCCTTCTAGAGTCCAAAGAAAACATGAAAAATATGTAGTTACTGCTGGAGACAGACGTAACCAATAACTTAAGGTGAATTCTGTATCTCCCATGTTCTTCTAATTATATAAACATTCTTCAACACAGCATGTCTTATGCTTCTGAAGGCCACACTACTCTGACTTTACCCATTGCCAGATATGAGTCACACTCAAATCATGCACAGTATCTGGGCTCTTCAACCGTGCTGCAGGCTTTACTTAGGGCAACTGCTCATCTGATTTCACATGCCATGCTTTACCTCTTTTGATGACTTTGAATTGGCATTATATTGCTATCAAAATACTGTTCAAATCTCTCTGTGTGGAACTGTACGCTAAGGGCCTGTTTCACAAAGGTAAATTTACTTTTATACATACATCTCCCATATGAATGCCAAGTATCCTGGCTCAGTGCATGACACTTACATTTTTAGGAATAGCAGCATCCCTTATGTGATGGGGCAACTTCAGAGGCACCGTGTGTGGCTAATAGGTGAGCCCAAAGTCTCCACACAGTTTAAATAAGTGTCTGGGTATGGGAGAGTCCCTAAGGTTTGGAGGATGTCTAACAGTTGTCCCTCAATATTTGCAGGTGACCCAACCTGTCATGGCTACTCACCCCAGTGAGGAATCCCAGGATAAGGGCAGAGGAACGCTACAATGAGGCACATGGGCGAACTAGGAGGATAATAGAGAACACCTTTGGCCTCCTGAAGGCCGGATTCCAGTGCCTCCATCTGACAGGTGCCTCCCTATACTACTCACTGAAGAAGGGTGGCAGATCATCGTGGCATGCTGTATGTTGCACAACCTGGCTTTGCGACGCCAGGTGCCTATTCTGCAGGAGGAGGGGCCTAATGCTGGTCTTGTGGCAGCTGTGGAGCCTGTGGACAGTGAAGAAGAGGAGGCAGAAGAAGAAGATATAGACAACCGAAACAACATAATCATGCAATACTTCCAATGAGACACAGGTAAGAGGATGACACTGCTTCTCACATCTCATACTACTGTAGGACATAGCATAAATCTCCCTTTTTACCTCTGTGTATAGACCCTGACATGTCACTTTGCCTTTCCATTTCACAGATCTGGGTCCCACGTTGTGCCCTCTGCTTTGTTTACTGCTGCTCAACAACTTTGGTATGTGAATATGAACTTTGACATTGCTATATTTCTGAGAGGTTGCAATTACACATTTGTGAAAGTACAGACTGACACAAGATTGATTTGTGATTCAAGGGTGTTTATTTCTGTGCTAATAAGTGGAGGGGGGTGTGCAAATGGGCTGGGGTGATGGTGGAGGAATGTCCATGGTAGAGTTCAGTCTCTTGGTCTCACAGGTGCATTGTCCAAGGGGCATAGGAAGTGGAGTGATGGCAGGTCAAAGTTGTAAGGGTGACAAAGTGGGACAAGAGTGGGACAATCAGGAGAGTCTTATTTCCTGGCAGGGTCTTGACAATGTTCTCTGTCTTGTTCCCGGATCTCAGGGACTGTTTGCAGGGTGGTTCTCCTTCTGCAAGGGGTGGGGTGCTAGTGGCCTATTGTTCCTGTGGCGGGGCCTCCTGTCCACTAGCGCCGATGGAGGTGGAGGGCTGTTCATCGTTCAGGCTAGTGTCAGAGGCCCATTTGTGTGCCACTGTGTCCCTCATGGTGTTGGCCAGGTCTGCCAGCACCCCTGCAATGGTGACCAGGGTGGTGTTGATGGACTTCAAGTCCTCCCTCATCCCAAGGTAGTGTTCCTCCTGCAGCCGCTGGGTCTCCTGAAACTTGGCCAGTACTGTGCCCATGGTCTCCTGGGAATGATGGTATGCTCCCATGATGTTGGAGAGTGCCTCGTGGAGAGTGGGTCCCCTGGGTCTGTCCTCCCCCTATCGCACAGCAGTCCTCCCAGCTTCCCTGTTATCCTGTGCCTCTGTCCCCTGAACTGTGTGCCCACTGCCACTGACCCCAGGTCCCTGATTGTCTTGGGTTAGTGGGTTTGCCTGGGGTCCCTGTAGTGGTGGACACACTGCTGATTGACGTGTCCTGGGGACAGAGGGATGGGCCCGCTCAGTGGGTGCTGTCTCCTGAGGACGGAGAGTCTGTGGTGGTTTGTGACTGTGGCAGGGCAACCGACTGTCCAGAGGTCCCTGATGGGCTGGGCTGGTCATCCGGATCCAGGTGTGCAGAGCTACTGTCGTCACTGTGGGCCTCTTCTGGGGGGGGGACTGGATATGTCTGGCACCTCCTGTCCATTGACGTTGGGTATGGGTCCTGTTGTGGTGTAAATGCATAGTTATAGTATCTGTGCGTGCCATCTTGTACATTGGATGAGTTACCCTCTACTCCTTTGCTTGCATTGTTGTGTTTGCCATTGTGTGATTAGTGTTTTGCGGTCTGTGTTGGTATCTGTACTGGACATGCTTTGGTAATGAGTGCCCATGCTTTTGTGTTGCATGCAGGGCTTGGTATTGGGATGGCTGGGTTGTGATAGTGGGGTATATGTGAGGTGTTGGAGTGATAGGAGTGAGGGGGAGGGTGGGGGTATGTGGTGGCATGCAGGTGGGGGAATATGGTAATTAAGATATGACTTACCAGAGTCCAGTCCTCCTGCTACTCCTGCGAGGCCCTCAGGATGCAGTTTTGCCAAGACTTGCTCCTCCCATGTTGTTAGTTGTGGGGGGGAGGTGGAAGTCCACCGCCAGTCCTCTATACAGCAATCTCGTGTCTTGAAACCACGGAACGCACCTTCCCCCGTAGGTCGATCCACCTCTTCCTGATGTCATCCCATCTTCTTGGATGCTGTCCCACTGCGTTGACCCTGTCAACGATTCTCCGCCATAACTCCATCTTCCTTGCAATGGATGTCTTCTGCACCTGTGATCCGAATAGCTGTGGCTCCACCCGGATGATTTCCTCCACCATGACCCTGAGCTCCTTCTCAGAAAACCTGGGGTGTCTTTGAGGTGCCAATATGTGGTGTGGGTGATGTGTGAGGTGATGTTTGTTGTGCTGTGTGAAATGTTGTGTTGGTGTGTGTTCTTTGAGGTGCGTGGATGTTGTATGTGTGATGGTGTGGTGTGCTTGTGGATGCTGGTGTAGTGTTTGCTATTCTCTCTCTCTGCTTGTCACAAAAATGTAGTTGTAAGCGGTTGTGGGTAATGTGGGTGTGCGTTTTATAGTGGTGTGGGTGTGGTGTGTGTATGTGTATCAGGTTTGTGTATTTTGAATTGTCCAATGTGGTTGTGTTTTGTAAATATGTGTGTATTTTGAGCACCGCGGTGTGTACCGCAATGGATTACCGCGGTTTAAAGACCGCTGCGTTGATTTGTGGGTCATGATAGTGTGGGCATATTCTTGTTGGCGTGACGGTGTGGGTTTTGGTATCGCCAGTTTATCACTGACCTTTGGTGTGGCAGACCTGTGTGGGTGTCTGTATTGTGGCGGATTACGAGATGTGGGTCATAATACCTGTAGCGGATTTCCACCGCAGCCACGGTATGTTGGCGACCTTCAGCATGGCGGTAAGCAGGATTTACCTCCAGGGTGGTAATGAGGGCCTTAGTCTCTTAGGAGCAGTTAGTATGAAGTTGGACATAATAATTTTGAATCAGAGTCTGGACTTGAGTATGATAGAAGGAATCAGAGTGTGTTATGACAACTTAAACAACTGCCAGAAGAAAGAAGTTTTCAATTGTTGGGCCTGGCCCTTGTGGCAGGTTCACTCCCTGACTTTTTGCCAAGTTCATCCTATTTCTTCTGACCTCTCGCTGTTGGCTCTAAGACTCGGAGCACTTTATCACTGCTGACCAGTGCTAAAGTGCAGGTGCTCTCCCATCTAAAGTTGGTATGATTGGCTTATACCTAATTGGCATATTTAATTTACCTGTAAGTCCCTTGTACAGTGGTATCTCTATACCCGGAGCCAGTAAATTAAATGCTACTAGTGGGCCTGCAGCGCTGCTTGCACCACCCACAGAAGTAGACTTTCAAACCAGTCTCAGGCCTGCTAGTTTTCTGCCACAGGGGCCTTTCATCTAGATTTACTTGCCAGGCCCAGAACTCCCCTTTTACTACATGTAAGTCACCCCTAAGGTAGGCCCTAGCTAGCCCTATGGGCAGGGTGCCATGTATG
This sequence comes from Pleurodeles waltl, assembly GCF_031143425.1. Classification (NCBI taxonomy): domain Eukaryota; kingdom Metazoa; phylum Chordata; class Amphibia; order Caudata; family Salamandridae; genus Pleurodeles; species Pleurodeles waltl. The sequence goes on along the minus strand of NC_090444.1, from coordinate 1,680,098,385 downwards.
TAGAAGGCAGGACATGTGTCAGGTAGCGTGGCCTGACCTGGTAGTGACAAACAGCCTATTTTGGTGTCTCACTGCTGTGAGTGCTGCCTTCTCATCGGATTGCATTAGAAGTGCCCTGCCTTATGTGTAAGGGTCATTGTCTAATTCATGAGGGGTAACGCAGGCATGTTTAGTATGGTTGTGATGGTGATAATAAATGCTGCTTACTGGTGTAGGTGTATCTTTTATTACTATTACAGAAATGCCACTTCCAGAAAGTGCGCATTTCTCTCTGCTTATGACTCTGGTGTTTTGCAGCTTGACTCCAATCCACATCTGGGCAGAGTGAAAGTTGGGGCTTTGTGCATACTTTTCAGACAGCCTCTATACAAGGAGGGTGGATGTGTCACAGAGGTGCATCTGCATGCCGAATAGTCTTCCTGGGCTGAGAGACGGGAGAGGCGGGCCCACCTACATTTGTAAAGGATGTGCTCTGGCCTCACACAATAGAGTCGTTTATCCCCACACTGATGTTTGGAGCCTGTGCTGGAGGAGAGAGGGGACACTCCCAGAACCAATTGTAACTGGTTGGAACCTCCTCTCCCCACCATTGTAAAACACTGTAAGGACTGAGTATAAGTACAGGGGAATTTTCCCCACATTTTGGAGACTCTTGGAAATATCTTGGAACTGGACACAGAAATGCTGGAAGGACTCACCAGGGACCACCATGGACTGTTGCTGCTGTGCTGACCTGTGACCTGCTTGGTCACTGTAAAGGACTTGCCACTTGCTGCATCCCCGTGGTGCTGTCCTGATACTGGGCCCCTTCACCTTTGGGCCTTTTACTGGAACTCTGCTCCCTAGGGGAAGGGGGCTGTGGCCCTTCACTCCTGCATCCGTTCTTAGCACGAGGACTGCTTCAAGATTTCTCAAAACTAAGTGCTTTGGAAAGCGCTTTATATCCTCAAGGCTCAGTGCTTGATGAGGAAAAGTGATGCCTCTGTTGTTGTCCTAACGCTGGAAAAGCGCTTTTATTACTTTGGCAAGGAATCACCGTTCCGACCCGGGCTTAATATGATGCCCTAGGCACTTTTGAGAAAGCACATCGATGTGCCCCGTGTTCACCGCCGCAGCCTGGGGAGGCTATATTATCGGATCATGAGTGAACTGTGCTCCACAGTGCCCCTGGGGCACAAAGGAAATCCATTTGCCAAAAACTGAAGCAAGCGTGCTCCTATCGGTGCCCCCGGTGCGAGGTTCACTGCGTAGAGCGCCCCCAAGGCACCAGAAGGCCGTGACTTAGGGCCCTTCACTGCCGCAGACAAAGTCACCTGCCGGTCGGGCAGGACAGCCAGGGCACGGCCGAACTAGTTGAGAGCCTTTGGAGGGCTTAATACTCACTCCCGGAGGAGCGATATCTGGAGGGCCGAGTATCACTGGGTCCCCATTCTCCTCTTCGTGTGCAGCCCAAGGTCGGGCGGGGTGGAATCTTCATCGGAGGTTCCCCACACCGCCGGGCCACAGCATCATTCTTTCGGGCATTTGCTTGCCCCGCGCATTGGAGGGCCAGGGCAGGCCCGGGGGGGGGTCTCTAAAGATCACAGGCCCCAGGAGGGGCCCATTGCAAATCAGAGGGGGTGCGTGGGACCCCCACTTCTATTCCAAAAAGTATTGGCTGACCTTGGCCCCCTTGTGAGGGCCGGTGGAGGCCCGGGGGTCCCCCAGCAATCGAGGGCCCCAGGAGGGCCCATCAGGAGTTCAGAGGGAATGCGTGCTGCCCCCTCTAACCCAGAGTCTTTAAGGAGGACCCCACTTTGTGCAGAGGAGCACCGGGGGCCCCATCTTAGTCCATTGGGCACTGGAGGTGCCTTCATCTTATACAGGTACTTCCTAAGGAACAATATATATAATCTAAGTTCTTTCTAGAGACTTTGCTGATTCATATATTGCCTACCTGTTTATGATGACTCTGTATGTGTATGCAAATGTTCCTGTTATGGGCATAACATGCTAATATGTTTTTCTGACTTTCCATATGTTTTATAAGGTTCCTAATATGGGCATTTATGATATTCTTATGACAAGTGTTTGGGTGTAATAATGTGTTTCCTGACTACTGCTTATGTTGCAGGATACTGAGTATTCTGTGTGTTATAGGTGACTACTGCTAGTTTGCAGAGTAACTAAGGCATAACGTTCTGACAACTGCTAAGGTAGCAGGATACTACTGATATGTGATGTTTGGTCTAATAATTGCGTTCTGTACAATACAGTATATTTTCATATAACTTGGTGTTGTGTTTCCTTTGTGGTGGGGATAGTGTGTCACATGTGTTGTGTGTTTTGTGCAAACGCCTTACACATTGCCTCTGGGTTAGGCCTGACTGCTCGTGCCAAGCTACCAAAGGGGTGAGCAGGGGTTATCTTGGACGTGTAACTCCCTTGCCCCGACTAGAGTGGGTGGGTTCTGCCTGGCTTAGGTACATACCCTAGCCAACCAGAAACCTCATTTCTAACATCCACTTCATGAAAATCAACAGTGTTGATGTGAGGAAGAGTCTAAGAAACCAACTCCAATCTGTGGTCTAATGGTGATAGGTGCGTCAATTACTAGATTTGGGAAATGCAATGCTGCTGTGTGTGTCTTCAGGTGGGCTCAAACTTGAAATTATGTAGTTGGGTGTCACAATACGTAGTGCCCCATGCTAAATGTTATGATGAGTGTTACAGTTGCGAGTTAGGTCATCCAGATATATGCTGACACCTGTCTCTAATTGTTGCTGGATGATTGCAAAGATCTTTGCTCTTGCTCTGCCACCTCTAAGTCTTCTTGGTACACTACTCCTCATGAAGCTTAGCTTCCATTCCATCCTTCCATATTCTACAATACCATGATGAAAATCATTTCTGTTTTACAATCCACAGGCCTTCTCTTCTCCTGCACCATAACGCTCATGCTTACCTTATCATACCACTTCAGGCAGGCACCCAAGAAGATTGACAGGGCAATCCCAGAAGATTTCAGATTCACCATCCAATTTGACATGTTTCTTTCAATATTCATTTTTTAGATCTGTGTGTGTTACTTTCACCACAAGATTCATTATTTTATGTACTATTTTGCAAACGTAGCTGACCAAACATTTTTAGATATACACAATGTGGGTCTCACTGGGGCTGGCAGAATGTTAAGTTATCTGTGTCTACATATTCATGTTTTTCTATTCCTCTCACAACAGGCTGATAATAATTTCCCAGGTGAATATTGTGTTTGTATTGTGTTTGTCTTTTTGTCACAGCTTTCCCAAAAAATCCTTTCCCATCCATTCATCAAATCCCTAACCCTCTTCACCCGGGCTGTGTGATTGAGTGAGGTGTTACTTCATAATTTACACCATTGATAAATCTGACACCTGGTAGGGTGGATGTAGTAGAAGCAACCTCAACTCAGTGTGCAAGATCTTCATTTCAGTTCACCTAGGTGGAGTGGGTCCTTGCTTCTGATGCCTTCAGTGTTAGTGCGCTGGCATGCTAGTACTACACCACCATGGTACCTTGAGAAACCATGCAGCCCTCGCTTCATCCATTCAGGGAAGATAATTTTGGAGCATTGTTTACCTTTAGTTTAGGCAATATAAAGGCAATGAAAAATCTCTCCACCCCCCTCCTATAGGTCAAATTTAGAAGAATGCACTGCAGAGTCTAGAAGAATATTTGGACCTAGCTGCATAATAATTGTTATACACTATCAGCAGATTTGTAAAACGTGCTCTGCTCAAAAGAATACATTATCAGTAGATTTAGAAAATATGCTATGTAAAGGCAGCAGTGTGAAGTAAAACACCCCAAAAAAAGATTTAGGCGTAAAGAACTGTACATAACTAATAATTTAATCCCGCCCCTAACAAAAATAATAAATAAATACCCACCCCTCCCACCCACAACTTGCCCACCCATATCCACAAACAATCGTCCCCTTCCCCATAGAATGTTCAAAACAGAAATATTATGTCCAATTGTCTATTGTTCAAAACAATAAAAAAAGTCACACACAAAACCCATTCCCACCTTCCCCACCCATAACAAGTCCCACCCACCAAAATAAAAGGTTAAAAAAGGGTCAGTGCCATATGGGCCTCTAGCTGCGCCACCCTCTGCAGGATGAGGCATCGGAAGACGGTCTCCGAGGGAGAGCGGGGACAGCAGGGACAGTATGGCAGGCAGCTGCCCTGGCACTGTGGCATAGGTGTAGCTGCACTGGCAGCACTGGGGCCCTGGGTACCATCAGCAGCGACTGCTGCTGCTTTCTCCTCCTCTTCCTTGAGGACCATCAGCCGCTGGTACTCAGCCCGTATGGCCTCCAGCTTCATCCGCCGCAGCTGGTCTTCTTCTTATTGGTGTGATGGTGGAACAGCAGGAATAGCTATAGCATGAACGAAAAAAGAGAAATTGTAAACAATGCTCCGAGCAAAACACTTGTTTAAAATGATGTTGTGTAGTGGCACAGTAGCAGTACATTTGGTAGTCACTTTAGGCCATTCAATTTTCAGGTGATAACTGTCACAGCCATTATATGCACCATGGAGTACACACGTATTCTTCTCTCTACTGTTGTGTCAAACTAATGGTGGCATTGCTAGCTTATCTGGCGCCATAGTTGTACTCATTACTGTCTGCAGCTGGGGCAGGTGTACTAGAAAATAATTTTATTCTAATGTCCCTGTTCTACTTTGTATCTGGACTACAAGGCTGATGAATACTAAGAATGAAACATGGCACTTAATTTAATCAATCATGCAGAGATCCTGTCTGCCATAAGTAAGCGGTGCATCATCACAGACTATCCCAGCCAGGAAAATCAAGGTACTTACTTATGGACCACTTTACTCACTGTCCTCAGGCCCCCTCCTCCACCACACATTGTAATAACTACTTTTTTGCAAAAAGTTATACATTTGCTTTGCAGTAAGGAAAGGAATCTTCTTAACTTACTCAACTGCAGGGTAAGGTAGCTTTGATTAGGATGCGTAGGTAGAGCACACACTTTACAGATCAATCAATTCCTCATCATCATCATCATGTGCCTAAGTTTTGGCTAGTAGTGTGACTCACTATGGTTGGCAAACGTTGAAAGGAAAACATTAGAACAGAAGTAAATCCATTATGGAAGCCATAATGAATTATTTGTATCACTTGATTTGAAAAATGTGGGGCAACCAAAGATTGATTTTCACAATTTATTATGAAGTCTGGGACAGAACTTAAGAAAGTTTAATGGAGTGAAGTACTAGGAAGTGACTGACACAGTGGGCACTGGGAGGAAAGAGAAACACACCATGTGTGTTTGGCACATTGACTTAACTTAAGTTGGCAGACGCACATTGCACAGCCAACATAGCAGTGCCAATTTTACCGAATTGAACCATGCAGCTGTTAGGTCATCATGGGTAGCAGTGGTAAAAGGCCATAGCGAGGAAGGGAGGCGGTGGGTAATGGATGCTGGGATACATATTACCTGCCTCGCTTGAAAAATACTGTGAATCAAGGGAATATTCTGAAATACCATCCAAACCTTTTGCTACAAAACTTTCAAAGGAAGTAAAGTGGGTGAGCAGAATGCCCTTATCTATAAGAGCTCTCTTGTTCTTTCATTCCAAGGATTTATCTATTCATCATCATTGAAAATGTCTTCTTCCAGTACTCTTAGTCTTCTTTACCCTTGGCTTTGATATACACCATTTCAGCTCAATTTTACATTCTCTTATCCAGTCCTTCACCATTTTCCAAATTCCAAACATGGCTCTCTACTCACCTTTCACCAACATCCATTTAGCCAATAAGCACCAATTCATCCTTTCACCCATTCACCCATCCAAGAGATCTTACCCACACAAGGAGTCCGTTCTCTCACCAAGGCATGGAATCCTTTCACCCATACCGTTTCACCCACCTAGCCTGTCATTCTTCCCCCATATACCCTTTCATACATCCTTCACCAACAAATTCATCTTATCATCCTCCTCATCACCCACCTGCATGATTATTATTATGCACCCTTTCATCTCCATCACATCCTTTTACTCATATTACATTTTACCCACCCATTCTACTTCCATCCTTTTTTCAATTTTCCAAAATACAGAGTTCAAGTCCATTTTATAAACCTTAGTCTGATGAGTTGCAGATACAAGAGCCCAATACTTACTTAACTCCCGCTGCATCTGTAAAAGCAGGATGTTGACAAGTGAGTCAACAACACTAGTACACCCTTGTAATGACTATATTACTAATTGTCAATAAGGAAGCAATAGGACTTACCCCTGCTCGCCAATGCCGCCGTAGAGACTCCCCCAATATCTGCTCCCACAGCCATGTCAGCACTGGCGTTGCTGGGCCCGGCACTGGTGGTCAGTGTGGCTAGAATAAAAATATTACACAATTTAGACACCAAATATACCCTATTATTTTTTTTTTCTAATAGCAAAATACAGCCAAACATACATTACTATATTTCGGGTACAGATTCTCTTCTATCAAAATATCAGGGGGCATTTTGTTGTTTGGAAATTTGTTAAAAGTAGGGGTGTGCAGGCTGCAGTGCGCACCGGAGCAGAGGAGGGAGGCATCTGCGCTGAGAGGAGGACTCGTCGGAGAGGAGGACCACGGAGGAAGCCTCAGGTAAGTCCTCTTCTTTTTTTTTGTCATTGGACTGAAACAGCAGCTTTCGATGCCTTTGGCCCTGGTCTGAATTCCATGGGAAGAGAGTTCTTGACCATCCTGCATCCTGAGGGCTTGACAGAATACCTGGGGGAGTGGAGTCTGGTAAGTTACAACACAAAAAATGTCACAAAAATGCAATTTCATGCATGCTTACTGTGCACACTTTGCCACTGCCTTGTTCATGTACCTTACCACCATTCAATATCCAGAGTATCTGAGAAATACCACTGTCAATGTGTATCAATGGACCCTACATCATAGCTACCAATGCCATATGACTAAATGGGGCCTGGAAATCTCACAATAACAAAAACACATTCCAGGATCCATGGAATGCCCCAAAATGTAAATATATGCTCAAACCTAAATGCAGCCTGCATACAGATAAATAATATACAACATTTGTCAAGTTTTGGGGTGTAGAGAGAGTGACCTGACTGCAACTCCCAGCAGGCCCTGTTTCTGTAACTCCACCCATCAGCCCAGTGGTCACTTTTCCAAATACCCCTGTTTGTCAACCCCCAAATTAAATGTATTCCCTGGGGGGATAACATTTGTCAAGTATTGGGGAGTAGACTTACCTGACTGCAACTAGCAGCAGGTCCTGTTTCAGTAGCTCCAACTACCAGCACAGTGGTCACTTGCCCCAACACTTCTGATAAAGAACTCTCAAATGAAGTTTACCCACCTGGGGGATAACATTTGTCAAGTGTGTGTAGTAGAGAGAGTGACCTGACTCCAACTCCCAGCAGGCCCTGTTTCTATAACTCCAACCACAAGCACAGGGGTCACTTGTCCAAAAAACCCTGTCTGTCAACTCTCAATTGAAGTGTACTCACCTGAGAGTGATCAAGCACAGATCATGATCAAATCAGAGATGTGTCTCTCTACCTAGCTCCATCTGACTTGCTATGCCAAGCTGAAACTATTGAGGACAGGAATGACACCTATCCCAGTGTGTACAACAAGTATTCCTAAGGCCTCAAGATGCATCACCAAATTTATAGCAGCAACAGACACATTGACACAGCACTGTGCACATGATGACTCCAATCACATATACAACAATATCCTGGGTCTGCCTGCATCCCACTCAACTAGGCCTCCAAATGGTCAAAGCCATATCTTGACGCTCCACTGTGTTGGCTGCACTGGTATTAAACTGTTATTTCCAGGCCATCCTCCAAGGTGTAACTGATCTGCACATCTCATCAGCTGCTTGAGTCAAACTGGGTTTGCATGCTTCACACATGTCATGTCAAATCACCCAACACCCTGGTTACTTGGCACAATCGGATTAGCTACAGCTTAACTTTGTCCAAGGTCTCTCCTTACTGTAACACAAAATCATTGGAGATAGATGTCACAAGACAACCAGTAACAATGCATGCTTTACATCAACAGGTGGATCTGCCGCTGGGCACAGAAACCACGGAACAGACCGTCATCACTACACTGGATGAAGCCCTAAGTGACGACAACACTCTTAGACTTCTGGACGTAGATGACAGTTCTGGCCCATCTGGACAACTTGGTCAGGTAGCAACAGTGAGTCTCACTGTGGCCACAACATTACCTCCCAGCCCTGCTGCTTCAGCATCACAGGTAACCATTTGCCCCCCAACCTGTGTCCCTAGAACAGTGTCTACCATCTCGTTCCCCTGGGTCCTAGATCCTAAGTTGCAGTGCAATACTTTGAACAATGAGGGTCTAAGAACAAGTTGGAAAGGGCACCCTGTGGAAGGGCACAGGCCTGTGGGGATAGGGTGCGTGGGAGGGATGCTATGGGCCAGCAGAGTGAGGTCACTGGGGCCGCTCTTGGCCAGGTCACCATCAACCACTTCTTGGGTGTCTATCAGAAATACCAAGGCATGATGGGCCAGGTGTTGACAAACGTGGGGAAATCAATGCATAGGGACATGCATGAACAGGAGAAGGCCCACTATTCCAACATGGCCTCCCTAACAGAGGTGTTGAGGAAGATGCACACTACCCTGAGCAGAGCTTTTCAAAGCCGGTCTACCCTCTCATTTGGCTCATTAATAGCAGGCCCATCAATATTGGTGCCAGCCACAGGAAGGGAGGCGGTGCCAGAGGAACAACAAGCCTCAGACACCCCTGCCTTTGTATCAGCAGATCCCCCCGTGAGCAGGGATGTCCAGCAAAGAATCAGGATGTGCAGATGGCAAGGCACCCACCTTTTCCAGCAATACCCTTCCTTAAGGACCTCCTTTGTGTATTACACATTCACTCTGGCTTGATCCTTAACCACCTACCATTTGGAATTGGAGGAGTACACTCAACGTTTGTCAGTGTTGTAGTACAGGCACTGTGGCCTACAATGGCGAAACACATCTACAGCTTCATACAGGTCATACAAAAAGAGTGTTCAGCCAATGTGAAGGAAAAATGACTTGTTGGTAAGCTAGGACTACATATTTTATGATCTCATGATGACAATCATGATGCATCAGGCCCACCACAGCACACAAAACAAGTCTAATGGACATTTCTAAACTTCCACGCAAACATTGTGTGAGATGTCTTGGCATAGGTCACATACACCCAAACTCTGTGACCTACATTACCTGGAACAATCAATGTCCACTATGTATGTCAGAATAGCATCACATACCTGCCAATGTCACAACTCTGAAATGCCCACATGAAGATGTCATGGTGACTATACCTGTACAAGGAACAAAACACAGATTATAGCCTTGAATTCATACATATGACACAAGTCACATAGCAAGCATCTGGAAAACAAAGTGCATTGCAAGGAAACTGACACAAACAAAGCAACATCATCACAGTGGAGATGTGCCAAAAGTTATCTTGTCAAGCAGACTTTGGCTTATAATTGCAGGGTGTCAGCCCACTTGCTGTTTCCAAAACTCTCAACTCCACACATTCTCGCAACTACAGTTAATTGTACAGTCACAGTAAGGACATCACATGACATACTGACACTCATGTAGTTGTGGATGAGATCTTCTTGCAAGTCAGCTCCTTCCTCTTTACCACTGTCCTCCTCATTTGGCATTTCAGGATTCTCACTTGGTGAGACTGCAGGTTTGTCCTCAACTGCAGGTTTGCCCTCGTTTAAGATGAACAGGATATTCCTCGGCAGGGCGATGTTGTGGAGCATGCAGCATGCCACAGTGATCTGACCCACTTTTCCAGGTGAGTAGAGGAAGGCTCTACCAGTCCTGCCTAGACACAGAACCCTGGCCTTCAGGAGCCTGAAAGCCCACTCCACTGCCCACTGTGTTCTTCCATGGGCCTCATTGAAGCAGACTTCCCTTGACATAGTTGGATTCCTCAGCAGCGTCAACAACAA